>NC_090651.1:213104631-213429964 GCF_040937935.1 Hyperolius riggenbachi | reverse complement strand
TGTGGAAGTCAGATCTGTGGCCTGAGAACCTCTCGGGTACGGGCATACGTATGTCCACGCTAGGAGGGGACCGCACCTCATCCACTGATGTCTGGAAGGTTCGTACCGACCCTGACAGGGCCTCAATCAATGCTTTATGTTCACCCAGCACTCGATTGACATTGTCCACCGAAGTGGCAAGTTCCCCCAGAGGACCAGCGCGTGGATCCATTTTGTTTTTGGGGCTGGCGTTCTGTAATGATCGGTGAAGCACAGAGAGGATCTGATTACCGGTGATCTGCAGGCGTACGTTAAAAAGGGGCGATGGGAAAAAAGGGCGCCGGGTTTTTAACGATAAGCATGGATTACGTTTAAAAATGTATTTCGTTTAAAAGTAATGTTTTTAAACGTTATAAATCATTAAATAATGTGTATTAAATCGGCAATTGTAAAAACGTTAATCTTTCGTTTAAATAATGAAACGCATAATAACGTTTAAAAAAAAAATTACTAAGTAACCCTCCCTGTACCTACCCCTAACCCCTAGACCCCCCTGTTGATGCCTAAACCTAAGACCCCCCCTGTTGGTGCCTAAGTAACCCTCCCTGTACCTACCCCTAACCCCTAGACCCCCCTGTTAGTGCCTAAACCTAAGACCCCCCTGTTGGTGCCTAAACCTAAGACCCCCTGTCGGTGCCTAAACCTAAGACCCCCCTGTTGGTGCCTAAACCTAAGACCCCCCTGTTGGTGCCTAAACCTAAGACCCCCCTGTAATTGTTTTCGTTTAAAAATAATGTAAAAAAAAAAAAAAAAAAAAAAAAAGTAATGTTTTTCGTTTAAAAATAATGTTTGGGAAAAATATTGTACTGGTTTTCGTTTAAAAATAATATTTAAACATGTATAAATCATTAAATAATGTGTAATCATGAGAAACAGTAATAAAACATTAAGTCTCCGGGCGCCGCTTTTAAAACGTTAGTTTTCTCCGGCGCCCTTTTTTCCTACCGGGTGCCCATTAAACAATATTTATTATAGAAGTGAATGGCGGCGCCCGATTTGTCCACTAGCCTCAGGCGCCCGAATTTACTGTTTCCGATCTGCAGTATCACTGGGAATACAGATATATACCAGATTATAAGTGATCTGCAGTATCACCGATAATCCGATATACCAGCTAACCTCTAGTTCACCTGAGTAGAGTGTAGTGTTAGGTGTAACAGTAACACTTAGAGGACTAGGCCTCAGTGCAGTGCACAGATTCCTTCCGAAGACCTGAACTCTCCAAGGCGGGAGGAGTCAGGTCGAGAGAGTAGGAAGGATTCTTTGAAAGTGACACTCAGGAGGAAGTGTCACTAACAGGACGGGGAACCGCCTCCAATAGTGAGGTCGGTTCTCGAAGTCGGACAAGCCAGGTCGTAAACACACGGACAGATAAAGTACAGATTCAGAAGGCAGAGGCGGAGTCTAGGTACAGGCAGGGTTCGGCAACAGGGTATCAGAAATATCGAGGTACAAGATCAGGAGGCAGAAGCAGAGTCTAAGGACAAGCCGGGGTTCGGGAACAGAGTATCAGAATGGCAAGGTACAAGATCAGAGTTCAGGAGGATAGTCAGGCAGGCAAAGGGTCATAACAGATAATCACAATCAAACTAGTACTTTAAGCTATCAAGAGAATCTAGCTAAGTGTAGGATTACAGCTCCAGCTGGTCCCGTCACACTTAAGGATCTGACTAAAGGTCTGAGTTCTCCCACGTTTGTGATCGCAACGCCATACTGTGCGCGGAAAGAGCCGCCTCCCGCTGACTCATGGTGGCGGCTCTTCCGCGCTTCTTCACATTATTGCTAAAAAGCACTCCTCATCCTCAACAGCTTTTTTGAGAGCTAATGTTGTTCTTGTGGTCTATTTTTGTGTGTGTGTGTGTGTGTGTGTGTCCCACAGACACTTGTGTTGCATATACAGCCCTGTCAGTCAGTCGCAGCTGCTGGACGTTGGCCCCTTGGTAATTCCTACTGTGCCACTGCCAGGCTCAGCACAATAAGTAACTACGTGTGTGACAGCTGCACGTTTGTAATACCAATCCCTACATACCTGTTCAGTAGTGCACCACCTACCTACATGAACGCACGCAGTGTTATATACCACCAGTCACTGCACCTGTTCACAGTACCTGTGTGTGTGTGTGACAGCTGCACATGAATATGAAAAAATGTGTTATCAGGCCTAGATTCCACATCTGAGGAGAAAAAGTCAGTCCCATTAAAACCAGCCGCAGCAGCTGAACTGCATGGCTTGCACAAAATTGTAGCGTTTACATGCCGGAGAACTTGGCCCATAACAGGACTAAACACGGATAAGGAACCAGTGTTATGGAACTAAGATACCTTTGAATTTGGATCATTAGAATACATAAAAACCAGCGGTGGTGTACAAACTCCATAAAAGCCCTGCAGGCCGGGAAAGATTCAATTGTCAGGGGAGGGAAGTCCTTTTTGGGGTATGTGCAATTTCCCGGGAGGTTTGTAGAGAATACAATGCAAGGTGTGTGCATATTCAATACAGATTTTGTAATCAGCAAACCTTTTGTGGTGTTTTGTTTAGTACATCACCTCATATGTCTGAGTTAGGTGACACTATGGACGTAAGGTGTGAGGAGGAGGATGATGAAGTGCCTGCTGTTGGTGCAGTTTATTAGGTGTCTGATGCAAGCCAAGCTGGGCAGGATGATTATGATGATTATGATGATACGGATGTCACGTGGGTTCCCAATAGTGGAGATGAACAGGAGGGACAGTTCAGAGGGGGAGTCAGAGAGGAGAAGAAGGAGACGAGTTGCTGAAAGAAGCAGGGGGAGCTCGTCTTCAGAAACAGCTGGTGGCAGTGTCCGGCGCCATGTATCGCCACCTATGGACAGCCAGCCAACATGCCCTTCAACGTCAGCTGCTGACGCCACCATAGTGCCCACACCCCTGGGTTCAGCGGTGTGGAAATTTTTTTGTGTGTCTGCCTCAGATCAGAGCAATGCCATCTGTTCTCTCTGCCGACAAAAATTGAGCCATGGAAAGGCCAACAGCCGCGTAGGGACAACTGCCTTATGAAGGCACATGGAGAAAAGGCACAAACTGCAATGGGAAGACCACCTGAGGAAAAGCAGCACACAAAAGCAAAGCCACCCTTTCTCCTCTTCCTACTTCAGGTGCATCATCTTCAGCCGCTTTCTCCCTTGCACCTTCACAATCATAGCCACCCTCCTCCACTCCGCCTCTCACCTTGAGCGGTTCCTGCTCCTCTGCACACAGCAGCAGCCAGTTGTCCGTGAGGGAAATCTTGGAGCAGAAGAAGCCAATGTCTGTCACCCCCTTGCCCGGCATCTGACAGCTGGCTTCGCGGAACTGTTAGCTCGGCAGCTGTTACCATACCAGCTGGTGGACTCTGAGGTCTTCTGAAAATTTGTGGCCATTGGGACACCGCAGTGGAAGATACCAGGCCGCAATTATTTCTCAAAAAAGGCAATACCCAAACTGTACCATGAAGTTGAAAGGCAAGTGGTGTCATCTCTGGCACACAGAGTTGGGTCAAGGGTCCATATGACCACGGATGCCTGGTCTGCCAAGCACGGTCAGGGCAGATACATAACTTACACAGCCCATTGGGTCAACCAGGTGACCGCTGGCAAGCAGGGACTATGTGGCTGTGCAGCGGACCTAGTTGTGACACCTCCACGGCTTGCAGGCAGGTCTGCTGCCACGTCCTCTCCTCCTGCTACATCCTCTTCGCTGTCGTCCTCCTCCTTCTCCTTGACTGAGTGGCAGTCCAACTCTACTGGTGCTGCGATCTCCTCTCCAGCTACACAGCCCCAGCTCCCCAGGGCCTATGCTGCATGCCAGGTACGACGGTGTCACAATTTCTGTATTCCGCTTGATTGAAAAAACAATTCTGTTCTGACCAAATGGAACGGAATGACCAATTTCCGCCTGGAATCGCAGAAAATACCATTCCGCGGAAAGCGGTGACCATCCCTACTAGAGAGAGAGAGAGATGAATCTACATGGCTATCTTGGGTTCTCTTCAGACAACTGTTGAACACAAAAGACAAGGCCGTCCCTGGTTGGGCTTGAACCACCAATCTTTTGGTTAACAGCCGAATGCGCTAACCAATTGCGCCACAGAGACTGTGCACTCAGTTGCTGCTAAATGGCTATCTGGGGTTTTCTTCGGACAACTGTTGAACACAAAAGCAAGGCCATCCCTGGGTGGGTTTGAACCACCAACCTTCAGTTAACAGCTGAATGCGCTAACCAAGTGCACCACAGAGACCGTGCATGCAGTTGCTGCTAAATGGCTATCTGGGGTTCTCTTCGGACAACTGTTGAACACAAAAGGCAAGGTCGTCCCTGGGTGAGCTTGAACCACCAACCTTTCAGTTTACAGCCGAATGCGCTAACCAATTGCGCCACAGAGTCTGTGCACTCAATTCCTGCTAAATTATTTTATGAGGATGTGTCTTTTGGAGGGAGGAAGTAAGTCTGCTCCAACAAGTTTAACACCACTTTTTCCTACAGCATAGCATTCACTGTGTGGCAGTATAGTGGTGAGCATATCTGCCTTCCAAGCAGTTGACCTGGGTTTGATTCCTGGCCAATGTATGTGAGCTTGATTTTGAGATCCTACAAATCCCTGGAAGACAAGATCCATGAACAGGGAGAGGGAAGAAGGTGGAGAGATTTTATCTTTGTAATCGGTTTCGGATGTGGATATCTGAAATATCCATGGATATCCGTGTCATGCGTCCAAATATCTGCAGATAGCTATCCGGATTTTTACAAAAATCCAGAATCCAAATACGAATTGGATAGCGTAAAAAAGTTCGGATATCCGGGTTACCCGGATATCCGGAATCCGGATGAGCATCCCTGTATTTAGCTACATACTGCTGCTAAAGGGGATGAGGAGGTACAAAACAACACACCACCAGAGAGATTTGCAACCCTCTTATTCGGTCATATCAGTAATGCAAAATCACATAATTGTTCATTGATCAATTTGAGCTTAATCAACCATGTTTTTGTTATAAATGCACTTATCTTTTAAATAAGTTGTACTTCCCCAAAAGCATTAATTACTGCTAGCTCTTAGCATAACATCTGGCCGTATCCCCAGTTATTCCATGCCCATGTAATATTAAGCAGAGTTTTTGCAAAATGATGAACAAAGGGTTAACTGCCCTGCAGTGATATCAGCACCCCGATCTATGCTGGCGCTGACATTACTGCTTGGAACTGGCCAACACCCTAGCTGGTCGTGTGACCTCACACATTATGAGCCCACCAGGGACTCCAGGGCTTCAATCTGTTCCAGCACATGTGCTTTCTCGCTGCGAGGTTTGCTGGCCTGAAGCTTACGTCTTGGAAAGCTCGACATTAACCCTCACCACAGCATTCACAGTCCTTTCCAGCCCTGTACTCCGCTAACCATCTCATCTGCTCGCCTGGGAGTGTGGCAGTTAAGCCCAGTTCTGTAAATAAATAGCAGCTCTGGAAATATTTTTAAAGCTTGGGACTTTAGCTGTGAAGGTGTTAGTTATGCTATCAGGGTGCCTACATTGTGGAAGGGAGGGAGAAATGCATCTGTCCTCATATAACCTTCACCAGTACATTTTAACTACGGCTGAGGTCTCCTCAGCATCATTTCATGCTACACTAAGGAACCCATGGCCGGATTTGTGGCAAGGCCACAAAGGCCATGGCCTAGGGCACTGGGAAAGCAAGGGGCAAGCTGTGAGCAGCGGTAGGGCACTAGCAGTTAGCCTGCCGATTATTTGTCCTGCCACATAGAGTTTGAACATAGTGGTGGGTGGCTACCAACAGCTGGATCTGGCACTAGGAGGATGAAGGGCAGCAAATGGGCACTTACAGTGATCTCTGTCATTTACCAAATGTGCTGCTCGCCAAGAAGCTTACAATCTAATCCCTGCCATCATGTCACTAACTGTCCTCAGAGGCGCTTATAATGTAATCCCTGCCATCACTTCACAAACTGTCTTCAAAGGAGCCTTCAATCTAATCCCTGCTGTGGTGTTTGGGGAAGGGGGTTAGGATGCTGTCGGTCTGGGGGCAGCTGGTGATAGTGGGCCTAGGGCAGTAAAAAGTACAAATCTGGCCCTGAAGGAACCCTATGCCATGATGTTCTGCTAGAGAGCCCACGTGGCATTGGACACAAATGAGACTGATGTCACAGAGAATACCCAGTATTGCCACTTAATCTCACTAGGACAGTGATGGCTAACCTTGGCACTCCAGCTGTGGTGGAACTACAAGTCCCATGAGGCATTGCAATACTCTGACAGCTCTAAGCATAACTCGGGAAGGCAGAGGCATGATGGGATTTGTAGTTTTGTCACAGCTGGAGTGCCAAGGTTAGCCATCACTGCACTAGGACCTCTGGATCTACTAGGGGCCCACATGTACACTCTCTTTAAATTGCTGCATTTGCTCTTCTGTGCTGCCATGCAATAATCTCATCTATATGTTTTGAATAGTGGTAATCATTAACAAGCCATTCATTTTCCTCTGCTTACTCCTCTCACACACTGATTGTCATTGGAAAGATGATTTTGATGGTTTGCATCATGCAATTACTATACATGCAATGCTGGATTTGGACTGAGTTTCAGGGCCCTGTAGCTGCACCACTGGCAATTATGTTTATTAACCTTTTTCCGACCGCATCACGCCGATGGGCGTGGCTGCGGCGGCAGCCCCAGGACCGCCTAACGCCGATTGGCGTAAAGTCCTGGGGCTGTAATTTGCATGAGATCGCGCGCACGCTGCGCACGCATCTCATGCTCGGAGGGCGGAGCTCTGCCCCCTCTTCAGTCTCCGAGCGGCTATTGCGATCACGCCGTCTATTTACACTGTGCAGCGCTGCGATCAGCAGCAGCGCTGCACTGGGGACAGCCGTGTGACACGGCTGTCCCCCCGGGGGACAAGAGAGCGATCGGCTCTCATAGGCAGAAGCCTATGACAGCCAATCGCCGTAATTGGCTCGCTGTGGGGAGGGAGGGAGGGAGGGTAGGGTTTTAAAGAGAATCTGTATTGTTAAAATCACACAAAAGTAAACATACCAGTGCGTTAGGGGACATCTCCTATTACCCTCTGTCACAATTTCGCCGCTCCCCGCCGCATTAAAAGTGGTTAAAAACAGTTTTAAAAAGTTTGTTTATAAACAAACAAAATGGCCACCAAAACAGGAAGTAGGTTGATGTACAGTATGTCCACACATAGAAAATACATCCATACACAAGCAGGCTGTATACACCCTTCCTTTTGAATCTCAAGAGATCATTTGTGTGTTTCTTTCCCCCTGCATCTCTCATGCACTGAAGTTTCAGGCTGCTCTTTTCTTCCTGCAAACAGCTTTGCCCTTGTCTGAATTTCCTCAGTATGTGAAAGCCCAGCCAGCTCAGAGGACGATTTATCCAGCTTGTAAAAGATAAGAGAGAAGAGATAAGCTGCCATAATCTAAATAATACACAGGCAGTGTGCATAGAGGGGCCTGGAAGGGGGAGTTCAAGAAGATCAAGAATTCATGTTTCAGGCAATCATTATTGTTGGTGTTTACTGAGCAGTGCCGGGCTGAGGAAGAGGCAAGAGAGGCTCCAGCCTCAGGGCGCAGCGTAGGACGGGGCACACAACTCACTCAGCTATCATTCCCCTATTGTGTTTGAAGCAGAGAGAAATAAGAATAGAGGATACATGGCAGTTTTTTAGTCTAATAGTAATCAATGTGTGATGGCTGGGGTGGGAGTGATGGAGGGGCGCACTTTAATGTCTCAGTCTTGGGTGCTGGAGGATCTTGTCCCGGCTCTGTTACTAAGCCTCTGACTGAAACTATTATCAATCTATGAAATGTGGAAATGGGATCCTACCTCTATAACAGTAATAGGATGTAGCACTGATGGGACGATTTTTGTTGTCTTTCACTTGGGTCCTTATCTACTAATTTACAGCGCACAGACAGTGCATGGCAGGCGTTACACAAATAGTGCAAGTGGCCACTATACACAAGATGTGCACATTGCTTGTACAATGTGCGTTACTGGCTGACTCAGTCAGTGTAATGGTGACCAAGTCAGCTTGTAAAGCACGTAATAACTACAATGTATATTTTTTGTGCATAGCTAAAGTTAAGCTGTTTGTGTAATGCCCATCATTTTGCGTGCAACCCCTGGTGTGGTATTCTCTTTATTATGAGTGATGTCTGCAATATGTTAAGCTGTGTCAAAAGTAAAAACGACACCCTCTGCTCTGTAATTGAAGTGAGAAACCTGATAAACGATAAAAGTAAAAACGACACCCTCTGCTCTGTAATTGAAGTGAGAAACCTGATAAACGATAAAGGACACCTGGAATTAGAAGAATATGTAAAGAAGTTATTCAAAAACAGGATTTTTGTTGGCTGTTGTGTTGATTCCTTGGCAGGGGCGCTTCTAGGCATAGGCAGTACAGGCCATTGCCTGGAGTGCCATTGGTCCTGGGGGGCGCAGTGTTGCTGGATTAAGCCCCACCCCCAAATTAAGCCCCACCCCTGGACTAAGCCCCACCATGTGGGTGTTCTATTACTTGCTTCTGCTGCATCTACTTAGCGTAAGTTGCAGGTAGCTGCCACCTCTGTGCCTTGTGCATCCTTCTCTCCCCCTTTGTGCCTCATTCTGTCCATTTTGTGCCTCCTTCTGTCTCCTTGTCCCTCCTTCAGTCCCTTGTGCTATGTCTGATCTCGTTTGTCCTTCTGTCTCCCTTTGTGCCTTCTTCTGTTACCATGTGCCTCCTTCAGTCCCCTTATGCCACCTCTGCCTCCTTCTGTGCCCCTTTGTGCCTCCTTCTGTCCCCCTGTGCCTCCTTTTTGTCCCATTTGCCTTTATTTGCCCCCTTGTGCTACCTCTGCCCCCTGTTTCTCCTTCAGTACCACTCTGCCTCCTTCTGTCCTCCTGTGCCTCCTTCTGTCTACATTTGTACCACCTTCTGACTCCATGTGCCACCTCTGTGCCCCTTTTTGCCTTCTTCTGTCTCCCTGTGGCTCCTCCTGTCTCCCTGTGCCTCCTTACATCCCCCTCTGCCGTCTTCTGTCCCCCTTTTGTGCCTCGTCCTGTCCCCCTTTGTGCATACTTCGGTGCCCCTTTGTGCCTCCTACTGTCTCCCTGTACTTCCTTCTCCCCCTCTTTGTGCTTTTTTTCTGTCCCTCATTGTGCCTTCTTCTGTCCCCTTTGTGCCTCCTTCTGTCCCCTTTGTGCCTCCTTCTGTCCCCTTTGTGCCTCCTCCTGTCCCCTTTGTGCCTCCTCCTGTCCCCTTGTGACTCCTTTCTTCCTGTGCCTCATTTTGTCCCCCTTTGTGTCTCAATCTGTCCCCATTGTGCCACCTCCTGCCTCACTTTGTGCCTCCTTCTGTCCTTCTTTGTGCCTCCTTCTGTCCTTCTTTGTGCCTCCTTCTGGCCCTCCTGCCTTCTTCTGTCCCCTTGTACCTCTCGCTGCCCCTCTGTGTACATCCTTCTGTTCTCCTGTGCCTTCTTCTGTCCTCCTTTGTGTCTCATTCTACCCCCATTGTTCCTCCTTTTGTCCCCCATGTGCCTCCTTTTGTCCCCCATTGTGCCTCATTCTGTCCTCTTGTGCCTCCTTCTGGCCTTCTTTGTGAGTTTTTCTGACTCTTGTGCCGCCTTCTGTCCCCCTGTGCCTTCTTCCTTACATGTATTTTCTTTCTTACATGTGTTTTCTGGGGAAACGCTGCTGCAATAAGTGTCATTTCTGGTGAAACGCTGTCGCATTACAATTATCTTCAGGTGAAACATTGCCGCATTACGGTTATTTCCTGGTAGGGAAATGCACTTGAAGCAGGCACCTCCAATTTAAATACGTGACTCTTTATTGATTACATCAATTAAAAGCAGTTGTAAGCGCTGCTTTTAATTGATGTAATCAATAAAGAGACACGTATTTAAATTGGAGGTGCCTGCTTCAAGTGGATTTCCCTGCAAGTTACAGCTCCAGTGGTGTGGAATGCTGTAAGCCTGGGCACACACTTTCCTCCTTTGATGGGTGCTGATCCAAACTACCCCTGTATTTGCGGTTATTTCCTGGTGAAATGCTACCGCTTTATGATTATTTTCATGGGGGGGGGGCGCCACATGTTTTCTCGCCTAGAGTGACAAAATGGCTAGAGGCGCCCCTGTTCCTTGGCCTTGCCCCAGGTGTGTGACTCTAACAAAGCCAAAAGATCTGCATGTCAGCCTGGCAACAAGCATTTCACAAAAGAACATAAAAATGGCAGTCAGTTACTGGGTGATATATACAGTGGGTTGCAAAAGTATTCGGCCCCCTTGAAGTTTTCCACATTTTGTCACATTACTGCCACAAACATGCATCAATTTTATTGGAATTCCATGTGAAAGACCAATACAAAGTGGTGTACATGTGAGAAGTGGAATGAAAATCATACATGATTCCAAACATTTTTTACAAATAAATAACTGCAAAGTGGGGTGTGCGTAATTATTAGTGCTGTTGTGATTTTATTATGGAGCTGATATATTGCGCAATGAAGTTTTATATGTTTTATTGAGGAATAAAACGGCCATATTTTACTACTTGATGCCGGGTATGGATCACTGATGTGCCGAGTGAAACATATATTTTATGCGAGACCCCCACCTGTGATAGAGGTGGTCTGTATCTGGTGAGCCTCTCAGTTTATGAGGTGGTGGGAGCACAGCATTGCACCATATTTTCACCCGCACAGTTTTCTTGGGTGAAGCATGAGAGACAATTGAGTGAAGCAGTATTACGCTATGTGAAGCGGTTTTTACAGGTTGAATTTCTAGAATCGTGCAGTGGATTGCATTATATACAAGAATACATATTAAAGAGAGCCCAAGGTGGGCACATAAAAACTGTACTACCTGATCCGGGGGGCTGGGTGGATCAGGTAGCCGCCATCCCCACCGCTGTCCTCCACTCTGTTGGCCTGCTAGGGCTCACTTTCACTTTCATGACCTCTAGGGTCACGATGCTGGAAAGAGATAGAGCATTTCTCTCAGCTTGCAGGGAGGCAGAGGAGCAGCAGGGTGCACAGCCAGGGAGAGACAGCTGCCCAATGGCAGCTTGGGAAAGCCTGCAAAAAGCAGCGTTTTGAGCAGGGAATCCGTCTCCTACCATTACCCTCCGGAATAGCAAAAATGATTGTCCATAATTTCGGGGGGCTATAGCCCAGCAGTAAGGGGGCAGAGAGCTGCGAGGGGGGGGACACAGAGGCATGTCATGAGGCAGGGAACATGCCTCTGTGGCCCATCTGTCCCCCCTGCTATACCATCTCGGGTTCTCTTTAAGTTGGATCTGGCACCAAGCCTGGATTTACCTCACATTTGCCTATAGGCACTGATGTCCTGGCACTTTAGATTTCGCCCTCCATGAGCTTACAAACCCTCTCCAAACTGCACCGCAAGTGTGCTGACTGTCCCAGCTGTCACTTCTCCCTTGCTTCCCTTGCCCGTCATAGGTAGCTACAGGTGTCCCTTAGTATTAGGTAGCCGGAGATAGCCTCAGTATTAACTAGCTAGAGGTGCCCACAAGTAATAGGTAACTAGAGGAACCTCAGTATTAAGTACCTTGACTGAAGGGAGATCTGGTCAATAGAATGCTGAGAGCAGGGTGAGTAACCTCTAATTTACACTCATTAGGACTGCATAGGGAAGGAGAGAGTGAGGAGCTCAGGGAGGGTTGTGAGCTATCCTTCTATCATTGGGCGCCTGTAGGCACGTGCCTACAGTGCCTTATGGTAAATCCAGCCCTGTCTGGCACTATGAGTCTGGATCATGAGTGGAGGTGTACTGTATATCTGTTGATATGCTGAAGGATTCCCAGGACAAGTGCAGAAAAGTTAAAATTTCTATACAACTCAGGGTCAGCTGGTCTTTGTTGTGCAATGTGGGGATTTTGAAGTTAACTTGTGAGGTTAAGCGAGAGAAAATCTAGGTACTTACCTTGGGAAGCCTCTGGATCCTTTAAAGGCTTACCCCATCCTTCTCTACCTAGGCGTTCGAGAGCAGGGACCCCCGAAGCGTGGCCACACTGTACCTGCACAGTAGCATGGAGCTGCTTGAGATTTGGCAGAGATAGCTTGCACGCAGCAACACATCTGATTGGAATCAACCTTTTCCGCCAAAGCCCAAGCAGGTCCTTGCTACCACGCATGTGTGGGCCATGGGCAAGCCCTTTCTCTGTAGTTTTGTGGCAAGGACAACGCTGGAACCACATGGCGGGGGAAGGACGGGGGAAGCCTCTGGAGGATCCAGGTTTTCTTTAAAAATTTTATTTACAGGAAAGTCTGCATTGTTTCTTACCAGAATGAACAACTAAAAATGATAAATAAAAGTATAAACGAAGTGGAACCACATAAATATGAAAGAGGTTGTATGAAATGAAGGTGTCATGTGAGGCCCAAACTTGGCCTTTGAAGTAAATCAGAGCGGGGTTCTATAGAGGATCATTACACATAAAGAAGATCGCCTAAGAATATTTTTTTTCTGGTACACCCTTGCAGCAAATGAAGCAAAAAAAACAGGTATTGGTGATGTTTTGGTGGAGTGATACATTTCTGATTAATAATAATGCCTACTATAAACATATACATATAAAAATTACATATAAAAAACTTGCTTTAAACTGTAGAAAAAAACAAAACAAAAAAAAACTGTTTTCTTTTTGTTTTTTAAATAGTGTTTTATGTTAAAGGTTTGCTTTATTTTTATTTATTTATTTATTTATTTATTTATTTATTTATTTACTTTACAGAAAAGGAGATTTAATTTAAAGCAAGCTAGAATTGTAGCTGTTGTAATAAATTCCAGAGCATTCAGAGCCTTTTTTGTGCCTTTAACCTGGGAAAGGGCAGATTATGTAGCTGTATGCTGTAAGTTTTGCCTGTGATGTGCAGAGCAGGTTCCCGCGACCTCCACCCTAGCAACATTTTATTTACAGAAATATACATGGTGTAATGTGTCCATCAGGGAGTCTCTCCTCCGGATTTACATTGTTTCCTTTTCTTGCTATAGTGGTGAAAGCCATGAAGGGAAATTTGTAAGGGGCTGACCTCCATCATGTTAGTTTAACTAGCAAAAAGCCTCCATGTGAGCACAGGTATAGCATGCAAAGCAAAAGAAGGTTTGTGATGTTTGTGCAAATGGAAGAGGTCGGGAGAGCTAAAGAAAGCAAAATAAACTGGAAGGAGGGGAGGGATACAAACATTAAGGGCCCATGGGCTCTGTTCACAAAGCATTACCGAATCACCTTCCCAAATTACAATTCACTAAACCTGTTACCACACAGAAAATTAATATCACCGACCAGTGAGGTAAATTATAATTGAGGCAATAATTGCCTCAAGAAATGTCAAGAAATTGCAATTCACAAAGATTTCCGCATTTGGTTTACCGGGCAAAAGTGTTCAGTGTTTCTCCAGCTCATAGCAGTAGATTTCACAGGCAGCCTTTGGGGAGAGCCAGGCAGCCAATAAGGATAGCCACACACCCCTGCTTCTCACTCTGATTTGATGCATGGGGTATTGGGTAGGTCTTTCACTGTATCAAAGCCGAGGAAGGTGCCTTTTTGAGGGCTTTTCTGCATCCCTTTAGATGTGAAAATCTGTATTCTGGCATGCAGACGAGCTCCCCCAGGTGGCTGCAGCTAGTGTTGGGCGAACAGTGTTCGCCACTGTTCGGGTTCTGCAGAACATCACCCTGTTCGGGTGATGTTCGGGTTCGGCCGAACACCTGATGGTGTTCGGCCAAACTGTTCGGCCATATGGCCGAACTAAGAGCGCATGGCCGAACGTTACCCGAACGTTCGGCTAGCGCTGTGATTGGCCGAACGGGTCACGTGTAGTGTTGGGCGAACATCTAGATGTTCGGGTTCGGGCCGAACATGGCCGAACTCCGAACATAATGGAAGTCAATGGGGACCCGAACTTTCGTGCTTTGTAAAGCCTCCTTACATGCTACATACCCCAAATTTACAGGGTATGTGCACCTTGGGAGTGGGTACAAGAGGAAAAAAAATTAGCAAAAAGAGCTTATAGTTTTTGAGAAAATCGATTTTAAAGTTTCAAAGGGAAAACTGTCTTTTAAATGCGGGAAATGTCTGTTTTCTTTGCACAGGTAACATGCTTTTTGTCGGCATGCAGTCATGAATGTAATACATATAAGAGGTTCCAGGAAAAGGGACCGGTAACGCTAACCCAGCAGCAGCACACGTGATGGAACAAGAGGAGGGTGGCGCAGGAGGAGAAGGCCACGCTTTGAGACACAACAACCCAGGCCTTGCATGAGGACAAGAAGCGTGCGGATAGCAATTTGCATTTTGTCGCCATGCAGTCATAAATGTAATACAGATGAGAGGTTCAATAAACAGGGACCGGAAACGCTAACCCATCACAGATGTTCATTGTTCATGTTACTTGGTTGGGGTCCGGGAGTGTTGCGTAGTCGTTTCCAATCCAGGATTGATTCATTTTAATTTGAGTCAGACGGTCTGCATTTTCTGTGGAGAGGCGGATACGCCGCCGATCTGTGACGATGCCTCCGGCAGCACTGAAACAGCGTTCCGACATAACGCTGGCTGCCGGGCAAGCCAGCACCTCTATTGCGTACATTGCCAGTTTGTGCCAGGTGTCTAGCTTCGATACCCAATAGTTGAAGGGTGCAGATGGATTGTTCAACACAGCTACGCCATCTGACATGTAGTCCTTGACCATCTTCTCCAGGCGATCGGTGTTGGAGGTGGATCTGCACGCTTGCTGTTCTGTGTGCTGCTGCATGGGTGTCAGAAAATTTTCCCACTCCAAGGACACTGCCGATACCATTCCCTTTTGGGCACTAGCTGCGGCTTGTGTTGTTTGCTGCCCTCCTGGTCGTCCTGGGTTTGCGGAAGTCAGTCTGTCGGCGTACAACTGGCTAGAGGAGGGGAAGGATGTCAATCTCCTCTCTAAAGTCTCCACAAGGGCCTG
This sequence comes from Hyperolius riggenbachi, assembly GCF_040937935.1. Lineage (NCBI taxonomy): Eukaryota > Metazoa > Chordata > Amphibia > Anura > Hyperoliidae > Hyperolius > Hyperolius riggenbachi. Next base: position 213,414,940 of record NC_090651.1, on the reverse strand, counting down.
CTGGTATTCTTCCATTTTGACGTGTCTGGCTCTTTCTTCAAGCAGTTTTGGAACATTGTGTTTGTACCGTGGATCCAGAAGGGTATAAACCCAGTAATTGGTGTTGTCCAGAATGCGCACAATGCGTGGGTCGCGTTCAATGCAGTCCTAGGCCGAAGAGGTCATAGCCTAGGGTCACAAAACCTGTTTATTGGGCAATTTCAATGGTGGCGAGTCTGACGTACATAAATCGCAGCAATGGCCGTTAGCAACGTCTGAATCTCACGAAATGTCTCATGCAGGTAGAAGACATATTGTTAGACTTGGGCTCCAAAGATGGGTTCCCTACATCTCTGCAAACCAGAGTTACAGGGCTCCAAATTTGGTAAAATCCCCCATAGGCTTTCATTGGGCCTCCTATTTACAGTTCCAAAATCTCACATCTTTTCAAAGGGCAATTACTCAGCAGTGGCAAATTTTCTAGCATTGTAGGGACCCTTAGGGGGAACATGACTGGTGAGTTTCGGGCCCCTAGGCCAAAGAGGTCATAGCCTAGGGTCACAAAAACCTGTTTATTTGGGCTATTTCAATGGTAGTGATGGTGACGTACATAAATCGCAGCAATGGCCGTTAGCAAAGTCTGAATCTCACGAAATGTCTCGTGCAGGTAGAAGACATATTGTTAGACTTGGATTCCAAAGATGGGGTCCCTACATCTCTGCAAACCAGAGTTACAGGGGTCCAAAATTGGTAAAATCCCCCATAGGATTTCATTGGCTCCCTATTTCACTTTCCAAAATCTCACATCTTTTCAAAGGGCAATGGCTCAGCAGTACCAAATTTTCTAGCATTGTAGGGACCCTTAGGGGGATCATGACTGGTGAGTTTTGCCACTGCTGAGCCATTGCCCTTTGAAATGGTGTGAGATTTTGGAACGGTAAATAGGAGGCCCAATGAAAGCCTATGGGGGATTTTGCCAATTTTGGACCCCTGTAACTCTGGTTTGCAGAGATGTAGGGACCCCATCTTTGGAATCTAAGTCTAACAATATGTCTTCTACCTGCATGAGACATTTCGTGAGATTCAGACGTTGCTAACGGCCATGGCTGAGATTTATGTACGCCACCATCACTACCATTGAAATAGCCCAAATAAACAGGTTTTTGTGACCCTAGGCTATGACCTCTTCGGCCTAGGGGCCCGAAACTCACCAGTCATGTTCCCCCTAAGGGTCCCTACAATGCTAGAAAATTTGGTACTGCTGAGCCATTGCCCTTTGAAAAGATGTGAGATTTTGGAAAGTGAAATAGGGAGGCAATGAAATCCTATGGGGGATTTTACCAATTTTGGACCCCTGTAACTCTGGTTTGCAGAGATGTAGGGACCCCATCTTTGGAATCCAAGTCTAACAATATGTCTTCTACCTGCATGAGACATTTCGTGAGATTCAGACTTTGCTAACGGCCATTGCTGCGATTTATGTACGTCACCATCACTACCATTGAAATAGCCCCAATAAACAGGTTTTTGTGACCCTAGGCTATGACCTCTTCGGCCTAGGGGCCCGAAACTCACCAGTCATGTTCCCCCTAAGGGTCCCTACAATGCTAGAAAATTTGGTACTGCTAAGCCATTGCCCTTTGAAAAGATGTGAGATTTTGGAAAGTGAAATAGGGAGCCAATGAAAGCCTATGGGGGATTTTACCAATTTTGGACCCCTGTAACTCTGGTTTGCAGAGATGTAGGGACCCCATCTTTGGAATCCAAGTCTAACAATATGTCTTCTACCTGCATGAGACATTTCGTGAGATTCAGACTTTGCTAACGGCCATTGCTGCGATTTATGTACGTCACCATCACTACCATTGAAATAGCCCCAATAAACAGGTTTTTGTGACCCTAGGCTATGACCTCTTCGGCCTAGGGGCCCGAAACTCACCAGTCATGTTCCCCCTAAGGGTCCCTACAATGCTAGAAAATTTGGTACTGCTGAGCCATTGCCCTTTGAAAAGATGTGAGATTTTGGAAAGTGAAATAGGGAGCCAATGAAATCCTATGGGGGATTTTACCAATTTTGGACCCCTGTAACTCTGGTTTGCAGAAATGTAGGGACCCCATCTTTGGAATCCAAGTCTAACAATATGTCTTCTACCTGCATGAGACATTTCGTGAGATTCAGACTTTGCTAACGGCCATTGCTGCGATTTATGTACGTCACCATCACTACCATTGAAATAGCCCCAATAAACAGGTTTTTGTGACCCTAGGCTATGACCTCTTCGGCCTAGGGGCCCGAAACTCACCAGTCATGTTCCCCCTACGGGTCCCTACAATGCTAGAAAATTTGGTACTGCTGAGCCATTGCCCTTTGAAAAGATGTGAGATTTTTTTAAAGTGAAATAGGGAGCCAATGAAATCCTATGGGGGATTTTACCAATTTTGGACCCCTGTAACTCTGGTTTGCAGAGATGTAGGGACCCCATCTTTGGAATCCAAGTCTAACAATATGTCTTCTACCTGCATGAGACATTTCGTGAGATTCAGACTTTGCTAACGGCCATTGCTGCGATTTATGTACGTCACCATTACTACCATTGAAATAGCCCCAATAAACAGGTTTTTGTGACCCTAGGCTATGACCTCTTCGGCCTAGGGGCCCGAAACTCACCAGTCATGTTCCCCCTAAGGGTCCCTACAATGCTAGAAAATTTGGTACTGCTGAGCCATTGCCCTTTGAAAAGATGTGAGATTTTGGAAAGTGAAATAGGGAGCCAATGAAATCCTATGGGGGATTTTACCAATTTTGGACCCCTGTAACTCTGGTTTGCAGAGATGTAGGGACCCCATCTTTGGAATCCAAGTCTAACAATATGTCTTCTACCTGCATGAGACATTTCGTGAGATTCAGACTTTGCTAACGGCCATTGCTGCGATTTATGTACGTCACCATCACTACCATTGAAATAGCCCCAATAAACAGGTTTTTGTGACCCTAGGCTATGACCTCTTCGGCCTAGGGGCCCGAAACTCACCAGTCATGTTCCCCCTAAGGGTCCCTACAATGCTAGAAAATTTGGTACTGCTGAGCCATTGCCCTTTGAAAAGATGTGAGATTTTGGAAAGTGAAATAGGGAGCCAATGAAATCCTATGGGGGATTTTACCAATTTTGGACCCCTGTAACTCTGGTTTGCAGAGATGTAGGGACCCCATCTTTGGAATCCAAGTCTAACAATATGTCTTCTACCTGCATGAGACATTTCGTGAGATTCAGACTTTGCTAACGGCCATTGCTGCGATTTATGTACGTCACCATCACTACCATTGAAATAGCCCCAATAAACAGGTTTTTGTGACCCTAGGCTATGACCTCTTCGGCCTAGGGGCCCGAAACTCACCAGTCATGTTCCCCCTAAGGGTCCCTACAATGCTAGAAAATTTGGTACTGCTGAGCCATTGCCCTTTGAAAAGATGTGAGATTTTGGAAAGTGAAATAAGGAGCCAATGAAATCCTATGGGGGATTTTACCAATTTTGGACCCCTGTAACTCTGGTTTGCAGAGATGTAGGGACCCCATCTTTGGAATCCAAGTCTAACAATATGTCTTCTACCTGCATGAGACATTTCGTGAGATTCAGACTTTGCTAACGGCCATTGCTGCGATTTATGTACGTCACCATCACTACCATTGAAATAGCCCAAATAAACAGGTTTTTGTGACCCTAGGCTATGACCTCTTTGGCCTAGGGGCCCGAAACTCACCAGTCATGTTCCCCCTAAGGGTCCCTACAATGCTAGAAAATTTGCCACTGCTGAGTAATTGCCCTTTGAAAAGATGTGAGATTTTGGAACTGTAAATAGGAGGCCCAATGAAAGCCTATGGGGGATTTTACCAAATTTGGAGCCCTGTAACTCTGGTTTGCAGAGATGTAGGGAACCCATCTTTGGAGCCCAAGTCTAACAATATGTCTTCTACCTGCATGAGACATTTCGTGAGATTCAGACGTTGCTAACGGCCATTGCTGCGATTTATGTACGTCAGACTCGCCACCATTGAAATTGCCCAATAAACAGGTTTTGTGACCCTAGGCTATGACCTCTTCGGCCTAGGACTGCATTGAACGCGACCCACGCATTGTGCGCATTCTGGACAACACCAATTACTGGGTTTATACCCTTCTGGATCCACGGTACAAACACAATGTTCCAAAACGGCTTGAAGAAAGAGCCAGACAGGTCAAAATGGAAGAATACCAGCAGGCCCTTGTGGAGACTTTAGAGAGGAGATTGACATCCTCCCCCTCCTCTAGCCAGTTGTACGCCGACAGACTGACTTCCGCAAACCCAGGACGACCAGGAGGGCAGCAAACAACACAAGCCGCAGCTAGTGCCCAAAAGGGAATGGTATCGGCAGTGTCCTTGGAGTGGGAAAATTTTCTGACACCCATGCAGCAGCACACAGAACAGCAAGCGTGCAGATCCACCTCCAACACCGATCGCCTGGAGAAGATGGTCAAGGACTACATGTCAGATGGCGTAGCTGTGTTGAACAATCCATCTGCACCCTTCAACTATTGGGTATCGAAGCTAGACACCTGGCACAAACTGGCAATGTACGCAATAGAGGTGCTGGCTTGCCCGGCAGCCAGCGTTATGTCGGAACGCTGTTTCAGTGCTGCCGGAGGCATCGTCACAGATCGGCGGCGTATCCGCCTCTCCACAGAAAATGCAGACCGTCTGACTCAAATTAAAATGAATCAATCCTGGATTGGAAACGACTACGCAACACTCCCGGACCCCAACCAAGTAACATGAACAATGAACATCTGTGATGGGTTAGCGTTTCCGGTCCCTGTTTATTGAACCTCTCATCTGTATTACATTTATGACTGCATGGCGACAAAATGCAAATTGCTATCCGCACGCTTCTTGTCCTCATGCAAGGCCTGGGTTGTTGTGTCTCAAAGCGTGGCCTTCTCCTCCTGCGCCACCCTCCTCTTGTTCCATCACGTGTGCTGCTGCTGGGTTAGCGTTACCGGTCCCTTTTCCTGGAACCTCTTATATGTATTACATTTATGACTGCATGCCGACAAAAAGCATGTTACCTGTGCAAAGAAAACAGACATTTCCCGCATTTAAAAGACAGTTTTCCCTTTGAAACTTTAAAATCGATTTTCTCAAAAACTATAAGCTCTTTTTGCTAAAAAATTTTTTCCTCTTGTACCCACTCCCAAGGTGCACATACCCTGTAAATTTGGGGTATGTAGCATGTAAGGAGGCTTTACAAAGCACAAAAGTTCGGGTCCCCATTGACTTCCATTATGTTCGGAGTTCGGGTCGAACACCCGAACATCGCGGCCATGTTCGGCCTGTTCGGCCCGAACCCGAACATCTAGATGTTCGCCCAACACTAGCTGCAGCACATCTAAAGGGATGACAGATGCACTGCAAAGAAAACCTCAGACTCATACAAACAGCTCCCTGCCTGCCTGCTGACCTGCTCCACGCTGGTAAGTGACACTTACACTGGTCACACCTAAAACCGCATGGTCACACCTAAAACCCGCAAAATGCTGGCGATTACCGCTGGCATTTTGCGGCAGTGATTTTTCCGCGATTAACGCAGAAAAATCACTAGACACTGTAGCGGTTAGGGAGCGATCGCAATTAGTAGGTTCTATACATGCTAATCGTAATCACTCCGAAATTGCCGGCAAACCGCTGCATGTAACATGTTTGCGGTTAACGCTAACCGCAAAAGTGGCAGTGAAAACACTGCCATAGTGTTACATGTGCTAGCGGTTTGCCTTGAGCGGGAATAGCGCGATTCCCGCTCAAGTGTGAATGGACCCTTACCAAGCAGGGCTTAGTGAATTGAGGCATGTTTGTTCTGTAAATTACCGAACTGCTGCCTCATGAAAAACTTTAGTGAATTTGGAAAAAAAAGTATAAAATACTGAATCAGGTATTTTACTGCACAAAATAATTTTATCGAACTGCCCTTTGTCAATAGAGACCCTTTTTCTACTAAAAGCAATTTGATTGAAATTGCAAAACGCATGTGATTTACATGCAGGTCAATGGGGATCTGAATGGTCGCTTGTTCACTGATCCAACATGACAGCCGTGACGCCCCACATTGTTAAAAATTGTTTAAATTTTTGGGGGGCAAACAATTTTACATGATATCATAAAAAATGACTCTTCATCGTGAAAAATAGTCACACATCACAAAAAGTTAGCTAAAAAATGGCATTGTGGGTATAAACCTTAATAGACATTTGTGTTAATTATAGGTAATTGGGCGCCCAATCGGTGAGTTGGGCACCTGATGCGGATAGTAGCTGATTGGCTACTACATAGAAAATTATGGTTGGTCTTTTGGGGGCTAATATTAGGAATAAGGAGAAGGAGGTTAGTTTTAGGCACAAGGAGGCGAGGGTTGAAGTGAGAATGGGTGACGGGCAAGTGCATAGTAAAATATTGGCAATGAAAATTACTGATATTTTTAGCTAGGCAATGCAACACATATCCCCCCAGGTCTCCCCATATAATATATACTCCCCAGACCCATGATAAGTGTAGTTTTGGCTTGCCTGGCTAGGATGCCACCTACTCTACATCTTTCTCCATTGCCACCGTGGAAGGGGGCTGTACCCTGTGACTTCGTCGCATGTACATGAAGGCAGAGTTCTGGGGATATAAGTGCCCATGGCAGCATTGAAGAGAAGACATGGAACATAAGTGTGTAAGGAATGTGCATGCCGCCCCGCCGGCCCTGCCGCTGACTCACATAATACTGCCAGCCCTGCCGTTGACTCACGCTGCGCTGGCCGGCAGGCGGAGGACGCATTCTCAGTAAGCGCTCCGCCGATGTAAATAGTAGCCACGCTGAGCTTTTATTGGTTGTTTTCCATTGTGTTTGTTTCTGGTTGGTTAGTCCTTGTATTTAAGCATGGTGAGCGCCCCCAGACATCGCCCGTTATAGCATTTAGCTTTGGCTTGTTGCTGGATGTGCGCTCACAAACATTTGATTACTGTTGCCGACTCTGCCTTGTATCTTTGACCACATTTAACTCTAGCTTGATTCCCTGTTGCCGACTCTGCTTTGTATCCTGACCATGCTTATTGGATTATCCGTTGCCGACTCTGCTGTGTACCTGGACCTTTCCTGTCTGCTGCCTGGATCAACTTCCGCTTGGATAAGGACTTGTTTGAACGCTGCCTGGATCGACACTGGCTACACTGACCGCGCTACCGCTCCTAATCAAAAAAGAAGACTAACGGGTGGTCTCCACAATGGAGAAGTTAAATCAACAGATACTGCTCCTCACAGGAACTGTGAATCAGCTCATGGAACAAGTATCTGCTCAACAGATACAACTGACTCAATTGGCCGATGCCTTTTTTCGTGCTGGACTTCATTCTGCTGAATGTCCTGTACTTCCTCTAACTCCTCGAACACCTATGGATCCCAAAATGCCTGTTCCAGAGAAAAGAGTAGTTGTGCCAGTGGACAGGTGAGCCAAAACTACACTGCACACTCACCACAGGTCTGGGGGTTCCATGCAGTATTGCATTGGGGGGAGACTGGCCAGCCAGCATTCTGTTAAGTCCATCAGTCATCAGGAAATTGAAGGACTGAGCTCTTTTGAGTGAGATCTTTCCCCTATGTTGAATTGATCAATTCCAGAGGGAAATCAATTGAAACGACAATTGGGCAACGATGCAGCACCTCTCTCTGCTAGATTTGATAATTATGATCAATTCTGCAGGATATTGATGCGCAAATTGAGTAATATATGGGCACCTTACCTTTTCCATCAGCTGTGAACCCTACAGGAGCTTTATGTTACTGATCCCATTGGGAATTCAGAATCTAACCTCGGTGCTCCATATAATCCGATTTCCATTGTGTTTTCTTGTTAGATAATTTAACGCTGGCTGGTAGATGGAGTTTGGGATTGTATTACCTTCTTTATGTCTGAATGTTATGTGTGCAGGGATGTAACTAGAAATCACCACACCTCACTGCAAAACATTGCATGGGTCTCCTTCCCCCCAGCCCAAGTATAAGAAATCAGGGGCCATTTGACCCACAGCATGGTCTTCAGTTGGCAGCCATTTACCTCTGAGCACATGGGCTTGAACGATAGCCTAATCCCGGTCCTACTTTCTGCTTACCAGGCTTTAGAGGAAAGAGTGAAGCAGAACCTGCTGAAAAGAGATTTTTTAATCAATCATAGAAAAAATAGAGCGGTGATGTGTGCAGATGGGTGGAATGGAAACAATACTCTGCGTACAAGGGGGGAAAGTTCTCTAGGTATTTTGTTTCTGATTATGTCTATGTAAGTAAGCAGAATGTAAGTAAATCATAACAATAAAAAAAAAAAATGCAGCAAAAAAAAAAGACAATATCATCTGGACCTTGATTGAAGATCCCCACCCCTTTCTACAATGCAGAGTAGGCATAAGCTTCACAAAGTTCATCCATTCGGAATCAGAATCCTGACTACAACTTGCTGGCCATGGCAGGGGAAAGGGTTTGTGGTAGCTTACCCTTGTAGCCGCCTACAACTGTGGCACTCCACCTTGCATTCTATCGCGGTCCATATCACCCCAACAATTCCTCCTTCCAAGTCCTGGGGGGGGGGGGTACTGTAAGGAATGTGCATGCCGCTTCCGGCCCTGACGCTGACTCACATAATGCTGCCAACCCTGCCGCTGACTCACGCACTGCGCAGGCCGGCAGGCGGAGGACACGTTCTCAGTATGCGCTCCGCCGATGTAAACAGTAGCCACGTGTCTGCCTGCGTGTCAACTGACAAGCTGACACGCTGAGCTTCTATTGGTTGTTTTCCATTGTGTTTTTTTCTGATTGGTTAGTACTTGCATTTAAGCATGGTGGGAAAGGGTGTGTGTTAGCTTACCCTTGTAGCCGCCTACAACTGATGCACTGTCAGGAACTGGCCCCGCGGCACGCCTGCAGAAACAGTTCCCGACTAGGGGTTAGATTAGATTGCGAGGGGAGCAGCCTTATTCAAGCTAACACAAGGCTGTCACCCCTCAAAAACATTTCTCACTGCCTCCACTAGCTGCTGCTAGACACTCCAACAATTCCCACTCTGCTGTCGAGTGGCCTGAACGTTTCCGTATTTGGGTCAGTTTTGCGCTTTAGGCCAACTACGGGAACGCCACATCCACAATACAATCACACAGTAGCAAGGCACAATCAGGCACTGAACTTGTAACGCAAATCACACTGCAGTCTCTTCCCAGACTTTGAGTTTTGGCTAGTACAGCAGAAGTCATACTTATTAAATAAATATTTAATATTCCAGGAAAAGTGGAACAGTGCAGAAAGTAATATATACAAAAAAAAATCTCCATAGACCAGTATTGCATTGTTTGGATGCGGGCGTACATTTCAGTCCAGGGGGGGCGGTGTGCACCACAGAGATTAACCATTCAGTTGTACAGTATTGGGTCAGGGACGCGCAGCCTTCTATTTTTACTTTGTTAATATATACAAAAGGTTTACAAAAACAAGGTCAAAATTACAAAGACACACAAGACAGTTTGCAAAAATAAAAACGGGAATCAAACGTTACCAGTACGAGGTCTAACTTGGTCGTGGGAGGACACGAATTTCTGATTCGATCAGAGTAATCTCTAGCTATGCGCCACCTCCAAGAGAAGAGGCCGGCTTATATAGTCCGATTTGTAGCCCCGGGGGGGGGGGGGGGGGGGGTACAAGTACAGATATAATATAATTTCACAGATTGTTCGCTCAGAATGCTTGTCATATCCTTGCTGGCTGTGATATGCAAACTTCAAAGGTTCCTGTCCCACTTTTGAACTTTGCAGACTTCAGTCAGCCCGATTGTATATTGACTGTTTACATATACACAAATTTCAAAGCAATGCAACACCTTTCAGCAGATTCAGAACAGAATAGATGGTCGTTACCTAATTACCTGTTTCCTTGCTGGAGGCCGCAGTGTTCAGAGGACACTGAATGCTAATGAACTTTACATGGCCATGCAGACAGTCCAATTAGCAGCTTTTTTTCAGCCTGGTGCCCAATTATACCCCAAAGCCAGCTGCCAGACTGGTCTCTTAACATACATACACATCTGAAATAGTACACAGCAGAGAGAAACACATCTGAAATAGTACACAGCAGAGAAAAAATGAACAAAATGGCTTCTGTATTATATGCCATATCACAAACAGCTGCTATATCATGACACACTCCACCTTGCATTCTATCGTGTTCCATGTCACCCCAACACTTCCTCCTTCCAAGGTTGAAGGAGGAAGTAGTGGGATGACATGAACGCGATGGAACGCGGATTGGAGTGCATCAGTTATAGACGGCTTCAAGGGTAAGTTAAGCTCTCCAGGCTCCACCAATGATCTATCAACTCCAGTTGTTCCCGTCTCCATGACTGTAGCACCCTCTGTCATCACATGACTTGCTACATGATGAGAGAGGGCACTCTAGTTATAGAGACAAGGAAGCCTGGAGAAGATAGATCATCAGTGGATCAGTGGATCCTGGAGAGGTGTGTTACGTCTGTCCTATGCTCTGCTCACACTACTTTGCATAGGAGAAAGGGGGGTCCTTCTGGCCACCTAGGCCCTCTTAGCTTCCTAAACAGGGTGGACCATTTGGCTGAAAATACTGAGGGTTATATCTGGTTACCTAAACTGAAGGGGGAGGGGGGGGCTACTTCTGGCTACCTATACTGTGATGCTCCTCTTATTACTTACACTGAAAGGTCTTCCAATACTGGGGGGCTACCACTGGCTACCTAAACTGGGGCATGCTACCTAATACTTGAGGGCCCCACTGGCTTTTGTATAATGGGGGCTACTACTAGCTATCTATATTGGGGCCCCTTTGGCTACCTAAAGTGGGGGTCACATCTGCATACCTATACTGGGGGCAGACAACGTCTGGCTACCTGTACACTTGGGAGATACTTGAGGCTATCTAATACTGGGGGTACATCTGGCTACCAATATTGGAGGACTACTTTATTACTGTGGACACCTCCGGTTACCTATAAACTGATGTGTTGGGTGAGAGGGGGTACAAAGGTATCATATTTTTTCCTGGGTAAATTGTGCTATGGGGCTCCCCTGATTTTTGGCAATGTCCCCAGATTCACACTGCACTTCTGCACACAGACGGCACATGTCGCTCCCCACCGGCACTCACTATACTAATGTATGGGAAGCACTAGCAAAAGCATTTTTTAATGTGCCACTGGTGCTCCCAGTTGGTACCAATGGGAATCCTCCTTAGATAAGATTTTTATTGGTCCAATAAGCAGACCAATAAGGGAGCATTTATAGCTCAGAGTTCAGAGCCCGACATGGTGTGGGCTCCGAATTCAGGCTCTATCAACCTGCATGGGGGAAAAGGGGTTAGAGAGGCTTATGAGGGGGAATCCCACACTGTCCATTTTCTTAAAATGTATATAAAACATTTTTTCTTTGAACGTTTTATAATTGATTTTCTCAAAAACTACAAGGCTTTTGAAAAAAACTATTTTTCACTTGTTGACTTGTTTCCACTATTTTCCCTAAAAATAATAAAAATGAAAACATTTGGTGATGATAGCATGCATGGAGGCTTTAGAATGAACCACTAAAGTCAGTGCTATTGACTTTAAAGGAAACAACTGTTGCAATGATACTTACCTGTGGCTTCTTCCAGCCCCATCCTCCCTTGTCATCCTCCTAGGCTGCTGTGTTGTCCTCCGGTAAGCTCCGGTAAATTGGCCACTTCTGCGCAGGCGCAGAACGCTCCCAGCCAGGATGGGGCGACTGGCCAGTCTATGTAAGCTTACCATAGGAAAATGGAGGAGACCAGGAGGATGGCGGGGAAGCCCACGCCGTGCATGGGCTTCTGAATTCTAATTCCGATGCGAAAATCAAAATTTGGAATTCTGTGTACACATTGTATAAGCTTTGGTCCCCCAGATATCAGTACTAGGTAGCTTTTGTGCTGCCACCTCACAGATATAAATATTAAGTAGCCTCTCTGCCAATCACCCAGATATTAGTATTAGGTAGCCTCTTGGTGTCACATTTACGGCAGCAATGCTGGTTGCATTGGTGGTGCAGGAAAAATGATGGATTTGACAGTTACATGACCCAGCATGAGCGGTTCAAGAGAAGACTTTTAATGAGTGACCGGTGAACAGAGTCTAATATGAAGTGACCTGACAGCAGATTTGTCTCTCATCACACACCATTCTGGAATGTGTAACTTCAGCATGGGGTGGCTCAACCAACCCATCAGGTTCACCCACACTAATATGCCATTTTTAATGAGCTGAATGTGACCAAAGGCTTTTGAAGTAGCATTGAGCAGACAGAGTGGATGGAATACAATGTGACACTGTTTGGTTCTACTTTGTGATGGGTTTAAAGAAGTGCAGAGGTTTAAACGCATGAGCAATGAGCAGAAAAAGAAAATCCTGTTCAATGTCAATGCTACAGAAGAAAGGATCTTCAGCAACATGGCCATATAACATAGCTGTGTTATCATCTCTAAAGAAGAAAAAGTCTACTGTAAAACTTGTGTGCATGCTTATCAGCAGGGAATACTATACAGTATGGCTGTCCTTCTAAAAATGGCATCCAGAATGATCCATAAACATAATTTCAGGCAACAAAGGTTGTGTTTACAGAGCTTAACGCTTTTGCTGATAAATCGTTAAATTGCCCGGAACATGTGTATTTTACATTGTATACTTAGGACTGGATGCACTAAACTTTTTAGTGCACATAACTCAACTTGAATCTAATTTTGTAAGAATTTTGATGGCATAACTGTACTTCATCATTCACTGAAATAAAAAGGCATGAGCAAAATTTTGAGATAATTAGCTAACTAGGTGCATAATTAAGTGCACAAGCGAACTTTGAACATAATTTAACGTAATATGAATTTAACAAGTGATTCATGAAACCGTTCTCCCTGCATGGCTGGCTTTTGTTTCGAAAACAAGCATTCTCTCAGTTTGGAAGTAAGAAAGTAAAAAAAATGAAAAGCATCCTATGCTTGCCAGCAAAGGAGCATTGTCTCTCTGAAAAAGGGGGGCAACAAATTCCCTCCTTCCAGAACTACATTCCTACAGCAGAGGGGATGTGGGCTCTGAAATGAAGGAGTAACATAGTGGCGCCTCCTTCTGCTACTGCTCCTCCATTGGTGGCCCCACGGGCTCTGTGCCTAGTGGGTACCGGACTGTAACCAGGGTTTATGGTTATATCTGATCACTGTGAATTTGGAACAATAAGATAGGCACTACTTCTCCAGCTGTTGTTATATTTTATTCTGAAATCTTTGGGGTTCTCCAGGGCCTTACCTTCATCAGCAGCTTTGATTACATCATGGCTCCTGTCTTCTTGATAGAAGTCTTCTCTCCATGTTGCTTAGAGTCTTTTGTCTTAATCAAAGAAGATTGGGAGGAGGTCCAGCTTCTTTAAATTCTTCTGCTAAACTAAAGCCTTGTACACATGTATGTATGAGGCATGTAGCCTGGCAGGGTTCCGGACTTGTCGCTAGCCTGAAGATCTGTTGCTATGCAAGCAGGGGGGACAGACTGACGTGGGAGTGATGTCACATTGTGGGTGGGGTGAAAGGGGAGGACAATGCTTTTGCCTGACACTCATCCAAATTAATCCGTCAGGCTATTTGCTGGCCCTGGCATCAAAGATTGCTGTACACATGCTAGATTCTTGGGAGATGTGGTTGTTTCCTATAAGTGTATGAGGCTTAAAAGTTGACCTCACAGCAGTCAAATGATCTATTGCACAATTATGGGTCTGGTCTCAGAGTCCCCCAACAAAATATGTTGTTAGATAAGATCTCAGATATAAGGCACATGGTGGAGCAAACAGCATGAGTTAATAATTCTCTTGATAAACACAGAGACTTACGGTCAGTGGTGCTCAGCAGAGCTCGAATATTCGAGTAGCTCGAATATTCTAGCTCTTTTCCAGCTATTCGAGCTCGGTATTCGAGCTCCGAATAGCTGTAGCTATTCGAATGGGCTATTCGCGTACACTCGAATAGCCCATTCACTATTCGAGCAAACGGCGCTATTCGAGCTCGGTACCGAGCTCGAATAGCGTCATAGCCCAGATTGATGTCCTTAGAGCCAATCAGAGGGCTCCCAGGCCCTCTGACGGCAGCCAATCACAGAGGGGGACCCTGGCCAGCCCCTACCCTATAAATAGCGGCCGCCATGTTACGTTTCTCCGTCCTTGCCTAAAACTTGCATAGAGAGAGAGTTGCTCCTTTGTGCTTTGGCTTAGCAAGAGCTTTATTGTGGTCATTTACCTAGCGTTTTTGCTCACATACACCTCCTATACACACCTATATTGTTGTTAGTTAGTTAGACATTGTATTTTAGTTAGTAGCTTTTGTGTTACATAGAGACAGGCCAGCTGCTGCAGGCTTACAGCTTTAGGCCTCAGGGCCTGCCTGTGTGGGCACTGGGCAGCTGTCCTCCTGTCCTCTGTTTATTTCTCTCTATTCTATACCAGTATTTCTGCTGTCCTTTACTACTGATTGTATTAGTATTGTAGTTATATACTGTAACTGTACTAGGACACTCACTGTCACTGTTCATAGGCTACTAGCTGCTCCTGCGTGTGTGCACTCACTGTCTGTGTACACACTACACACACTCTATTTCCAAGTTCTGATAACTGATTGATTATTGTAATTGAATATTGTAATTAGTTAGTTGTACTCACTGTTACTACTTACTGTACTAGGAGTCTAGGACACTCAGTCACTGTTCATAGGCTACTAGCTCCTGCGTGTGTGCACTCACTGTCTGTGTACACACTACACACACTCTATTTCCTTCTGATAACTGATTGATTATTGTAATTAGTTGGTTGTACTTACTGTTACTACTTACTGTACTAGGAGTCTAGGACACTCAGTCACTGTTCATAGGCTACTAGCTCCTGCGTGTGTGCACTCACTGTCTGTGTACACACTACACACACTCTATTTCCTTCTGATAACTGATTGATTATTGTAATTAGTTAGTTGTACTTACTGTTACTACTTATTCTTACTGTACTAGGAGTCTAGGACACTCAGTCACTGTTCATAGGCTACTAGCTCCTGCGTGTGTGCACTCACTGTCTGTGTACACACTACACACACTCTATTTCCTTCTGATAACTGATTGCTTATTGTAATTAGTTAGTTGTACTTACTGTTACTACTTACTCTTACTGTACTAGGAGTCTAGGACACTCAGTCACTGTTCATAGGCTACTAGCTCCTGCGTGTGTGCACTCACTGTCTGTGTACACACACTACACACACTCTATTTCCTTCTGATAACTGATTGCTTATTGTAATTAGTTAGTTGTACTTACTGTTACTACTTACTCTTACTGTACTAGGAGTCTAGGACACTCAGTCACTGTTCATAGGCTACTAGCTCCTGCGTGTGTGCACTCACTGTCTGTGTACACACACTACACACACTCTATTTCCTTCTGATAACTGATTGATTATTGTAATTAGTTAGTTGTACTTACTGTTACTACTTACTCTTACTGTACTAGGAGTCTAGGACACTCAGTCACTGTTCATAGGCTACTAGCTCCTGCGTGTGTGCACTCACTGTCTGTGTACACACTACACACACTCTATTTCCTTCTAATAACTGATTGATTATTGTAATTAGTTAGTTGTACTTACTGACTGTTACTACTTACTTACTTACTGTACTAGGGACACTCACTCAGTCACTGTTCATAGGCTAGCTCCTGCGCGTGTTTGCGCGTGCGTGCACTCACTGTCTGTAGTGTACACACACTAAATTTACTTGTGATTACTACTGATTATTGTAACTGCTAGTTGTACTTCCTGACTGTTACTACTTACTTACTGTACTAGAGACACTCACTCAGTCACCTCACCCACCAACCCACTCCATTAAAGTACCCCACTTTTCACCCGCCCTTTTAAAAAACTTTTGTCTATACGCCCAAAACATCGAAGATGTCTGGAAGTGGCAGCCAGCGCGGTTTGGGCAAGGGGAAGGGCAGCAAGGGAATCAGGAGGAGAGGGAGCAGCATTGTGGCAAGCCGCGGGCGCGGGCGCGCCACCATGCACAGTTCCGCAGCAGCAGCAGCTGCTAACAGCTAACATTCCTCCCATAGCCACTGGCCGTGGACGCCTTGGGCGCCGCCCAGCAGGAGCATCTGCAACTCACGCTGCAGAGACACAGCAGCAGCAGCGTGTAGCACCTGCTCCGATTTTCCTCCAGCCGGGTCGGAAACGTCCCATTGAGGAAAAGCATGCAGACACTGTGGTGCAACTCATGACGGAGGATGAGCAGCCCGCCATCAGCTCTGCATCTGAGGCCTCCACCCTCACCACCACCACCACCACCCCTGTTCGCAGCAGCCGCCCAGCAGGGTCTGGGGAGGAGGCCAGTTCACCGTCACTCGCCGACCTGTCATTCAGCAGTCTTTTGACCCCAGGCATCATGAGTAAATTGTCTGCTGTTGTTGGCGATCTTGAGGAGGAGATGCTGATGGGCACTTTGGGGGATGAGGGATTGGACAGCAAGACTGTGGCGACAGTCAAGCAGACCATCCATGCATCAGGAGAGGAGTTTGGGGGGTCCTCATCCCAGCAGGACATGTTTCAGGAGGGGGAGGATGTTGATGACCCGGTGACAGACAGAGACTGGGTGCCACCACCTCCAGGGGATGTCGTCCTCAGCAGCTCAGAGGAGGAGGAGGAGGATGCTCTTGTGGGCCTTGCAAGGAGGCGCATCATTGCAAGCATTGGCAGCAGCAGTAGGCAGGTCCCACAGCCTGCTGGTGTCTCAGGCTCAGCAGCAGCAGCAGCAGCATCTGCCAGTACCACCACCAGCCGCACCCAAGCCCCCCAAGCCCCCCCCCCCAACCACCACAGGGAGACAGGCAGCAGCGCTTCCATGCCGTAGGGGGATGTTTCTGTCACCAATCTGGCGCTTTTTCACCATGCCCACAGTGTACAGCAAGTACGCCACTTGCAACCACTGTCAGCGGAAGTTGAGCAGAGGTGCAGGCCTCTTAAAGTTCTGCACCAGCTCGCTCATCAACCACCTTGCTGCGAAACATTTCCACCAGCATCAGGAGTTCCAGAGGCTGAAGGCATCTGGTGCTGGCAGTGGCACCACACCCATCACTGCACAGCCTTCAGCAGCAGCAGCAACAGCAGCCACCCGCCCTCCTGCTCCTCCAGCAGCACCAGCAGGAGTGCGGAAACGCACTGCTCCTCCCCCCTCTGCAACTCCTGCCGCCGACACTGAGGCCTGTTCTGGCAGCCAGTCCTCAGTGGCCTCCTCCGCTGTGTCTGCTGATTCCCGTGCCAGCAAAAGGCCACGCCAGAGCCTTTTGAGCGAGTCCTTCCAGGGGGTGGTTAGGGCTCTGCCTCCCAGCAGCCGTCGCGTGCGGCAGCTGAACGGCTTGCTGGCACGGGCCATGTGCTCCCAACTCCTGCCGTACACGCTCGTGCAGGAGGGGAGCGACATTCGTGCGCTGCTTGCTTGCGCAGCCCCAGACTGGCAGCTCCCCAGCAGACACTTTTTCTCCCGCAAGGCCATTCCTGCACTGCACCGCTTTGTGATGGCCAATGTGGAGCGAGGGCTGGAGCACGCGGTTGGTGAAAGGGTCCACGTCACCATGGACTCCTGGAGCAGCCGCTTCGGGACAGGCCGCTACCTGTCCTTCACTGTCCACTGGGTCAGCTTGGTGGAAGGGGGTGAGGATGGGAGAGCAGCAGCGGGCACAGCAGAAGCAGCAACACAGTGGGTGGTGCCACCCCGCAGGGTCAGGGGAACTGCAGCAGGTTCCTCCGATCCTCTGCCATCCTCCGGCACACCTGGCCAAACCCCCCGCCTCAGCAGCAGCGTGAAGGCCCGCCACTGCCAAGCGCTGCTGCACTTGGTCAGCCTTGGGAAGACCAAGCTGACGGCAACCCATGTGTTGGCCAAACTCCAGGAGCAGGAGAGGATTTGGCTGACCCCCAGAGGCCTCAGAGTCGGAGAGGTGGTGGCCGACAATGGGGACAATCTGGTTGCCGCAATAGACAGGGGAAACCTGACCCACATCCCCTGTCTTGCCCACGTGCTGAACCTGGTAGTGCAGAAGTTCTTGCGCACCTACCAGGGGATGGGCGAACTGCTGGAAACGGCAAGGAACGTTGTGCGTCACTTCCGGCGCTCAGCTGCAGCCTGTGCGAGCCTGGAAGACGTGCAAAAGGAGCTGGATCTGCCACGCCATCGGCTGATCCTTGACGTTCCGACTCGCTGGAACTCCACCCTGGCGATGTTGGAGCGTCTGGTTGAACAGAAGCACGCTGTCAACCAGTACCTTGCCCTGGCCACTGTTTCCGCCGCTCAGAGAAGGGACAAGACCAGCAACATCCCGTCCATCGTCCCCGATGATGACTGGAGGCACATGCAGCAGGTGTGCTTAGTGCTGGCTCCCTTTCTGCAGGCCACTAACATGGTGAGCAGGGACCATGCTATGGTCTGCGAGTGGGTGCCCCTGGTTTGTCTGCTGAACAGGGCCCTCGATGCTTTGCTGGAACAGGGAGCGGCAGCCTTGGACGAGCAGGAGCGGCAAGCAGCTGCACAGTCCACCTCTGAGGGGGAGGAGGAGGAGGACTTGGTGGAGGTCCCTGACCTTGCTGCTGATGAGGGGGAGCAGCACAGTGCAGCTGAGTTGGTGCGGGGGTGGAGAGAGGATGAGGCGGCAGAGGAGGAGGATGAGGAGGACAGCACTGCCGTCGATGTGCCAGCACACGTGGCCCGCCTCTTCCCAATGGCAGCGCACATGCTGGCGTGCCTGCGCAAGGACCCCAGGGTGATCCAGATGAAGCAGAGGGAGGACATCTGGATCAGCATGATGTTGGACCCACGCCTCAAGGGGAAGTTGAGCCAGTTCCTGCCGCCTGCAGGAGGAGACCCAGCGCAACAAATAAGGAGCTTGCAGCAGGCCCTTGTTGAGCGCTTGGAGGAAGCCTTCCCCCAGCCTTCCACCCCCACTGTCCAGCAGCCAGCACAGAGGCAGCAGCAGGTGCCTGCATCCAGCAGCAAGCGCCCCACAGACCTGCTGTCTCTCAGCCACGAGCTCTACAGGACTGTAGAGGCTCCGGCAGCAGTGACTAGAGAGGAGGTGCATGCAGCAGCATCCTCCACCGGTCACAGCCAGCGCCTGACCCGCATGGTGGCTGACTACATGGGGTCCTACAGCGGGCTTGACAGCGATGCCCCTGTTGATCCCATGGAGTATTGGGTCAAGCGCCTGGAGATCTGGAGCGAGCTGGCACAGTACGCCCTGGAAGTGCTGTCCTGCCCCCCTTCCAGCGTGCTGTCCGAGCGCTGCTTCAGTGCAGCTGGTGGTGTGGTCACCGAGAAACGCTCACGTCTGTCTCACAAGTCTGTGGACAGACTGACGTTTCTCAAGATGAACCAGGCGTGGGTGGAAGGCGAGTTCCTGGCCCCTGTTGTCGGCGAGAGGGGGACATGAACTGGCTAAGAACCATCGTTAATGTGCCTTACCACCCTTTACCACCTCCTGGCTCCTGCTCACTAAGCCAGCCTGGTTCACTTTGACTATTACGTCGCCTGCAGCCACACATTTTACACCTACAGTGGGCTGCTGTGTACTGCCCTTCTGCTGTCTGTCTGTGTTTCCCACTGCCAGGGTACACAGATTTACCTTCTGCTGCCACTCTGCCACCAGCTATTACGTCAAACAATAGCTATATATCTGTGTAATTTGTTTTACAAACAAAACCAAAAAACCATAAAAAAAAAAAAAGGTTTAATTTTTCTGAGGTGCCCGGGTTGAAAACTGTGTTGTCCCAGTTGTGTATTGGACACGATGTGGGCTGCACGACCGCTGTCTGGGACCTCCTGTTGTGTTCATTTACGGCCTGGTATCACCGCTAGGTACCAGGGCTATTATGTCACGCTGCCTGCCTGCTGCCACACTCACACTACTCCTCCATTCCTCCTGCTGATGCTGCTGTCTGTCTGTGTTTCCCAACGCCAGGGTACACAGATTTACCTTCTGCTGCCACTCTGCCACCAGCTATTACGTCAAACAATAGCTGCTCACATTACTCCTCCATTCCTCCTGCTGCTGCTGTCTGTCTGTCTGTGTTTCCCAACGCCAGGGTACACAGATTTACCTTCTGCTGCCACTCTGCCACCAGCTATTACGTCAAAAAATAGCTATATCTGTGTAATTGGTTGTAAAACCAAAACTACAAAACCATAAAAAAAAAAAAAGGTTTAATTTTTCTGAGGTGCCCGGGTTGAAAACTGTGTTGTCCCAGTTGTGTATTGGACACAATGTGGGCTACACGACCGCTGTCTGGGACCTCCTGCCTGCTGTGTTTATTTACAGCCCTGGTATCACCGCTAGGTACCAGGGCTATTATGTCACGCTGCCTGCCTGCTGCCACACTCACACTACTCCTCCATTCCTCCTGCTGATGCTGCTGTCTGTCTGTGTTTCCCAACGCCAGGGTACACAGATTTACCTTCTGCTGCCACTCTGCCACCAGCTATTACGTCAAACAATAGCTGCTCACATTACTCCTCCATTCCTCCTGCTGCTGCTGCTGCTGTCTGTCTGTCTGTGTTTCCCAACGCCAGGGTACACAGATTTACCTTCTGCTGCCACTCTGCCACCAGCTATTACATCAAAAAATAGCTATATCTGTCTGTGTAATTTGTTGTAAAAACAAAACTACAAAACCATAAAAAAAAAAAAAAGGTTTAATTTTTCTGAGGTGCCCGGGTTGAAAACTGTGTTGTCCCAGTTGTGTATTGGACACAATGTGGGCTACACGACCGCTGTCTGGGACCTCCTGCCTGCTGTGTTTATTTACAGCCCTGGTATCACCGCTAGGTACCAGGGCTATTATGTCACGCTGCCTGCCTCATTGACTGCCTGCTGCCACACACTCATCCTCCTCCTCCTGCTGCTGAATTTACCTCCTGCTGTCTGTGTGTTTCCACTGCCAGGGAGCACATACAATGGCGCTTCCAACATGCGTGCGCCACCAGCTATTTGTTACGCTCAAAAATAGCTGCATTTCTTTAAAAAAAAAAATTTGAAAAGAGAAATAAGTGAAGAAGAAGACGATATAGAAGAAGATGAAGAAGATGAAGAAGAAGAAGATGAAGAAGAAGAAGAAGAAGATGAAGAAGAAGAAGAAGAAGAAGAAGAAGGAGAAGAAGATGAAGAAGAAGAAGAAGAAGATGAAGAAGATGAAGAAGATGAAGATGAAGAAGATGAAGAAGATGAAGATGAAGAAGAAGAAGATGAAGAAGAAGAAGATGAAGATGATGAAGAAGAAGAAGATGAAGAAGAAGATGAAGATGATGAAGAAGAAGAAGATGAAGAAGATGAAGAAGATGAAGATGAAGAAGATGAAGAAGATGAAGAAGATGAAGAAGAAGAAGATGATGAAGAAGAAGAAGAAGATGAAGAAGAAGAAGAAGAAGATGAAGAAGATGAAGAAGATGAAGATGAAGAAGATGAAGAAGAAGAAGATGATGAAGAAGAAGAAGAAGATGAAGAAGAAGATGAAGAAGATGAAGAAGATGAAGAAGAAGAAGAAGATGAAGAAGTTGAAGATGAAGAAGATGAAGAAGAAGAAGAAGAAGAAGAAGATGAAGAAGATGAAGAAGAAGAAGATGAAGAAGTTGAAGATGAAGAAGATGAAGAAGAAGAAGAAGAAGAAGATGAAGAAGATGAAGAAGATGAAGAAGAAGATGAAGAAGAAGATGAAGAAGAAGATGAAGAAGATGAAGAAAAAGAAGATGAAGAAGAAGAAGATGATGATGAAGAAGATGAAGAAGAAGAAGAAGAAGAAGAAGACGACAATATAAAAGAAGAAGAAGATATAGAAGAATATATAGAAGAAGAAGATATAGAAGAAGAAGATATAGAAGAAGAAGAAGAAGATATAGAAGATAAAGAAGAAGAAGAAGAAGTATATACAGTACTGAACAAATTTCTGGACACAACTTCTCTTTTCAACTTTTTTTTTTTAAAGGAACATCCCCACATAATCACTTGCTGTTGTTACTTGGAAAAAAAGAGGTTTCTTGCATCATTCACCCTCAAAACAAGTGTTGGAAGCTATTTAAGGCCATTTCGAATAGTCAGCTCGAATAATGAGCTCGAATACCGACTCGAATAGTGAGCTAGAATTCCGAGGTCGAATCGAATAGTAAAAATTATTCGACTCGAATATTCGACTGATCTTGAATAATTTACTATTCGAATTCGACCTAACTCGAATTTTGAAAAGGGGTATTTGAGCAACACTACTTACGGTATCCATGTGCATTGGATCCTAATGGGATGTCCAATCCACTACTACATCAACTTCATCTGGTATAGAAGTGCAAATAATCTCTTTGTGGCAACAGACTAATCTTTATGTTCTAAATATTTTAATATGGCTTTGTTTATCCTTGATTATAGTTTGTCTTAAGGCTCGTACACACATGCAATATTTCCACCCAACTATCGTCCAAACGTGGTCTGCTGGACAATAGCGTGTGAACATGTGACAACCGACTAGACGAGCAATTGATAACAGGCAGTTTGCCCAATCCAGCAGGCAGTTCAACTCACACGACTGCTGATCTGATATTGTGCAATTGACCACGTGTTTACAAGTCGTCTGAATGCCTTGTGCCTGTTTTGAATGGGCCATATTGTGCAGTCTGTCGTTCACATGCATGTGCGCAATGTGCAAATGAGTTGGTTGTTCAGTTGGTTGTTGTGCAGAAAATACAAGTTGTGCAATTGCTTGGTCTTATGGTTTGTCATGTCGTCCGGTTGGTCGCGCAGAAAAGTTCCACGTGTGTATGAGCCTTTAGGGCCCGTTTCCACTAGCACGAATCCGCACGCAGACAACGCATGCGGATTCGCATAAGCAATACAAGTGGATGGGACTGTTTCCACTTGTCAGTTTTCATTTGCGTTTTTCTGTGCGGGATTTTTCTGCACGGTAGTCCCTGCAGAATTTGCCTGTGTGTGGAATGCAGGCGATTCGCAGGCAATGTATTTAATAGGGAAATCGCATGCGTTTTTGCATGCGTTTTTTCCCGCGATTTCGTGTGCGATTTCACATTGAAAATAATGTAAATTGACACAGGCAGTGACATGGTTAAAATCGCATATACCCTGCCTATGCGAAATCGCATGCGAAATCGCGGCAAAAAACGCATGCAGAATCGCATCCGCATGCGATTTTGTCACCGGTGATATGCGGCGATTCCGCACCGCAATCTTGGAAACGGGCCCTTAGGGTAGTGGAGCCTGCACGCACATCTGAATCCCTTTAAAATTACTTTGTATTGTTTGTTGCAAATAATTCTGTTTTTGGTTGCTTTGATATCCAACTTCATAATGTGAAGATGAAGATTCTGCAGTGGTTTGATATGATGGTTTTGTATGTTTATTGTAAAACTAAGTAAACAGGTAATATTTAAAAGAGGACCACCAGCCCCTCCTCTGTATTGAGACTTAGCTGTATTTAGGCAAATTTTGCACCATATGCACATCTTTGGGTTATATTTTAATATACCGTATTCAGAGTTTAGCTATTAAACAAAACATTATAGAAAGGTTTATGTTGGGTGTTTTCTTTGAATTAGTCAAATCACATTAGTGAAAACCAAAAGCTGTTGTGTGCAGTGTAGAGTTCTTACTAGATGTTTTTTACTGAAAGCTGCAGATCTCTGGACTAAAAGCA
Source organism: Hyperolius riggenbachi (assembly GCF_040937935.1). Classification (NCBI taxonomy): domain Eukaryota; kingdom Metazoa; phylum Chordata; class Amphibia; order Anura; family Hyperoliidae; genus Hyperolius; species Hyperolius riggenbachi. Next base: position 213,391,124 of record NC_090651.1, on the reverse strand, counting down.
ATTTTAGAAGGTCAGAACAGCTGTGAGAGTTATAAAAAAGGAAGGGGGGCTTCACACCTTTCATGGCACAGAATTTAGCGCTGGCTACTTTTCAGCTGGTTTATTATGAAAAATTGGAATGCTGCCCAGACAACAACCTGTACCAAAAACTTCTAGGCCACAACAAATGCATTTTTTATAGTTATACATTAACTATTGCAGGTTATGGCTAGGGCCACGTGAAAACTGTTCACAAGTGTGATGATATCATGCTTGCTTTCAGGAACCAGCTGCCCTTCCAAACCATTCCCAGGCATATACCACTGAGCCACTGTCCCCATCCTCTAGTATTGCCATTGCTCCTTACTGTCAGTATGTGTGCAAAAACATTTCTTGGTCATATAATACCAAAAAGGAAATACTCCAGAGTGCTAGCCACATCATGAAGAAGTAAGTATCTGCTTTACCCATTGCACAGGGACTGAACTTGAACTACCAATTCTTCCTGTTCATTTATGGTTCTACAAGACAGAACAATAGTCAGGAATATCCTCGATAATAATTTGCCTGTGTCGCTGCATCCCCTCCTGTCCATGCTTTTGCGGTACTGCGCATCTGCAGCATGGGCGGCCGTGGGGACAGGAGGAGGGTGGGGCCAGGGGGCCGGTGTGTGTGGGGGTGCGGTGCGAGTGCGGGCATGCACAGTCGGAGTATGGGCTGCGGTGTACACGGGCGGGAGGGGAGACAGGATGTGAGGGTGGCCCAGAGCCCGCTTTAAAACGGGCTTAGGTCTGCTAGTTGTACAATAAAAAAAACATATTTTTGCTCTTTATTGCCCATGTAGCTATCCCACTTGCCTTTGTCCAATAGTAGTGCCGTCTGTGGAAAATGACAGCCCCTCCCCAACTTCACAGCTGCCATTAAGCATTGCTACTTCATGGCCAGTTCTGTCAGAGAAAGCTGCACATGAGAGAAAAAACATACAGTTGCTTACACTATCAGATGTTAATAGATTAAACATTCAATTTTACAAGCAAAAACTTATTTAAAAATTGGGTGCTCCTTATTGAATTTCAGTCAATATACCAATCAACCATTGGATGGTAATCCAAGTAAATGATCAATATTTGGAAGAGCTTGTTCTTTACCAGATTGAGCATACATCATTGCAGTGCTGGGCTTGCCTACGGCTCTTCTTTAGATTTTACTTCCTTTTTGCCTGATGCAGGAACCTAGTCCTGAGAAATGTATGAGAGTTGGTTTTTGGACTATTAAAGATACAGTCTCATCTTTGAGTGTTTTTCCCGGAGAGGCGGTAAGACCACATTCACCTCCTCTTTGTGAACTAAAGTATTTTAGTTTATATTAGCGCCTCTAAAACATAAGTGTTAGTTCCACGCCACCTTGTGTGGAGGGATTTTCCCTGTATTTTGCCCTGTCCTGTAGAGAGCAACTTTTTAACTTTTTTATGCAGGTAATCAGCCCTAAATTCAGTCTATAAAATTAAAGTGTAAGGTTACGGTCAAACTGTGCCACTGTACCACTATCACGAAAATCATACCTTTTAAAATACATGTCAACACAGACAAATAATAAGTAAGTTTCTTCCAGAGTAAAATGAGCCGTAAATTACAGTTCTCCTATGTTGCTGTCACTTACAGTAGGTAGTAGAAATCTGACAGAACCAACAGGTTTTGGACTAGCACACTTTCTCATGGGGATTCTCAGGGTTTTGCTTATTTTCAACAGCACTTAGTGAATGGCAGTTGCCCTGTCCAACTTCTAAAAAGGTGTGCATTGAGAAGGGAAGCTGTCCAGCATCTTTGTATAAATCCTTTTCAGGGAATGTCTTTATAAAGGATAAAAGCCTTGCTGAGAATCCCCCATGAAGAGATGGACTAGTCCAAAACCTGTCAATTCTGTACGATTTCTACTGCCTATTGTAAGTGACAGCAACATAGGAGAAAAGTAATGTATGGCTCATTTTACTCAGCTGGAAACATACTTCTTATTTGTATATATTTACATGTATTTTAAATTTTACAATTTTTCGCGATAGCAATCTACTTTTCCAAGACCTTACATTACCTTACATTACTTGTATTTACTTGTACTAAAAGTGCTGGCATATCTCTTGGTGATGTCACATTCCAACCTCTGCACCATGGCAGAGCACAAAATCTGGTCGTGTAAGGCTGGGGTCTGTGATTCAGTATATGTGCCTGTCACGGTTTGGGAAGGATTTTTTTTTTCAATAAAAGCTTGCTAATCAAGGTTTCCCAGAGGGAAGGCATTCACTTAGTTATATGTCTATGGTCTTGGGTGATCTCCCAATCTGCTGATCATAGAGAACGGACACGTTTTTTGGTCTGAATAGATGGCAACAAATAACACAAACTGATCTCTCTTGCGAAACCTGGCAATAAGCCTGGCTGGATTTTTGATATTAAAGTTTTTTCTTCAGCCAATTGCTTTTGCTTTCCCCAGACATGTATGGGTGGACAGATGTGCAGAAATCATCCAGCTGCTATTGGGAGATACCATCTGCTGAGCACTCTTGTTTCTATCATGGGAATTGGAGGGGGAGCTTAGCAGAGAAATGCTAACCTGTCAATGTGTGTGAACAATACCAATGAGACAGGGTTTTCTGGCCTTGCCTAATGGCTTTGCTACTGGCCACAAATACCCACTAGAGCTTGCAGGGGAATTTACGGATATGACATTTTCAACCAATTTTTAGATAGTACAGTTCTTCTATCATAATAGGCAGCCAAAGGTGCTCCCCAAAAAATAGATAGCAGCCTCCTGGTATAGGTAGCAAAAGGTATCCCCCCAGTATAGGTAGCCACCCCAAGTTTAAATAGCCAAGGTATCCCCCCAGTATAGGTAGCCACCCCAAGTTTAAATAGCCATAGGCATCCACCAATATAGGTAGCCACCCCCAGTATAGGTAGCCAAAGGTGTGTCCCCAGTATAGATAGCCACCCTCTGCCCGAATAGATAGCCAAGATGTCCCTTCAGTATAGGCAGCCACCCCCCCATTTGTAGCCAAGGTGTCCCCCCCCCCCATTATAAGTAGCCAGAAGAGAGGCAACCTAAGGAGAGGAGAGTAGCACACAGTAATCATGCTGCACACTTTAAATTCAGGAAGTGAGCAATGACGTCACTTCCACATCTGACATGTACTCTATAATTACTGCACCGGTCTCCCCTCTATTCACATTGCCACTGATCTGAGGTCTGTGTGTGAGTGACAGGGAGTCAGGGGCAGCCATATAGACAGGGCTGTCCTGGCAGCATGAGAGGCTTTTGCTGTGGGTGAGGCCCCAAGTGGCCACTTGGTTCATCTGGGCCAAGCAGCAACCCTGCTGATGCTATCTACTGCTCTGATGGCCCATACTCACGAGTGACATTTGTCGCCGCAACACGCGGCGCGCGCGTGTTGCGGCGACAGGTCGCCCGTGAGTATGGGCCGCCGCACGCGCGCGCACCCCGAATTGTCGCCCGCCGCTCTTGTCACCATGCGATTGAAAGTTTCAATCACATGGCAACAGTCGCCGCCGCACCTCCGCCGCAACTGTCGCTAGTCCGCGTGAGTACGCGGACTAGCGACAGCAACCTCCATAGAGGTGAATGAAGCTTCCGGTGGGGGGAGGAGGAACGTCGGCGACAGCTTCCGTCTCGCCGCTGGTCCCTCTTCCGCGTGTGTACGCGGAGGGACCTGGAGAGAAGCTGTCGCCGGCCTGTCGCTAGCACGCTCACGTGTGCTGGCGACAGGCCACTTCTGCAGCCCGTGAGTACGGGCCATTACATGCATAAAAACCTTCATCCATCACAGCATGCATCTACATAGTACAAGTTTTGGCAATCTTCCTATGGTCAGATCTAACCTCTGTAAAATGTATTTCGTAGGAACGTGTCACACAGGAGGTTAATGCCTGGTACACACCATGCAATTTTCCATCAGATCGACAGGTCAAATCAACATTTTCTGATAGGCCCAATCAGGTTTCCAATCTATTTTGTGCAAAAGTAATTAGAAAATCGATCAGACTTGTCGGAAATTATTAATTAGACCTGTTGATCGGATGGAAAATTGAATGGTGTGTACCAGGCATTTTTAGCAGCTGTAACAACTCTGTAACTACACAATTGCATCTTATCTTATCCAATGTGCCAACAAATACAGAGCATTTACATGACTTGTTGCTACAGCTCTAGTGTGCCATAGTTGTTAGCAGATACATTTCACCACATTAGCAATGACTGCGTATCAACCCGTTACAGCTACAAAGCTTTTTGACATGGCTCTGCAATCAGTCAAATGAGATTAGAGAGAAATAACTCAGAAACAGCAAGCTTGTATAGTACATATACCAAGGGTTGTCCTTGATCTGTACATGTTTATTTCACTTTGTACATGCCTATAGAGAGTATACACAGTATACATACATACATATATACATACAGCCTGTACTTTGGCTTGTCTGTATAAAAAAATAACAAAAAGTACAAACACACATAATACAAAAAAAAAAAAAAAACATACAATCAACCCTCTGCCAGAAATAACATCCAATAGGTGGATCTGATCTTATCTCCGCATATAAACAGTGTTTATTGGCATGTTTTATTTTGTAATGTCTTCAGAGTAGGGCAATCTGACATAACAGTACATATTATTTAATCAGACAGAGTGCTGTACAGCCAAGGGCTCTACAACAAACACAACTCTCCTTCATAACTGATCATTAAAGTGAACCTGTCACTAATGAAACATGACCAGACTAACAATACTGCTACAGTACAGCAACTTGTGATGTCAGGAAATATTTAGGATACTCCTGTACTCCATTTCTATGACCTGAAGTGTCTCTCTGTAAAATCAACTGCAGTCGTGATAAGAGAGCTTTGCCTCTCATGACTTGGATTCCACCCATTAACTGTTATCCCAGAGATTGTACTGGCTACATAAAATCTGAAACTAGACTGGTAAGCGAGTGTGACTAATGGTGGCCATACAGGGTACAATAAAAATGTTCGACTATCCTGTTTTTTCGATCTAAATGATCGAATCGAATGAAAGTTGAAAATATTTTTTTTTTCAATCAAAAAAATTCAAACAATTATCCCGTTTTTTTCGAGAAAAATTAGATCAGACATGCTGGAAAAATCTTTATATTCGATCTAACGGAATAATCAAACTAAATTATCTAATCGAAAAAAATGAAAAATTGTACCATCTATGGCCACCATTAGCTTCACATGGGATACAGTTTGTCTCTAAACTGGGAAACATTGTTTGTCTCTAAACTGGGAAACATTAAGTACTTTTGTTCAAATGCACCAGGAGGAGCTCCTCAAGTACACAGAAAATGATTTGAGCACTATGCAGTTGCTTGCAGGCACCATGGAACGTGTTTTAGGCATGTCCCTTTTTTTTAAATGAATTATTGCAATGTAAAATGTAATCATTTACACAGTCCAGACCAATGAATTACTTAATGTATTATGAAGTGTATGAGGCACTTGGTGTGCATCCCAAACTCACTCGGTATTTTTCACTGCCATTTTTCTGAATAACAAAACAGCATTGAATTCTGGGTGCACAAAATTCTTGGTGCAACATTATGTGTTCGAATTGCCTGTTTAAGATTTAGGGCTCTGAGAGTTGTGATAAATGACAAAAGTTAATTTTGAGGCCTGAGAATTGAGCAGTGCTGAAGTAAGATGACCATTAGAAATCAGGTTCAGAAGTAGGATAAACTTTATGATTAGGTAATGCGTTAAAATGAAGATCCAGGTTAAATACTTGACATTAGTGTTTGGGTTGCTACATAGCTTACATGAGGGTCAGTATCCGACACATATGAATAACAAAAACTCTGTGTTTCTAGTGCAGTACATTTTAGATAAAACACCTGTTGTTAAAATGTATTGCACCATTTGCAGAAGCCACAAATCCACTCTATCACAAACAGGTTACTGCCTGACTTGCATTTATGTAATGAATAGAAAATTGTGCGTCATGTGGTCCTGGTTACTGTACAGTTTGTGCCAAGGACCCTGGAAGAACAGCTCTGCTTTAGCACCTATTTAACTATGTACATCAATGAAAAGACAAAATAATATGACAGACAGAGGGCGCTCGTTTCAGCAGTCACACTCTTGCAGTCACGTTTTAAGCCCCTCCCCTCTCCATCACCCCTTCATGGAGATACACAGAGGTAGATTCACCAGGAGGTTTGTTGAGCCCCATAGTCAGCATAGGGCTCTGCTAGGAAAATATACACATCTCATACATGGACAGGAAATGGCAGACACATGTTACTGGAATCTCAGAGAACATCATGGGACCTTCACCTTCTTGTTTTTTCTTTGGCCTGAATTGTGCAATGTTAAAATTTATGATCTAATAGTCTCACAGTGATTAAAAAGGTATGTTGACTCTTTACAAGCGTCATACATTTCATTAAGACCTGCTGTCAGACTGACAGGCATTTTCTGTGCTGCATCTCACTTAGAGATCTACCTATCAAATATTAACATTTCTATTTCACAATTTCCCTCCCATGGTAGATATTGATTCTGACAATTGTACCTGTTGATAACGTCACTCTGGATATTTTGCCCCTTGCTTCCAAATTATTATTCTAAAGATAAAAATAAGGTTTTGAAAATGATTAACTAAAGAAAAAAGTGTAATCTGGATTTAAATCACCATTTTAGCTAAAGGAACGTAGAGGGGTACCTTCCTGAAAGCTGTGGAAAGGTTTCCCGGATATATTGCGTGATTTTTATATTTATGACATACAAAACTGTCATGTCAATACTGTGTGAACTGTGAAAACGTAAAATTTTAAATCAGTAAGCAAAATGTGGCAAAACAATATCTAGTTATTTTCTGATGCATATGTATAAATCCCAATATATCTGTTCATGTTGCTGTGTCTTCTCTGAACTGTCACAGCCTTGAGCCAGCGTTTGACCATCTTGGCTGCATGTTAGGTGACTCTAGAGATGTTGGTGGTATTAATACCTGCATTGACTTGGCAATGTCCTTCTTTCTAGCTCTATTCCTCTTTGCATCCAACAAAACTGACAGTTGTTGAATCTGAGACCTCCGAAATCCCTGTAGCTCTAATACTGTTTTATAAATGGGATAGCAGAGTGCTCTGAATTACAGACATCTTACTTACTGACTTATAGGCTGACAGGACTGGGATATCTGAAGATAGCGGATTAGAGATTTCCTAAAATTCAACCAACAGAACACAAGGAGGAACTATAACTTCACCAATTCATCTGTGGACTTTACTACAGAGCTGGAGTTTGTAAACCTTGTAGTAGTAGAACATCTGGCGCATCAGTAATGCTACTTACTGGCTATTGCAGTTCACTGAAATAAAAGCGGTTTCCTAATCAGGTAACCCAATATGTTTAGAAAGCTGTATTTCAGAGATCCAATCAATAGTAGCACCCAATCTCCAATACTATTACTCGCAGGTGGCAGACATGGTAGCACACCCTGATAAATGCCTTCAGAAATGCACTTTTTAGCATGCAATCTGCATCTATACTTTATATATATATAGACTTCCAGCTTCAACACACAGAAATTACATTACACGAATAACACATACATTACACACTAAGAGAAAGTGCAAAGCATTAGACTTCAATTGTCCCTTATTTAGTATCGCTGTCATTTGCCTTTGGCTGGAGAATGTGACAGTAGGTTCTTTGGTCAATGGACGTGGCACTCCCTTTAAGGGGATGCTGGATTTTGGCATTTCTTCTTTGTTCCGTGCTGAATGCAGGCCTGGGAGTGGAACACTCTATTGGTCACTAGTAAGTCATTTTCCCTTCCCCTGCATTAACATGGCTGAAGGATACAAAAGTCCAGCTCCTGAGGCTTCCTTTTTAACTTACAGTGCTCTCTAGGTAATGTTACTCCTCCACCTGCACTGCACCTCAGCTGTCTCCTCTTAAAGCCTCTGCCACAGGTCTTTGAACAGCTTGCCCACTCTCCAGCCTCCCACATGGGGCATGGGTCTCCACAGGTCCTTATTTCTGGTGGGCGTAGAGCGGTGCGGCAGTCTGATGCCATCTGTTCCCAGGGGTCACGACATTCCACTGTTCGAGTCTGCTGTCCATCACCACAGGAGACTGAACAATCTCCCCAGTTACCGGTAGTCCACTGAGATTGTGGTTTGGGCCGTGGAGGTGGTGGTGGCAGAGCAGCCAGGCTGTTACTTATAATTAGTCCAGTGTCTCTCTTTTCTTTGGGGATGTAAAAATGATACCTTAGTCGAGGTGGGGTCATTTTACCAACACATAGCACCTCTATGGTCAAGGGCTCTTGTATGGAATTGACTGCCTGCAGTGCCTCCACTGCAGTCCCTGTCCCACTGTATTTCAACATACTGCCACGTACAGGAATGTCACGCTCCACAGTAGACACAATGTAATTGCCATTCAGCAGGTACCGACCCTGGGCATTCTTCACTGCTAAGTAGTTGTCATCACTGATTAAACCTTTATACCCACGTTGTCTCACATCCAGATTACTGGCACCAGCAGGAACGGTCACCACAAAGTTGTAGCCATGTCTGTGTTAAGTGGAAAACACAAGAGAATACTTAATACGTCTCATTTCAAACAGGAAGAAATATTGTTTTGTATTGCCAGCAATCAGCTGCTCTTTTCTGTATTGCTAAGTATGGTGAGAAAAAGATGTATAAAATATAATTGTTATATGAGCCAAGAATTGTTGCATCAGAGAGCACTATTTAACATAGCCATATTACAGATAGCAGACTACAGGCTACATCTGTGCTATATAACAATGGTTTTGGATGTACCGTTGGACAGCACAGTGGTGCAATGAATACCGCTCTTGCAGTGCTGGGTCCCCAGTTTGAAAATCAGCCAGGGCACTATTTGCATGGAGTTTGTCTGTTCTCCCTTTGTATGCGTGGGGTTCCTCTGGGCACTCCGGTTTCCTCTGACATCCCTACAACGGATAAGTTAATTGGCTTCCCCCTAAATTAGCCCTAGACTATGATGTATACAGTATGTGACTATGGTAGGGATTAGATTGTGAGGCCTCTGAAGGACTGTAAGGCAATGTTCACAGTGGGATGTTGCATTGCATTCCGTGTATAACAGGAATGCAATGCAATGGAACAAAAAAGTACTACCACACGTTACAGCCTCGTTGCGTTGTATACAGTGAAACATACAGTCAATTAAAATTATGCTTCACTTCTACTGTTAATGCACATGTTTACCGGTAACACACTGCATGCAGTGCCTTACCGTACTGCAACTCTTCCTCTCAGAAGCTCACCATTTTCTTCTTACAGTGATCCCTTCCAGTTCTGACAATATTTTGTCAGAATTGAAATATACCAGTTGCTGTCAGTTATATATAAGCTGCTGTCAGTTACAACTGAATGTGCAAGGTAATGTCCATGTTTCCCTATGGCTCAAGTGGGCAATATTTCAGTTTAACAGTATGCTGACCAGGAAGCTGTTTTCCGGTAATGGCCATTTTCAAAATGGAGGACAGAGAATTCTATTAATGACAGTGGACAAACAAGGTGCAGGAGAGGAGAAAGTGATTGATGAGTACACTACACAAGAGGTAAGTATGACGTGTGTATGTTTATTTTGACTTTTAATTTTCAGTCCAGGTTCTCTTTAAAGTAAATATAGCTCTTTATTTCATGCAATAATTGACAGCAATGACATGCTGCTGTTTCGGCCTTCCTAGCCCTTTATCAAACTGCGTTAGCCAGTCTGGTGTGTGTGTGTGTGTGTGTGTGTGTGTGCAGGGCCGGTTTAAGCAACAATGGGGCCCCAGGGCAAAATAAACCTGGGGGGCCCCCCCAACATATACCCCGGAACAAAAATCGGCATTAAGGGACCTTTTTTGCAGCTGGTATAGTCAGGGTGTGAAGCCCCAATCAGTCGGAGCTCCACATTCTGGCTATCCCAGCCTGCATGGGGGACAAGGGGTTAAAAAGTTTCAGGAGGGGGGACCCTATAATTTTTTTTTAAATTCCCACACTCTAAACATAAAAAAAAAAAATTGGGAAGATAGGAAAAAATGCCAGGGATCTTCATACAGCCATATTGCGGCTGTATAGCGATCCCTGGCCAAAGCGCTGCGGCTGCGTATAGACCCCCTGGAAACCCCGTCAGGAAATTTATTGCGCTTTCATTTGATGCATGTAAAATTACACTACTGTTAGGTTTGCTACTAAAAGTGACATTTACCGCATTTAAAAGTATACTTTTTATCCTTCGAAACTTTAAAATCGATTTTCTCAAAAACTATAAGGTCTTTTTGAAAAATTGTTTTTTCCTCTTATTCCTAATGATCTCCTTAACATACTCTGCAAATTTAGGGTTTCTAGCATTTAAGGTGGATTTGCTATTAACCATTAAAGTCGGCAGGTTTTAAATGTGTTTTTTTTTCCTTTGAAACTTTAAAATCGATTTTCTCAAAAACTATAAGGCCGATTTTGAAAATTTTTTTTCCTCTTGTAGCCACTGGGGGCCCCTACAAGCTCTGGGGCCCTGGGGCAGCTGCCTACTTTGCCTTAATGGTAGCGCCGGCCCTGTGTGTGTGTGTGTGTGTGTGTGTGTGTGTGTGTGTGTGTGTGTGTGTGTGTGTGTGTGTGTATACACACTGTATATTTGGGCTATATTTAAGAAGTTCAAGATGTACAGCTGAATTATTGGATCTATTTTCAGACTATTGGCCTCTATAGCACCTCTGGTCTTTATAAGTGATGTATTGCAAAACTGTTTTCTTATAAGTGGCAAAGGCTTGCAACTGTTATCTGGATCACATTAGTCCATAGTGGAGGTTCTAGAAAAGTTAATGAATTAGTCATGCAATTGCAATGGTGTGGATGCTCTTCAAGAGCGAACGTTTTCAAATAAATCCAAGCTGTTCTGAATTTATTTAAGAAAAAAAAGGTCCTCATTGTGTTACCACCATAACTGCGAAAGTCTGAATCGGATATAATGCAAACAAGGGCTTGGTAACTTGGAGCTGGGAAAAAAGGGCGCATGCCGCTAGTGGACAAAAAGGGCGCCGCCATTCACTCCCATAATAAATAGCGTTTAATGGGCGCCGAGTAGGAAAAAAGGGCGCCGGAGCTAAATAAAGTTTATAAACGGCGCCAGGAGCTAAATAAAGTTTACAAACGGCGCCCGGCGATGTTTAATGATTTATAACTGAACTTGTGGTGATTTACGTTTATAAAATGCACCCGTGCCGAATAACGTTTATGAAAATAATAAACATATTTATCTTATTTAAATAATTAAAACATTATTTAAAGTTTTATCTCTTACTGTTTGTAAAACATTATTATTCACAAAATAAAGCGATCAGTACGTAACGTAAATTGCAAAATTTTTTTTGAATCCACAATTAGTAAAACATTATTATCCACATAATAAAGGGGGGTCTTAGGTTTAGGCACCAACAGGGGGGTCTTAGGTTTAGGCACCAATAGGGGGGTCTAGGGGTTAGGGGTAGGTACAGGGAGGGGTACTTAGGCAACAACAGGGGGGGGTCTTAGGTTTAGGCACTAACAGGGGGGTCTTAGGTTTAGGCACCAACAGGGGGGTTTTAGGTTTAGGCATTAACAGGGGGGTCTTAGGTTTAGGCACCAACAGGGGGGTCCTAGGTTTAGGCACCAAGAGGGGGGTCTAGGGGTTAGGGGTAGGTACAGGGAGGGTTACTTAGGCACCAACAGGGGGGGTCTTAGGTTTAGGCACCAACAGGGGGGTCTTAGGTTTAGGCACCAACAGGGGGGTCTTAGGTTTAGGCACCAACAGGGGGGTCTTAGGTTTAGGCACCAACAGGGGGGTCTTAGGTTTAGGCACCAACAGGGGGGTCTTAGGTTTAGGCACCAACAGGGGGGTCTTAGGTTTAGGCACCAACAGGGGGGTCTTAGGTTTAGGCACCAACAGGGGAGTCTAGGGGTTAGGGACAGGTACAGGTAGGGTTCTGTGTAAGAGTAGGCTTAGGTATAGTTTTAGTAAAATTTTAGTAATAATTACTAATGTATTACAACATTTATTACGAACGTAGTTATATTTATATCATCTTTATAAACAATATTTTCAAATTTTATTATAACAACAAACCATAAATGACGGTTATTCACAATAATATACAATTATAACAATTAAACATATATTATTGGTTTTTTTATAAACGTAATTATAAGTTTAACTTTTGAAACAGGGAAGATTAACGTTTTCACAATTTCCGATTTCATAAACATTATTTAATGATTTATAATTTTGTTAAACATTATTTGTAAACGAAATATAGCACACTATATTTATAAACCCTATTAATGATTAATTATTATTTAGAGTTTACACCCCGCGCCCTTTTTGTCCAGGCGCCCTTTTTGTACGTACGCTGGTAACTTTGTCATCTAAAAAGCAGACAATTAGAATATATCCAGATCCAGGCCAGTTTCATTGAATGAAAGCATAGTAGGATAATTGGCTCTATATTTAGACAACATCTAGTGTAGATGACTTTCTGAAAGCTCTATAGCAGACAACCCAGTCACAACAATACACACAGGAGGTGTATGAGTATGTGTCACCAGACTTCATATACTGTGTGTGCATGCTCCCTCTGCAGGTATTCCACTCAGTCCCCTTTGTGCCCTTTCTCCCCTGCTGAGCAATGTGCAGAGATGGTAGTCCTGAAACGCCATCTTGCTGTGTAGCAAACCCATAGCCTCACCCCATCTTCAACCCACATCTACCTGCTTGTTTTGTAAGGCTCTACCCAGTATGTGTAGCTGTCCAACCTCCCTCCTTGTGACCTTATTGTACAGAGTATGCAGTCTGTTATAACGGACCACCTGTATCGCAATCCTATAAACAAAGCAGAAAGGATCAGCAACAGCCACCATGTGGTAGATCCACATTGGACGTCTATATCAAAAGCACAATAAATAAAATGTCTGGTACTCAAGTTTGATGCTTAGAAAACATTCCTTACCTTATATAGTGCATTAACAAAAGCAAATTTGCACTTGATAAATGGAAGATGTAGCCCAAAACGTTGTGCAGTTTTGCCATGATTCTCCACAGATTAGTAAGGAATATTTTCCAAGCACCACAGTTGAGTCCCAGACAGTTGTTTTTTTTCTAATGAACTTTAGAGTTATTTCAGAAACTAGCTTGTAGTTGTACAGCAGTGAGGAGGGAGCCAGGAGCAAGGAAGACAAGGGAGGTGGCATTACCAAAGAGGATGGATCCCTACAAAGCAGGCAGGTAGAAGTAGGCTGGAAACAGATTAGGGCTACAGGCTGGACACAGGCAGGACAACTTTTTATTTCTACCAACTCTGCACATTGTTCAGCAGGATCCTAATGCACAAAGTGTGTGTGTGTGTGTGTGGGGGGGGGGGGGGGGGGGGGGAGTCACTGTTAAGTGGTAATGACTCCATAAAGAAGCATTTTCATGTGTGTATGAATTCATAAGTTAAACAGTGCAATAAGAAATATCTGTGGGTCAGAAGCCCTTATTATCAATACAGAGATACATTTTATATGGGGGTATGGAGGTGAAGTACAGTAAAACCTTGGATTAAGAGTAACTTTGTTTAAGAGCACTTTGCAATGCAAGCAAACATTTTTGTGAAATTTTGACGCGATATACAAGCAGAAAAAAAGGGCGCCGGTTAAGGGTGGACGAAAAGATAGATTTTAATGCAATTATCGTTTAAATACGACAAAGAAAGCAGAAAAAAGGGTGCCCGATAAATATCGTTAACAACATTAGAACATTAAAAGTTTTGAAATATGTTATTGTTTTAGAAGCTTGCAACGCGTAGAGTGGAGCGTGGAGAGGCATGAGGAGTGTGATTTGCTTGTGGCAGCGCAGCCAGGCTTACTTGGAATAACGGAGGTGGATACATTGGGAGCGGTGTCCCGGGAACACTACCTGTGATATGCTTGCCTAGCTCCGATGTTTGTAAGTGTAATACCGCTTGCCTTTATGAATGTATTCAACTGTACTTCACTATATGCAACTTGTTTGAGCCTTAGTGTTTTGGATCTGATTGAGGTCTGTAACGGATCCCTTCCAAAGACAAGGCTGCTTGCAGAACCAGGTGTTTACCCCCTTGAGCGCTTATACACCTCTTGTTTGAGAGGTTAACTGGGTGAGTGCGGGCTAAGTGGGGGAGGTGCCTATCACTCACTGGGTACCTGTAAGCGGGGAGTGGAATCTGGTGTATAATTGGTGAAGGGGATTTCCGAGTATCTACAATACTACCCTATGGAATTCTTTTTGTCTTTTTAAGTGTCTGACACAGTGGTCGTGGATGGACTATTCTGGTGATCATCTGGAAGTTTCTACATCCAATGGGGCTATGAGCTTGTAGCACGATTATACTAATAATATTGTTTATTAACGTTATCGTTTTGTTATATTATTTAGTTTGTATTTACAGATTTTACATTATCAAAGATAATATCGTTTCTATGTGTAAAAGGGTTTCTCCAGAGGGAGTGGTTAGGGTTAGGCACCATCAGGGGGAGTGGTTAGGGTTAGCCACCACCCAGGCAGTGTTTAGTTTTAGGCAACACGGGGGGGGGGGGTTAGGGTTAGGCACCACCAGGGGTTGGTTAGAATTAGGCACCATGGGAGGGGGGGGGGTGTTAAGGTTAGACACCAGCCGGGGGGGGGGGGTAGGGTTAGGAGTCACTAGGGGAGTGGTTAGTTTTAGGCACCACCAGGGGAGGGTTCTGTGTGAGAGTAGGTTTGGGTTAAGCTGTATTATTAAATTACGTAACGATTTTTAACATCAATATCTTATTGTTATTATCTCCTGTCTGTTTTTAAGACAGTATTTATCGTTAACCAAGTTCGACAACGATGTTTATTGTTATTAAGATTTCGTTATCCACCGATGCCATTTTATTATACAGCTGGGCCCTTTTTTCCTGGTGCCCTTTTTTTATGCACGCAACGCAACATATGTATATATATATATATATATATATATATATATATATATATATATATATATATGCAAAAAAAAAGTATACAAGCGTCACGTCATCACACCTGAGCCGATAGTTCTTCTCCCTTTGGTGCTGCAGGATTGTACTTAATTGTACTTAATCTGAGTGTAGAGATTATGCAAAGTCACAATTCCATATCATCCTCAAAAGTAGGCAAAAGCAACTGTCAATGGATAAGTTCCTTGTTAAAGCCACACTAAAAAAAAAGGTTGGGTGAGCCAACAGATAGCAATTCTGTCAGTACGGTGTTTAGTTTGATTTGCATTCTAATGCAGAAGGTACTTGCATCTTTGTTTACATTTTTATTTTATACTATTTTACCATAACTGTTTTTGGATTGTGGAACAAAACAACCGGGTTTCCATTAATTCTTATGGGGAAATTTGCTTTGATATAAGAATGCTTTGGATTACAAGCATGGTTCCTGAATGAATTATGCTTGCAAACCAAGGTTCCACTTATACATTCACTATACTGTGTGCCAGTTTAAAAGCTACTTGAAAACTCTACCCACCACCTCTCTGAAAGTTCCCGAATCCCCAATGTTATATCCACCTGCTTGGAACTCCAAGAACAGAACGGGGTCATTGGAAAGACTAGAAGGATCTGCATGTGAGGGAGGTGATGCCTGGGGACAGAAACATTTGAGAAAGGATGATGCATGAAGGACTGCTCTCAGTGAGCACCCTAGACCCAAGAGACATCTCCCAGTAGGAGTCAGGTGCACACAGAGAGGCCTTACACAGAGCATTGCACTGCAATTACCAGTCAAATCTTGTCCATCTAACCTTTGCTGTGTCCAGTGGACACAAGTTTGGTAGACTCCAAATCCCGTAGTCCTGGATATACTAAATAAATAGGTCTGTCAGTTCTATAAGCCAGTAGTTTCTCTATAAAAGTCTGTATATTTAGGTTGTATCTATGAGCAATAAAGCAGTTATTCTACAGGATCTTCTAAAAAAATTAGCATATTGTGATAAAGTTCATTATTTTCTGTAATGTACTGATACACATTAGACTTTCATATATTTTAGATTCATTACACACAACTGAAGTAGTTCAAGCCTTTTATTGTTTTAATATTGATGATTTTGGCATACAGCTCATAAAAACCCAAATTTTCTATCTCAAAAAATTAGCATATTTCATCCGACCAATAAAAGAAAAGTGTTTTTAAAACAAAAAAAAAAGTCAACCTTCAAATAATTATGTTCAGTTATGCACTCAATACTTGGTCGGGAATCCTTTTGCAGAAATGACTGCTTCAATGCGGCGTGGCATGGAGGCAATCAGCCTGTGGCACTGCTCAGGTGTTATGGAGGCCCAGGATGCTTCGATAGCGGCCTTAAGCTCTTCCAGAGTGTTGGGTCTTGCGTCTCAACTTTCTCTTCACAATATCTCACAGATTCTCTATGGGGTTCAGGTCAGGAGAGTTGGCAGGCCAATTGAGCAGAGTAATACCATGGTCAGTAAACCATTTACCAGTGGTTTTGGCACTGTGAGCAGGTGCCAGGTCGTGCTGAAAAATGAAATCTTCATCTCCATAAAGCTTTTCAGCAGATGGAAGCATGAACCCACTTTTGAACCAGAAACAGCGGCAGAAGCGCCTGACCTGGGCTACAGAGAAGCAGCACTGGACTGTTGCTCAGTGGTCCAAAGTACTTTTTTTTCGAATGAAAGCAATTTTTGCATGTCATTCGTAAATCAAGGTGCCAGAGTCTGGAGGAAGACTGGGGAGACGGAAATGCTAAAATGCCTGAAGTCCAGTGTCAAGTACCCACAGTCAGTGATGGTCTGGGGTGCCATGTCAGCTGCTGGTGTTGGTCCACTGTGTTTTATCAAGGGAAGGGTCAATGCAGCTAGCTATCAGGAGATTTTGGAGCACTTCATGCTTTCATCTGCTGAAAAGCTTTATGGAGATGAAGATTTCATTTTTCAGCACGACTTGGCACCTGCTCACAGTGCCAAAACCACTGGTAAATGGTTTACTGACCATGGTATTACTCTGCTCAATTGGCCTGCCAACTCTCCTGACCTGAACCCCATAGAGAATCTGTGGGATATTGTGAAGAGAAAGTTGAGAGACGCAAGACCCAACACTCTGGATGAGCTTAAGGCCACTATCGAAGCATCCTGGGCCTCCATAACACCTGAGCAGTGCCACAGGCTGATTGCCTCCATGCCACGCCGCATTGAAGCAGTAATTTCTGCAAAAGGATTCCCGACCAAGTATTGAGTGCATAACTGAACATAATTATTTGAAGGTTGACTTTTTTTGTTTTAAAAACATTTTTCTTTTATTGGTCGGATGAAATATGCTAATTTTTTTAAATAGGAAATTTGGGTTTTCATGAGCTGTATGCCAAAATCATCAATATTAAAACATTAAAAGGCTTGAACTACTTAAGTTGTGTGTATTTGAATCTAAAATATATGAAAGTCTAATGTTTAACAGTACATTACAGAAAATAATGAACTTTATCACAATATGCTAATTTTTTGAGAAGATCCTGTAGATAGACTGTTGAGTAAATGTCCACAAAATTAGTAGAGATGATCAATGGACTGCTAATGATTCTGGTTTGCATGCACATTTAATGCAAATTGTATGAAGTTTAGAATTAGGCTAATCGAAATCACCAGGAACGGACACATTTCCAGGCTGCATACAATGTACAATAAATATACAAATACAAGCCAGGAAAATATTTGCATCTCGTTAATGACCAACCATCTCTACTAATTAAGCTTTGGCTTTGTTTAAAGGGACCCTGAGTGCTGAATAAACTGAAATTTGGCCTTACCAGGGGCTTCCTCCAGCCCCCCGTAGCCCACAAGGCTACAGGCCCGGGGCGCACACAGGCGACTTTAGCTGAATGTGCTGGATTACTGGAGCTGGGATCAGGACTGCGGTTAGGACCGGGAGGATGCTGGGGACCTACAGGGGGGGCTAGAGGAAGCCCCAGGTGAGTCCAAATTTCATTTTTATTCAGAGCTCAGGGTCCCTTTAAATCCACTGTATCTTGAAGAGCAGTTGGTATCACAGTGAAGTGAACTTGGGCACTATAAACTGAGCATATGATGATAATGCACATAAAGAAAGATGGCCTTTTTTTGGAAACTGTATGACAATTCTGGATCTAGAGTTATACCCAGCACAATTGTTGTTGTGAAGTATCAGGAGAAAGTAATCCAGTGTCAGGGGGAAGTGCTTTTTCTTTACCCTGTTGGTCCTTTAATGTGATGGATAATTTAACTGACCAATAGGAAAGCTCAAGAGCTCAGTTCACCTGACCTTACTCTCTGTTCCACATCTGCTGCAATCTAGGGAAACTGCTGAAAATGTAAACATGCAGCTCTCTCTAAAAATAAACTCTGGTTATGTAATTTATCATCATATGCAGTGTTTACAGTAAGTATACTTTAGGGTCACTTGAAGGGCCATCGGTGTTTCTCAGAAAACAAGCATGTGCCTTGTAGCGCAGTGGTTCCTGTGGTAATGGTAAACTGCCATAAGCACTCACATGGGTTTAGTGAAGAGCCCAGACACCTTCTTGCATCCTTTATTGTCTCCACCACAAACCCGGCATTTGTCAAACTTCTTCTTGGACCCAAGCTGCCCATCACAGCCGGCTCTAATACACTTTCCCTGCACGCAAAGTGATGTAGAGTCTGGAGCACATGGGGTCCCATCTAGTACCTGCATAGACAGAGTGACAGGGTTACAATGTATCACATCCAGAGACACATACAGTTTAGTGTCAGAAATATGTTATGTCTTTTAAATATAAAAAGGCGTGATATAGGTTCCACCTAAAAAATTATAATAATATTAATAATAATAATACATTTAGTAATGGGATCAGGGAATCTCACATTTCTCTTGCTTTTTAACACATGTTTTTGTGGCAAAATCTTCACATTTTATTTAAAATAAAAACAAAAAACAAGTAAATGCCGCAACACAATACAAGTTAGCCTTAAAGAAACATGGCCAGTGCAATGACATACTACTTAAAGGTCCACTATCTCAAATAAATTGTAAAATGTAACATATACAGTGGTGTGAAAAACTATTTGCCCCCTTCCTGATTTCTTATTCTTTTGCATGTTTGTCACACTTAAATGTTTCTGCTCATCAAAACCCGTTAACTATTAGTCAAAGATAACATAATTGAACTTAAAATGCAGTTTTAAATGATGGTTTTTATTATTTAGTGAGGAAAAAAAACTCAAAACCTACATGGCCCTGTGTGAAAAAGTGATTGCCCCCCTTGTTAAAAAATAACTTAACTGTGGTTTATCACACCTGAGTTCAATTTCTGTAGTCACCCCCAGGCCTGATTACTGCCACACCTGTTTCAATCAAGAAATCACTTAAATAGGAGCTATCTGACACAGAGAAGTAGACCAAAAGCACCTCAAAAGCTAGACATCATGCCAAGATTTAAAGAGACTCTGTAACATTAAAAACATCCCCTGGGGGGTACTCACCTCGGGTGGGGGAAGCCTCCGGATCCTAATGAGGCTTCCCACGCCGTCCTCTGTCCCACGGGGGTCTCTCCGCAGCCCTCCGAACAGCCGGCGACTGTGCCGACTGTCATTTCAATATTTACCTTTGCTGGCTCCAGCGGGGGCGCTGTGGCGGCTTTCCATTCCGAACTACACGGAAATACCCGATCTCATTCGGGTCCGCTCTACTGCGCAGGCGCAGGAGACTTGCGCCTGCGCAGTAGAGCGGACCCGACGGCGATCGGGTATTTCCGTGTAGTTCGGAATGGAAAGCCGTCAGAGCGCCTGCGCAGGAGCCAGGAAGGTAAATAATGACGTCACCGCTGCCCGGACTCCACGGAGGGCTGCAGCGAGACCCCTGACGGATGGAGGACGGCGTGGGAAGCCTCATTAGGATCCGGAGGCTTCCCCCACCCGAGGTGAGTACCCCCCAGGGGATATTTTTATGTTACAGTTCCTCTTTAAAGAGATTCAGGAACAAATGAGAACAAAAGTACTGTAATTGAGATCTATCAGCCTGGTAAAGGTTATAACGCCATTTCTAAAGCTTTGGGACTCCAGCGAACCACAGTGAGAGCCATTATCCACAAATGGCAAAAACATGGAACAGTGATGAACCTTCCCAGGAGTGGCTGGCCGACCAAAATTACCCCAAGAGCGCAGAGAAAACTCATCTGAGAGGCCACAAAAGACCCCAGGACAACATCTAAAGAAATGCAGGCCTCACTTGCCTCAATTAAGGTCAGTGTTCACAACTCCACCATAAGAAAGAGACTGGGCAAAAACGGCCTGCATGGCAGATATCCAAGGCGCAAACCACTTTTAAGCAAAAAGAACATTAACCCTCCTGGCGGTTTGCAAAAAAATCGCCAGGGGGCAGCAAATCTTTTTTTTTTTTTTTTTTTTTTTTTTTCATGTAGCGAGACAAAGTCTCGCTACATGATAGCCGCTGCTCAGCGGCATCCCCCCAGCCCCTCCGATCGCCGCCGGCGATCGGAGATCCGGAGATCCCGTTCAAAGAACGGGATCTCCCGGAGGGCTTCCCCCGTCGCCATGGCGACGGGGCGGGGGGATTCCGATCCACCCCATAGAGCTGCCTGGCACTGATTGGCCAGGCAGCGCACGGGGTCTGGGGGGGGGGCGGCTGCGGCGCGACGGATAGCGGCGGATCGGCGGGTAGCGGCGGCGATCGGGCACTGCACGCAGCTAGCAAAGTGCTAGCTGCGTGCAGCAAAAAAAAAATTATGCAAATCGGCCCACCAGGGCCTGAGCGGTGCCTTCCGGCGGCATAGCCCGAACTCAGTTCGGGCTTACCGCCAGGAAGGTTAAGGCTCGTCTCAATTTTGCTAAAAAAACATCTCAATGATTGGCAAGACTTGTGGGAAAATACCTTGTGGACCGCCGAGACAAAAGTTGAACTTTTTGGAAGGTGCGTGTCCTGTTAAATCTGTTGTAGAAGTAACACAGCATTTCAGCAAAAGAACATCATACCAACAGTAAAATATGGTGGTGGTAGTGTGATGGTCTGGCTTTGTTTTGCTGCTTCAGGACCTGGAAGGCTTGCTGTGATAGATGGAACCATGAATTCTACTGTCTACCAAAATATCCTGAAGGAGAATGTTCGGCCATCTGTTCGTCAACTCAAGCTGAAGCGATCTTCGGTGCTGCAGCAGGACAATGACCCAAAAGACACCAGCAAATCCACCTCTGAATGGCTGAAGAAAAACAAAATGAAGACTTTGGAGTGGCCTAGTCAAAGCCCTGACCTGAATCCTATTGGGATGTTGTGGCATGACCTTAAAAAGGCAGTTCATGCTAGAAAACCCTCAAATAAAGCTGAATTACAACAATTCTGCAAAGATGAGTGGGCCAAAATTCCTCCAGAGCGCTGTAAAAGACTTGTTGCAAGTTATCGCAAACGCTTGATTGCAGTTATTGCTGCTAAGGGTGGCCCAACCAGTTATTAGGTTCAGGGGGCAATTTCTTTTTCACACAGGGCCATGTAGGTTTTGAATTTTTTTTCTCACTAAATAATAAAAACCATCATTTAAAACTGCATTTTGTGTTCGATTATGTTATCTTTAACTAATGGTTAATGGTTTTTGATGAGTAGAAACATTTAAGTGTGACAAACATGCAAAAGAATAAGAAATCAGGAAGGGGGCAAATAGTTTTTCACACCACTGTATGTGTATGCATACGCATAAAATGTACATTTGTTCCAGAATAACATGGATTATGAATTTATTTTTTTCCTAAAACTCTGTTGGTTGCAAAAAATCTGACAGATCTGACAGGTTTTGGGCGATTATATCTCCTCATGGGGGATTCTTAGGGTTTTATTTCTTCGCAAATGCACTTACGAGACAGCAGTTGCTCTGTCCAGCTGCCAAAATAAAGTACCAGTTTTATAAAGAATACAGGAGGTACTGAGAATCCCCATGAATAGATTGACTAGTCCAAACCCTGTGAGATGTGTCAGATCTGCCTACTGTAAGTGACAGCAACATAGGACAAAAATAATTTATAGTACATTTTAGAACACTTTAAAAACATTTTTTCTCAATGTGGGAAAAATCATGCTGGATATCAATAAAGATATAAATTGGGTAATGTGTTGCGAACAAAAAGATGCCACATTTTCTGATGGAACTAATAATTATCAATCTACAGATGGCTGAATTCAAAGACACTCAAAAATCAAAGTAAAAAAATGATGTCCATTTTGCCCAGGCATCATTGTAGCAAATCAAAATCATAGCAGATTGTGTGGTTCCCAAGTGCTTGTATGCATATCTGCCGGGAGCCCTGCTCTTTCTTATGATTTCCAAAGCCTGGCCTAACTAAGTGATTAGCACCAGGATTTTTTCTTCTGACAGCTTTGCAATAGCTGTTTTGTATAAAAAAAAACAAAAAAAAACAAGTAAGCAGAAATTGCATTGTATAGAGCTAAACTGAAAGGACTATTTCTGCCTCAACACAATAGCAACCTGCCATGCAGAGACTTGCCGATTAGCCTCATAATTAAAGGGATCAAATGTGTCTTTAAAGGACTTACAAGCTGAAGCAAAAAAAAAAAGTTCATTACCTTAGCTGAATGTCAGACCTCAGGGCAGACGATCAGTGCCTCCCTTGCTATTTTTAGACCCTCTGTTATGTTAATCCAGCTATCATTAGTGGCCCGGACCCGGGCCAGGGTCGCCTTAGCTCATGACGATTAGAATCGCCGCATTAAAACTCCTCTACCTGCGCAGTACTGTGGCTGCGCAGGATTACAGCCCTGGGAGCGCACATCGTCGCTCGGTATACTGTTATACATAATGTGGGCGTCACCACATGACAGCCCACATGACTGACTGCACTTCAAGCCAGCCGCGCCCCCTTAGCACAGAATACCAGCGCTGAGCGAGGGAGGACGTTACCTAGCTACAGGATTTGTTTACTGCAAATTTTAATAAAATAACATACTCTGCAAATCTGCAGTAAACAAATCCTGTAGCTAGGTAACGTCTTCCCTCGCTCAGCGCTGGTATTCTGTGCTGAGGGGACGCGGCCGTCTCGAAGTGCAGTCAGTCATGTGGGCTGCCATGTGGTGACGCCCACATGACGTATAACAGTATACCGAGCGACGATGTGCGCTCCCAGGGCTGTAATCCTGCGCAGCCACAGTACTGCGCAGGCAGAGGAGTTTTAATGCGGCGATTCTAATCGTCATGAGCTAAGGCAATCCTGGCCCGGGTCGGGGCCACTAATGATAGCTGGATTAACATAACAGAGGGTCTAAAAATAGCAAGGGAGGCACTGATCGTCTGCCCTGAGGTCTGACATTCAGCTAAGGTAATTAACTTTTTTTTTTTTTTGCTTCAGCTCGTAAGTCCTTTAAGATGACAAGTTCAAAAAATAAAAAAAACAGCCAGATACTTACCTAAGAAGAGGAAAGGCTCTGGGTCCTATAAAGCCTTCCTTTTCCCCTCTCGGTCCGTTCCAGCGCAGGTCCACAATAGCAGTATTTGACCAATTTGGTAAAATACTGCTGTAATCCCCCACCACGGGGGACTTTGGAAGTCTTCGGGAGCCCGAGTGCTCCCGAAGACAAGTCGTCCACACTGCGCACAGGCAAGCACCCTCTCTCATGTGTGCGCAGTATGGAACCGCCTGTCTTCGGGAGGACTCGGCTCTTGAAGACTTCCAAACTCTCCTGTTTTGGAGGATTCAAGCACGGAAGCCAGTGTTTAACGGAGGGGACCGGGAGAGGAGCGGGAAGGCTCTATAGAACCCAGAGCTTTCCCTCTCCTTAAAGGACTTACGAGCCCAAATAAAAAAAAAAGTTGGTACCTGAAAAGGAGACAGCCTGTAGCGTGGATCGGGGAGGGAGGCCCTAGAGCCTTTCAGCCGCTCTCACGTCTGTGCGGACTGCACTGCCGCGGCAACCTCCGGCACCCATTTTTGAGGAGGCAGAAGAGCCCGACCCGGGCTGTGGGATCGGGATCCAGCCCGGGGGGAGGGGGGGCAGTGGGGACCCGGCGGAACTGCACGGAGGGCGCAGATGGCGTCCTCCGTGCCTTCAAAAATTCAAAAATCATTCAGGTACAAAACTTTTTTTTTTTTTATTTGGGCTCGTAAGTACTTTAAGTAAGTATCGGACTGTTTTTTGTTGTTTTTTTTTTACTTCCCAATGACTTTAAAAAGCAGTTGTCACACCTTCTCGGTCTTCATAAGATGAAGCCGACCAACTGAAGCTGACCAACTCTAGTTCTTAAGGTACGAGGTTCTTACACAATTTGGCACAGCTAAAATAAATTGATAGGATGGAATCAGGAGGAAAGGTGTGGTTCATTGAGTACAACACATTTCTCCATTTCTTAGTCTATACTAAACACTGGCATGAATATGGCACTTGAGGACTGGAGTTAGACAGCCCTGCACTAAAATAAAAGCTATGGACTTTGAATAAGTATGATGTAACTGATGGATCTGGTTCTCACTGGTTCGGTATTAGTTAAGGGTCAAGGAATCACAACAAATATAATGATGACAGCCCCATGGTTTTTATCTTTAAAACAAAGTTAGCAGTTGAAGATCACATATTCTGTCCTGACATGTGTTGTCATCAGTCCCTTCTACGCATGGCTTCTAAAGAGATGTTTCTTTGAAATGGAGATACTCATTCATCCATATATTGTCTATCAGAATGCCAACCTTTGGTGCTAAGACATAGAAGTAGCCGGTACCATTGGCTCTGCAAATCAGCTTGCATTTGTCTCTCGGAGACACACCCGAGTATTTTGGGACCCAGCCCACAGTGGAGGTCAGCCGATTTGTATTCTGGTTGTATCCATTGAAAGATTCACATTGCTCCTCCCGGAAAGTTTTACCTGGAAGACAGAATACCGTGTGAAATGACTGTAAATCAAATAAGGTGTGAACTTTAGCAAGGAATGGCTTTAGAAACTTACTTTTGTCAAGATAATTAAATGTCCTGTTCTGAAAACTTTTCTGTGCCAACAGGGAGGTAGTGGATGGTATTTTATACTCTTTATTGATGCCTTTCCTTACAGGTTCCTGCCTAACCTTCCGATAAAAAGTTAAGCTAAAGACTAGCCCATATGCAAATAACTTTTTATCCTGAGTTTTCTCCTAGAAGATAATTTTTCCTCTTCAACTTAGAGTAAGTTTTCAGCTATTTGTAATGGAAAAAGTAACAAAAAGCAGGACAAAGAGCACCATCAAAATTATTGTGACTATTTTTTGCTTGCTGGTGGTTTAAAGGGCATTTTATTGACAAGTTTGAAAATATCATTTAGGAGAAAACTCAGAAGAAAAAGGTAATAGCATATGGGCCAAGGAATGAAAACTAATGCAGAATAAAGTCTCAGCTTGCCAAAAATACTACCTACTTCAGAACTGTGATGAGCCCTTGCCAAAAATACATGCTACTATCAGAAGCAGATACTGTATGCCGAGATAATAGAGTAATCACTTACCCTAGAGAGATGGATCAGTATGTTATAAGAACTGAAGTTATGTCTGTATGTAATATACACAGCGCTGTTTAAGAATCACTCATCTACAATTGGTTAGAAATGCAGGCGTACGTGTACATACACAGTTCTGTATATTAGCCACTCACCTGTATCAGGGCAGGGGTTTAAGGAACACGATCTGTATTTGACACGAAGGCCCTCACAAAAGCTTCCTCCATGGGACGGTGGTGGATTATTACATTCCCGCTTTGCTAGTTGAACACCCCCACCACACGTCCTGGAACACTGTCCATATGGACTCCACTTCCCCCAGGAGCCATCCACCTACACACAGTATATAGTACACAATTAACTGATGGTCATGATAGTTAAGAAGGCAACATGTCTCCGATTCCAAGCCACAATAAAAATGTCCAGCATACAGCCCTAGAGGGCATGCTGCTGTTTTTGCTCTGTGTACTATGCTACAATACATGATGCTGTGCCACAATACATGCTGCTGTAGTAATAATGCGTAACGTGTAGCTGCATGCATTGTTGTGATAGTATAGACATACATACAGTATGATAAATGTATTCTAACAGAATATATTTTTAAATGAATCCTGTTTGTGACTACATGTGTTAGCAAGTCAATGGGAGGAATAGGAAAGACCACAGGTATTTATTACTAGTGTAATGGCTGGCATCCTTGGCATACACCTAGGCACATATCCTACTATTTGGAGAATCCCATATGCCTTTCATGGCTATAACTAGATGTAAAGACATAACTAAACATTTCTGTCTGCACAACAGAAGAAAAAGCTTGAGGCACTGTAACTTGCAAATAGGGTACCTTTACTCAACGGTGTACAGACAACAGGTGTGCGGTGGAGGTGACAGAGGCCTGACAGCCGTTTCGCTTAACAATAAGCTTGAAAAAATGTTTTTCCCTCTTGTTGTAGTATATACTACTGGCCTCTGAGGAAGCTTATTGTTAAGCGAAACGGCTGCCAGGCCTCTGTCACCCCCACCGCACACCCGTTGTCTGTACACCGTTGAGTAAAGGTACCCTATTTGCAAGTTACAGTGCCTCAAGCTTTTTCTTCTGTTGTGTATAAAAGATGCCTATATAGAAGTGCACGTATCTGTTGGGTAAAACTTCGGTAGCTGAGCCAGTCCACCTCTAATTGACACCTAGTGCCAGTTTCTTTTCTCCTTTTTGCACATTTCTGTCTGCACACAGACTTGCTGAGCCCAGCCTTACATTGTATACCTTTGTCTGAGCACATCTGGAATGCTAATCTGCCATGTAGAGGGGTGAAGACAGTTTCAGGATTAAAGTTGAAAAGTAGACAGAGAGTGCCTTAAAGGACCACTATCCTGAAAAAAGTAGACAGTTAAAATCTGACAGAACTGACAGGTTTTTGGGCCAGTCCTTCTCCTCATGGGGTATTCTCAAGGTTTTCTTTATTTTCAACAGTATTTCCAGTTTAACTGCCAACATTGTAAGATGCCAGCCAGCCTCCCTACTCACTTGCACACTATTTTGTCAGTTAGACTTTACAACTGCTGTTCAGGAAATGCTGTTGAAAACAAAGAAAACCCTGAGAATCCCCCATGAGGAGATGGACTGTCCCAAAACCTGTCGGTTCTGTCTGATTTTAACTGCCTACTTTTTTCGCAGTAGTGGTCCTTTAAATACTAATCATTGTAACCCACCCTGGAAAATTAAAAGCCAGATCTGATTTCTTGCTATGAACAACATACAGTAGATACTGTCAGATTTCACATAAGATGGTTCAATCAAACACATAAAGAACCATAGTAGTCAAAAATTGTTCTGTTATGAATATGGTAATAAAATAATGAACGTTTAAAATACAGTATGTATAATATGTCCCGGGCCTTGGGTGGCTGCAGCACCAGGGAGGGCACCAGGGCATGAAAGAGGGTTGCTACATATGAAAGAGGAGGATGAAAATGTGGAGCAACACATGAAAAAAGGGAAACTGATGCTAAAGGGAGCTGTTCATGAAAGAGAGGAGCTGCTATCCCCATATACCCATATTGCTCATGGAAGAGGGGGCTACACATGAAAGAGAGGAGCTGCTATCCCCATATACCCATATTGCTCATGGAAGAGGGGGCTACACATGAAAGAGAGGAGCTGCTATCCCCATATACCCATGGATAATGCACATGGAAGAGGGGGCTACACATGAAAGAGAGGAGCTGCTATCCCCATATACCCATGGATATTGCACATGGAAGAGGGGGCTACACATGAAAGAGAGGAGCTGCTATCCCCATATACCCATGGATATTGCTCATGGAAGAGGGGGCTATACATGAAAGAGAGGAGCTGCTATCCCCATATACCCATGGATATTGCATATGGAAGAGGGGGCTACACATGAAAGAGAGGAGCTGCTATCCCCATATACCCATGGATATTGCTCATGGAAGAGGGGGCTACACATAAAAGAGAGGAGCTGCTATCCCCATATTGCTCATGGAAGAGGGGGCTATACATGAAAGAGAGGAGCTGCTATCCCCATATACCCATGGATATTGCACATGGAAGAGGGGGCTACACATGAAAGAGAGGAGCTGCTATCCCCATATACCCATGGATATTGCATATGGAAGAGGGGGCTACACATGAAAGAGAGGAGCTGCTATCCCCATATACCCATGGATATTGCTCATGGAAGATGAGGCTACACATGAAAGAGAGGAGCTGCTATCCCCATATACCCATGGATATTGCTCATGGAAGATGAGGCTACACATGAAAGAGAGGAGCTGCTATCCCCATATACCCATGGATATTGCACATTGAAGAGGGGGCTACACATGAAAGAGAGGAGCTGCCATCCCCATATACCCATGGATATTGCACATGGAAGAGGGGGCTACTCATGAAAGAGAGGAGCTGCTATCCCCATATACCCATGGATATTGCACATGGAAGAGGGGGCTACACATGAAAGAGAGGAGCTGCTATCCCCATATACCCATGGATATTGCTCATGGAAGATGAGGCTACACATGAAAGAGAGGAGCTGCTATCCCCATATACCCATGGATATTGCACATGGAAGAGGGGGCTACACATGAAAGAGAGGAGCTGCTATCCCCATATACCCATGGATATTGCACATGGAAGATGAGGCTACACATGAAAGAGAGGAGCTGCTATCCCCATATTGCTCATGGAAGAGGGGGCTGCAACAACATACTTGGCCTAGGGGCACAACAAGTATAAATCTGGCCTTGACTATGTGTGTCTTTTTAAAAGCTTGTTGTATGAATCTTGTAGGCATTTTATTTTGTGACTCTCATTGTATTGATAATGAAATTGATTTCTGGACCAGTATTATACATTATTACAAACAAAAAGAATGCTTATTTCCTACTTCATAACTGTATGGTATATTCTGTTGTCATGTTGGCCTCCTTGCCACCTTAACAATATTCTGAGACTGCTGCTTAAGTGCAGGTACCACAATGCTCTGCAGGTACCTTCCTTGATTATACCTCCCCAGCACATTTTGTTTGTGCTGGGGCGTACCACAACCTCAGGGCCACAAGAAACAGAGGTCTTGATCATTCTTAATACTCAAAGCATGACCAGTTTCTTACTGCTTGCTACAAGTCAAGGTATTAACTATTATTAGCCACTGAAATGCTTTGTATTTTGGTAAATGAGGGAAGGAGATGGGACAAAATGCAGGAAGTCAAGGCCTCTGTTCACTTCCGGGAAGGGGAGGAAAGTAGTATTTGTAATAAAACATAATGAAGAACAGTCACTCTCAGAGGGGCTCTTCTTCTCTTTGGACTCCATAACATTACAGCATGCTAGAAATGAGCTACAGATATACATGGTACTAAAGCATGCTGTGGTCACATATCTGGTGACAGGATTTGTGTGTGCGTGACATGGGGCAAGAATGCTGCAGCAGGTTATTGGCATGTGCAGCAATTTAAATGTCATTTTGATTTAGGTTGCTCCTCTGTCCATAATGATAATTCCAGAAGTGCTATCACAGTATAGCTGCAAGCAAGTCTGTCACTGTGTGGACAAGGGTGAGGACAACAAAGATGGAAGTGAATGCTATTAATAGCCATGCTGTTAACAATGTATCTAGAAGATTCACCCAGATGCTGCTATACATCTCATGTTCCGTGACCTCATCTTCTTATAGCACTATTGGTAGGGAAAGGTAAGAAGCAAGGTGATAAGTGCAGAGAATGTGAGATCAGGAAAGAGTGAGAGGATCAGTGTTCCGGAATTACAACTGACACTTCAGTGGGAAATTGAAGGGGAAGAGGGGCTTGTAATAACCGTGGGCAATGAGTTCCTGAACACTGAATTAGAGCGTGTCTTTCTCCATCACACATGGCCTTTACATGATGGCAGCTGTCTTGGCAAACACACCACTCTGAGGTGCTGCTCATTCTGTTCACTGCCCTATTTAGGGTAAGGGACAGCTTCTTATAATGGGCTTCCAGTCATACCCTCTATCACCTTTGGAATCATTCAGGCTTATTTACCATTTTATCTTTGTATTCCTATTCCATTAGCATCCAGTGTTTATGTCCTCCCACAACAGCCCACCATTATTTAATAATTGACTTAAATAAGGCACTTGTGGTATATTTTCATTTACTTTCTTCAACCCACTGCCAGTGTAGCTACAGAGCCAATTGCCTCAGCACAAATTTCTTCTCTATCCCCCTATCTCCCCCATCTTGGGTCTAAGCAGAGCTGAAACTCAGCCTTTTTAAGCTACCGGTATATAATCAGAAAGAGGAAAAAAAATCACTGCGGTCGGTAGGCTGACTGAGAGTGTGACACTTCTGTTAAGATTTGTTAAAAAGGGAAAGCAGGTAGGTGATTAATACCTAAGCGTGCCATTGCCAAAAGAAATGTAGACACATGACTAGTGTGGATTTGAGGTGTCGGGTACGGGAGAAATCTCAACTGTGCTACATGAATAGATAGCAGTCAAACCTGGACTGTAAGGACAACAGTCTGCAATATGCATAATTAAGTCATTCTTTAAAATGTCACCAACATAATTTCAGGTACTTAGCTAGCATATGAATACACTTTTATCCTTGCTTGTAACATAATTTAAAAGGTTGCCCATGACCCTGCATTGTACCAAACGTTTAACTGCTTCCAGGCATCAATGATTGAAATCTACGACCAGTTTGTGAGCTGTTATTCCTGCCAGGGCATAGATTTCAATCATCCCTGCCGCATCATGCACTCCCTCTCATCGTCCCCGACACTGTCCACGTCACTGCTCTGCTTTCACGCTGACAGAAGAGCTTCCGTGTCTCAGTCAGGAGTCAATTTTGATTGGCTTCTGGCCCCGTGATTGCTGTGAGCCAGTCACAGCAATTACATCACTTAAAAGCATCCAGAGTTTTCTTGTCGGCAAAAAGTTAAACGATAAACAAACTTTTCCAGTATGAACCTACTCATTCAGTCATCACTGGACCTGTATTTCAAAAAGGTATACATATAAGTCTGTTTCCAATGGAAGAAGTCACAGACTATAACGACAACTTAAGGAAAATCTCTTCCCAATGATGCCACGTTTACAGCATTGGATCATGTATTGTGGGAGGCTAAACCATTCTCAGTGCCTTCAGGCTTAATGTATCTAAGTGAACACGCGTGTAAAGCAGTAAATGTGTTTGATGTTACAGTTGGGAAGGATGATGGGTAGAATATGTCCTTCTCCTCTCTCATAACTCATTGTAATGGGGACTGTCCAGACAAACAGGACCAGATGTGTGGATGATCTCTGCATGTTATGGATATGCTGAAGGCAAATCTCCTCTCTGTAGTGTCACGTAGGACTACAGTGTATAAAACAAAGTGACCATTTATAATCCATGAAAATGTTCTTCATGACAATCCATCTACATCACCCAGATCTGATTGTAATGGAGATAAAGGATTTCCATGATTTATTCGCTGGGCTTCTGTTGCAGAACTAATATATTTTGCCCTGCCAGGAACATTTTTCCACTTTGATTCAGTGGGTATTACATGATAATGCTGTGGTCATGTCTTTTCCATGCTATTCTGTGGAATTACAGTATGAGACTTTCCCACAACATACAACATGAATTAGTGAGAGCTGGCATGGCATGTCCACTGCTATCCCAGGAGTATCGGTAGGGGACAGCAAACTCCTGCTAGTAATTGGACACAGTGTTCTGCAGAGGAAACAAATGTTTCCATTAGTCAAAGATATGATGGGAGCTATGCAGCTGGGTGTGAGCTGAACCCCATACATCCATCTACAAATGCTAGTTTTTCCCTTATATCCCTCATCCATCATGTACAAACATCAGTGATGTATTTGCACAATGCACAAATATCAAATCTTCAATATAGCCCCTTTCCATCAGCAAAAAAATCATATCTTTCTCATAGCTCCGCTAGAAAGAGTTCAAATCAAAACCATACTTCCTCTTCCACAACAATCACACAATGGTAACATCAAATGGTGACATTTGCAAATAGGTGAAATCATTCAAACATTTAAAATATACTCTATAAAATATATCTATATGGATCAGTACAAATTTGTATTCACTGTACTTTGACTATTTTGTAGCTAGAGTTTAGTAGTTTTTTCAGTTTAAAAAGACTCATAAAGTTGATGTATAGTTATATTCATGATGTTATGCAAAGCAAAAATGTACTGATGAATGTGTGGTCACTTCTCACCTTGTAGCGGCTGCTGTTGTGCTTTTCCACACAGTCTCCATTTAGGCAGAACTTCCCCTCGCCGCAGCTGGTGCCATCAGCCCAGGGAAAGTGACGGGTCTGGCATACCAGCTGCCCCCGGGCTCTGCCTGTACACCATAATTTGGTACAATACTGCATGTAAGGGCAAGGCTTAGAGCCCAGGCCAAACGCCAGCTCACACTGTCGGCTGAGGCTGTATCGTGCCCCAGGAAGCTCTTCAGGAAGGGCAATGGGCTTGGCTGGCTCATCCAGTAGACATTCACCTAAACACAACATGAGATGCCATTAGAAAGAGAACAGTCAGTAGGCATGCATATATTTTTTTCCTCCTCTGTATTCTACAGGCAGCATAGTCTAACAGTGCAAATAGCCAGATTAATTCAGTTTACAAACACTGCTGGATGCCAACAAACTGTTTAAAAAGGCATCAGATGCAAGCCAGAAAGTGGATGCAACCCTGCAGAAAATGTGAGTGAAGACATCTGTCATCATGCGCTAAACATATTAGCAGTGGACAGTGTCTACACAGCTGTCAGTGTAATGCTTTTTCTATACTCAACAGTTCCCAGTGCTTAGTAATAACATACCCCCTTAAAAACCATTAAAAATTTTGTTTACAGGGTCTAAAGTATTTGTACTATACAATATTGAGTGAAACCTCTGGACATTCTCTTCCTGATAACAGGATAATAGTGCGAACTCTGAGCTAAACTCTTCTGGTACCATCCAGTCACCAGATTTTAGGCTATGTGTATTTGTCAGGTCCTTAATGCTGGATACACACGGTTCATTCCCGCACTCGATTCCCGTCGATGCGCCTCTCGATTCCCATCAATTAGTTTATTTCCGACATGTCCGATTCGCGTATCGATGGATAGTTAGGTCGATTTGCCATACTTTGCATGGCATTCGACCTAAAAATCATCGAAATGCGCTCGGAAATGTTCGGAAATAATCGAATCGTCGGGAATCGAGCGGCGCATTCGATGCAGGAACGAACCGTGTGTATTCACCATAAGGCAGACTTTATCTGCAACAGAGGAGACAACCTTTAAACAGTGTATTAAATGTTTAAATCAATTTCTGTTTTTGCCTCAAAGCAGAAAATGGATTAAGATGAAATAAGGCCCTAGGCAAGATAGCAGTTTAGGCCCACCGCTGATGGTCACCTGGCTTATTTTAGTAAGATGTGGTGACGGCTAGCATCCACTAGGCCCCTAGACTTTCTCCAGGCCCTAGGCAACTGCCTAGGTTTGCCTTGTGGATGATCCAGCTCTGCCTCAAAGTAACAATATATTTGTGTTCTATCATTTTCCTTAAGACACTTCTATTTTTTTTTTCTTTTATGGGGGTTCTCCAATCTTAAAAGATGTGGCAGCTGGAGTTATTTTGATATTTGTTACAGTCAGTGGTAAGGTTTATATCTAGGAACCAATTATCCGTGAGGCAAATATTTTGGTGAGAGTTTTTTTAAGTGTGGACAGTTTAAGCTTTAAGCGTGTAACCGTTGTGTGTTTCTGGTACACAGAAACTACAATTTTGTATTTACTCTGTAAATTACAGTTAGGCTTGGTTCACACATACAAAGGTGTCCTGTCCTGTCAGTTTTTGTCAGTTGGCATCAGTTTTGCATGTGTTTCTATAGCTGTGTTCACACATAATAAAGTAGTACATTTCCAGTCCAGTCCAGTCCTGTCAGTTCAGTATCAGTTTTGCATGTGTTTCTATGGGTGTGTTTACACATAAAAGGTGTACATTTCCAGTCCAGTCAGGTAAAATTGTTAGAAAATGGATGCAAAACTGTTGCAAAACTGACAGAACAGGCTAGGACTGGACTGGAAATGTGCAGCTTTATGTGTGAACCAGGCCTTAGAGTATAGATACAGGTATTTATTTAATTGAATTTGAAAATAGTATTTTCTGCATCAAATTTAGTTGTAGATTTATTGTTTTTTGATAGTTTCTGTTATAAAGAAATGTATTAAAAAATTTTTTAATTTATTATACTAGCCGACCCGTAGTGTAGCATACGCCGCATAAGGGGGTAGCAAGCAGGAAGGGGGTATTGGGCACAGCGGCAGGGAGGGGGGTCAGACCCCCCCCCCCCTCCCTCACTTAGGTCCCCCATGTGCGCTCCCCCTCCAGCTTTAGTTCGCGGCAGGAAGGGGAGTCGGACCCCCCTCCCTAACCTGGGTCCCCTGGTGCACTCCCCCTCCAGCTTAAATTTGCGGTGGGGAGGGGGGTCGGACCCCCCTCCCTCACCTGGGTCCCCCATGTGCGCTCCCCCTCCAGCTTAAGTTTGCGGCGGGGAGGGGGGTTGGACCCCCCCTCCCTCATCTGGGTCCTCCATCTGCGCTCCTCCTGTAGCTGAAGTTGAGCAGCAGCCGCCGCCCGCTATTAGTAAGCGGGCGGGGATGACTCACCTCTTCCGCGTTCCAGCGTGCATTCCACTGTTGTCACTTCCTGCCCAATACCCCCTTCCTGCCCGCTACCCCCTCCAGCTCGGCGGCAAGTCTAGGACCGCCCCTGGGGGCAGGGCGCTACTTCTTCTTCTTGCTTGGACCGGCCCCTTCTTCTGCTTGGACCGGCCCTGGGGGCAGGGCGATACTTCTTCTTATTGCTCGAAGGTTGAGGCACGTAGCCTATTATATATATATAAATACTTCCACCATGGTAGACTAAGGCTAGGTCCACACTGGTTTGTTCAGGATCAGATCCGTTTGAAACGGATCCGTTTTTCTAACTCCCCCCCCCCCCCCCCCCCCCCGTTTTTCCAGAAATGCATTTTTTTAGCATACGTTTCTAGTCTGTGAAAACGTATGCCCAGCCGTGGGGGAAGAGGCAGCCACCATGCTGGAGGGGTATAGCTGGCAGGACAGGGGTGGCATCGGTCAGCAGGGAGGAAGGATGTCCCCCCCTCTCACCTGGGCCCCCCTGTCCCCGCTACCCCTCCAGCTACATGCCACAAAACTTGTTACGATGTATAGCGGTGGCTAACGGGGAGCTTACCTTCTCTCCACTTCCTCCGCTCGCCGCGTCACTGACTGCAATGCCGCCTTCTATACTTCGGAGGGCAGCATTGCAGGCAGTGACACGGCGAGCGGAGGAAGTAGGAGGAGAAGGTAAGCTCACCGCTGCTATACATTTTAACAAGTTTTGCGGCATGTAGCTGGAGGGGTAGCAGGGACGGGGGACCCAGGTGACGTCCCTCCTCCCTGCTGACCGCTGCCACCCCCGTCCTGCCTGCTATACCCCTCCAGCATGGCGGCCTCCTTTCCCCCCACAGATTAATTTCTGTGTCCAAATCTGCCTGTGTAGAGGGGGATCAGTTTAGTCGGGTCAGTGAAAAATGGCGCCCAGCACCGTTAGATAAAAATGGCGCCCCATTCACTTACATTATCAAACTATATTTATCGTTTTAAAAGGTTAAAAAATGGCGCCGACCTTTTGAACTAAATTTATCGTTTTAAAACTTTTTTTTTTGTCCTGCCTGAACAATATTTATCGTTTTAACCCCTGCTTTACTGCCGTTTGGAAAATATCTGCCCGCCGGCTTTAATGTTTAATAGCAAAGCCCCCTTAAACGCTAAAAACACTAAATTTGCAGGGAATGTTAACAAAAAAATTGTGAACAAGAGAAAACATTTTTTTTCAAAAAGACCTTATAGTTTTTGAGAAAATCGATTTTGAATATTCTCCTTCTGATCGTGGGAAAATTAAACGCCCGCCGACAGGGCCGGTCCTGGACTTTCTGCTGCCTGAGGCAAAGATCGTAAAGGCGCCCCCCCCCCCCCCCCATATTTCTACATTACATGACATCCCCCACACAACCGACCGTGTCCGTGAAGGAAAGCCTGAGTGACGCAGCAAAGTGAGCGACTGAGTCACCGGGGATTGGGTCTCCCTCCGGGTCTGGCGGCGGCGAAGGGTGGGCGTCCGCATCCAGCATGCATCCTGCACTGGCAGGGGACAGACGGCTGCGGTCTGCGGCGGGCATGCTACATCTCGGATCTGAGGGATCTCGCGCTGGGCCAGTGAGCGGCGGCCGGCGGCAGCCAGCCAGCCTCATCATCATCATTGTCGCGGTCACATCGGCGGCGCTCGCTGCTCAGTGACTGACTGTGACAATCAGCCGCAGCCAGGGCAGCAGAGCGGGCGGCAGCCGCCGCCATCAAATCAGCAGGCTTAGGCACTAGGCAGCGTCACCAGCGTGCAGCCTTGGAGGAGACAGGAGAGGCCGCAGAGCTCGGAGTCGTCGGACTCGGAGGCCGGCGGCAACAGTGCAGTTTCTAGGCTGAAATGCACCCAGGGCGAGGGTGTAAAAATTGCGCCCCCCCCCCCCCCCGGTATAGGTAGACAGCTATAGGTCCCCCCCGAGTATAGGTGGCCAGGCATGGGTAAGCCAGTAAAGTTGCCCCCAGTATAGGTTAGCCAGGTAGTTGCCTCCAGTATAGGTAGCCAGTATAGTTGCCCCCAGCATAGGTTAGATAGGTAGGTACCCCCAGTATAGGTTAGTTAGGTAGGTGCCCCCAGTATAGGCAGCCAGTACATTTGCCACCTGTATAGGCTAGCTAGGTAGGTAGGTGACCCCAATACAGGTTAGATAAGTGCCCCCAGTATAGGTTAGATAGGTAGCTTTCCCCCAGTATAGGTTAGATTAGGTCGCTGCCCTTCAGTATAGGTTAGAATAGGTAGGTGCCCCCAGTACAGGTTAGATTAGGTAGGTGCCCCCAGTATAGATTAGATAGGTAGCTGCCCCCAGCATAGGTTAGACAGGTAGCTGCCCCCCAGCATAGGTTAGATAGGTAGCTGCCCCCCAGTATAGGTTAGATAGGTAGCTGCCCCCCAGTATAGGTTAGATAGGTAGCTGCCCCCAGTACAGGTTAGATAGTTAGCTGCCCCCCCAGTACAGGTTATATTAGGTAGGTGCCCCCCAGTATAGGATAGATAGGTAGCTGCCCCCAGTACAGGTTAGATTAGGTAGGTGCCCCCCAGTATAGGATAGGTAGCTGCCCCCAGTACAGGTTAGATTAGGTAGGTGCCCCCCAGTATAGGATAGATAGGTAGCTGCCCCCAGTATAGGTTAGATAGGTAGCTGCCCCCCAGTGTAGGTTAGATAGGTAGCTGCCCCCCAGTATAGGATAGATAGGTAGCTGCCCCCAGTACAGGTTAGATTAGGTAGGTGCCCCCCAGTATAGGATAGATAGGTAGCTGCCCCCAAAACAGGTTAGATTAGGTAGGTGCCCCCCAGTATAGGATAGATAGGTAGCTTGCCCAGTATAGGTTAAGTAGGTAGGTGCCCCCTCATAATGGCGGAGGGGGGAGCCGGAGCCGCGGGGAGGGCAGCCCGACCTCTCCCTCCCTCTCCCCGGGCCGCTCTCCATGCTCCCCCCTCGGACTGCAGGCAGCAGAATTAGCGCGCAGGGAAGCGCTGCTGTACACAGCTGTTACTCACCTCCCTGGATCCGATCGCCGCTCCCGCCCTGCTGGTCTCCTCTCTGCAATGTAGCTGCTGATACATTACACGCGGCTGCTTCCTGTGTAAACAGGACGCAGCGTGTGTAATGTATCAGCGGCTACATTGCAGAGAGGAGACCAGCAGGGCGGGAGCGGCGATCGGATCCAGGGAGGTGAGTAGCAGCTGTGTACAGCAGCGCTTCCCTGCGCGCTAACTCTGCTGCCTGCAGTCCGAGGGGGGAGCATGGAGGGCGGCCCGGGGAGAGGGAGGGAGAGGGAGGGCTGCCCTCACCGCGGCTCTGGCTCCCCCCGCTATCACAGCCACTTCATCTGGTGCCGCCCCTCCACTTCCTGCCGCCTGAGGAACCCGCCTCACCGGCCCTGCCTGCCGACTTTAGCGGTTAATAGCAAAGCCCCTTTAAATGCCAGAAAAACCAAATGTGTAGGGAAATGTTAAGAAGAACAGTGGGAACAAGAAGAAAACATTTTTTTTCAAAAAGACCTTATAGTTTTTGAGAAAACTGATTTTAAATCTTCAAAGAGAAGAATTATCTATTTAAATTGCGTAATGACATTTCTGCGGAAACAATTCCCGCTGACTTTAGCAGTTAATAGCAAAGTCCCCTTAAATCCTAGCAACACCAAATTTGCAGGATATGTTAA
Source organism: Hyperolius riggenbachi (assembly GCF_040937935.1). NCBI lineage: Eukaryota > Metazoa > Chordata > Amphibia > Anura > Hyperoliidae > Hyperolius > Hyperolius riggenbachi. The sequence goes on along the minus strand of NC_090651.1, from coordinate 213,352,680 downwards.
AAAGATACTGGGAAACAATATTTAAACCATTTTTTGAAAAATTGTATTTATTTATTTTTTAAATTTAAAATTTTGAGTTATGTTCTGAGTGTGGGAAATTTTTTGAAAAAAATGATGTGGGGTCCCCCCTCCCGAGCCTCTGTAACGCTTTGTCTCCCATGCAGGCTGGGATAGCCAGAATGCGGACGACTGGGGCTTCGCACCCTGAGCTATACCAGCCCGCATGGTCTATGGTATGGGGGGGCTCTGCTCCGGGGGGGGGGGGGGGAGGGGCGGCCAAGCCTTCCCCTCCCCCCCGGAGCCCTTGTCCAATCCATGGACAAGGGGCTCTTCCCCACCTCCGGTGCCCCAGGAGGAGGTGGGGGCGACGACTCCCTGGGGGGGGGGTTTATGGTGGCATCTGGGAGTCCCCTTTAAGAAGCGGATGCCCACCCCCCTCCCAGGAGAAATGAGTATAGGGGTACAAATTACCCCTTACCCATTTCCACAAAGGGTTAAATGACATAAAAACGCAACCACGAGAAAAGTCCTTTAATGCTCTAAATTAACCACAAATACTTACCTGTACCTTTAAGAAAAAAATCCCACGTCAATTAGGTCCCACGGACAGTATCCTCTATGTTGCTTCTGATACATGTTGATTGAAGATCTCCGACGCCCCGACGCCACACACGCTGCCCCCACCGAACTGCTCTCAGCTATACTTAGTGTAGCTAAGAGCAAAAAGAATCTTTAAATTTTAGCTCCAATGGTCCCCATTGGTTCCTTAACAGACCAATGGGGATCAGGAGGATCCCCATTGGTCGATAAAGAACCAATGGGAAGCCTTGGAGCCAAAGTTTAAAGATGCTTTTTGTTCTCAGCTATACTAAGTATAGCTGAGAGTGCGTCTATACAGACGCATTACCGCTAACTCCCACTGCCCTCCCTGCCTCTCTCACACCTGTCACCCTCACCCATGCTGGCACCCATGGGTGCATTGGGTGCCAGCATGGGTGAGGGTGACAGGTGGGGGGAGGCAGGGAGGGCAGCGGGAGTTAGCGGTAATGCGTCTGTATAGACGCACTCTCAGCTATACTTAGTATAGCTGAGAGCAGTGCGGCGGGGGCGGCGTGTGTGGCGTTGGGGCGGCGGAGATCTTCAATCAAGATGTATCAGAAGGTCGCAAGATGGAGGATACTGTCGTGGGACCTAATTGGCATGGGATTTTTTTCTTAAAGGTACAGGTAAGTATCTGTGGTTCATTTGGAACATTAAAGGACTTTTCTCATTGTTGCGTTTTTATTTCATTTAACCCTTTGTGGAAATGGGTAAGGGGACTCCCAGATGCCACCATGAACCCCCCCCCCCCCCCAGGGAGTCGACGCCCCCGCCTCCACCTGGGGCAAGGGGGATGGGGAAGAGCCCCTTGTTCATGGATTGGACAAGGGGCTCCGGCTTGGCCGCCCCTCCCCCCAAAGCCCCCCCCCCCCCCCCCCATACCATGGACCATGTGGGCTAGTAAAGCTCAGGGTGCGAAGCCCCAGTCGGCCGGGGCTCCGCATTCTGGCTATCCCAGCCTGCATTGGAGACAAGGGGTTACAGAGGCTCGGGAGGGGGGGACCCCACGTCATTTTTTTCAAAAAATTTCCCACACTCAGAACATAACCCAAAATTTAAAATTTAAAAAAAAAAATCAATTTTTTTTAAATATTGTTTCCCAGTATCTTTTTAACATATACTGCAAATTTGGTGTTGCTAGGATTTAAGGGGACTTTGCTATTAACTGCTAAAGTCGGCGGGAATTGTTTCCGCAGAAATGTCATTGCGCGATTTAAATAGATAATTTTTCTCTTTGAAGATTTAAAATCGGTTTTCTCAAAAACTATAAGGTCTTTTTGAAAAAAAAAAAATTCGTCTTGTTCCCACTGTTCTTCTTAACATTTCCCTACACATTTGGTGTTTCTGGAATTTAAAGGGGCTTTGCTATTAACCGCTAAAGTCGGCGGGCGTTTAATTTTCCCATGGTCTGAAGGAGAATATTCAAAATTGATTTTCTCAAAAACTATAAGGTCTTTTTGAAAAAAAAAATTTCTCTTGTTCACAATTTTTCTCTTAACATTCCCTGCAAATTTGGTGTTTTTAGCGTTTAAGGGGGCTTTGCTATTAAACATTAAAGCCAGCGGGCATATATTTTCCAAACGGCAGCAAAGCAGGGGTTAAAACGATAAATATCGTTCAGGCAGGATAAAAAAAAACGTTTTAAAACGATAAGTTTCGTTCAAAAGATCTGCACTATTTTAACCTTTAAAACGATAAATATCGTTTTAAACAAATATCGGGCAGAAGGGGGCGCCATTATTTAGCCGGCGCCATTTTTCACTGGACGCCAGTTTTTCTATTGCCTGCCACTACCACTGTAGCAGGATCCAAATCCATTGCATGGAAATGCAGCAGATCCGGACCTTCCATTCAGGTTTTGAAAAAGGGTCCCTGCAAAAGCAGACGGACCCAGTTTTTTTATGGGTGAAGACAGCTGCTATCTAAAACACTGGTATCCGTGGCTCCAGTTTTGATCCGGCCTGAAAACCGGAGCCATGGATACGTTAGCAAACCTAGTGTGGACCTAGCCTAAAGAGGTAAAGTGCATGTGCTCAACGTCATATCTGGAGGTTGTCTTTTGCAAATAGACATATAAGTGCTGGTAGCATTGCTACAGAGGATAAAGGGGTGTACTCAGACAATACGCTGCATTTAGTTGGTCTGCATGGTTGTCATTTCTGAAAGAAGCCTCTCTTTAAGATAATGCACAAGAAAGCCCACAGTTTGCTGAAGACAAGCAGACTAAGGACTTTTGGAAAAAAAATACTCTGGTTTGCAGGCTCTTGTGCATCATCTTCAGAAGACGCTTCCTTTTGGGACTACAGCCAAGCAGACCAATTTGATGTGCGGAGTATGGTATGAGCACACCCCTTTGACCTTTGCAGCAAAGCTACCAGCACTCATATGTCTATTTGCAAAAGACAACATATGACGCTGCCTATGTGCACTTAAACTCTTTTGTCTACCGTGGTGGAACCTATCCTGTTAAATCGCTATATAGTCTTGGCCACTGTGCTCCAGCTCAGTTTCAGGGTGTTGGCAATCTTCTTAAAGCCTAGGCTATCTTTATGTAAAGCAACAATTCGTTTTTAAAGTAAACCAGAGACCTGCAAATGTAAAGATTTTTTACTTACCCGCTCCATAAGCATGGATGCGTCCCTTGCTGTCTTCCCGCGGTGTGCCGTTCAACCGCGATCAACCCCGGTAACTGGCTCAGTCCTTTCAGTTCGGGTCAACTGTGCAAGCGCGGGAGGTCCATGCATGCACAGAAGACCCAGACTGCACCCGACTGAGCCAGTTACCGGGGATGATTGCGAGCGAATGAAGGACCGCGGGAGGATGGCAAGGGTTGCATCCGTGCTTATGGGGCTGGAGAAAGCCCCAGGTAAGTAAAAAAATCTTTACATTTGCAGATTTCTGCTACACTTTAAAGATCCTCAGGACCATGTGTAATTAGCTTTTTCTCCTGAGTTTTCTCCTGATATTTTCACACCTTGACAATAAAAGGCCTTTTAAGCGACAGCAAGCAAGAAAATACTCTAAAAAATTTTGATGGTACTTTATCAACTAATTGTTGTTACTTTTCCAATTGCAAATGGCTGGAAAGTTATTTTAAAGTGAAGATGAAAAATGATCTCTTAGGAGAAAACTCAGGATAAAACGTTAATTGAATAACATTTTTATACTTAGTTGTATATCAGTCACAATGTCCCTGCTGACCCCTGCCCATCACTGAAAACTGGCACAAGCCCATCAGAACTAACAATGGAGCAATAGAATAAGGTGATCCAATCTGTTGAATGACATTTTCTTTGGCCTCCAAATTCCCTAGATCTAAATCCCATTAAGCATCAGTTTAATGGGCTGTAAACACAAATCAGATCCATAGAGGTCAAATCTTGCATCTTACAGGACCTACATTATCTGCTGCTAACAACTAGTCCATGTCAGTAAAACAGAGCTGTGCTCACCGGCGTACCTACCAGGGATGCGACCCCATCAGCCGCAGGGGGGCCCGGAGCCGCTCTGGGGCCCAATCACTGTGCGGGGGGGGGAGCACTGCCGCCCGCCCGATTCTGGACCTCAACTGGCCGCAGTGTCTAATAGATGCTGCGCCAGTTCACTCCCCGCAGCCCCACTCCAGCAGCCTGCATATTCCTCCGGCAGGCAGAGCAGGGCTACGGCAAGATGGCTGCCGAAGCCCTGCACTGTAGACTATTTGTGTCTCCAGTACAGGGCTTCGGGAGCCATCTTGCCGTAGCCCTGCACTCTGCCTGTCAGCGCGGGAGATGTGCTGCAGTGCACAGGAGGATCGTCGCTGGAGGAGCTGCGCACCAGAGGCCGGGAGAGACTCCTGACAGGTAAGTGAATTGTTGTTTGTTTTTTTTACAGGGGCATTTTTTTTTCTGGTGACTGCTGCCCACATTAGGATTTTCTGGTGTCTGCTGCCCACATTAGGATTTTCTGGTGACTGCTGCCCACATTAGGATTTTCTGGTGACTGTCTGCTGTCCACATTAGCATTTTCTGGTGACTGCTGCCCACATTAGGATTTTCTGGTGACTGCTGCCCACATTAGCATTTTCTGGTGACCGCTGCCCACATTGCGATTTTCTGGTGACTGCTGCCCACATTGCGATTTTCTGGTGAACTCTGCCCACATTACGTTTTTCTGGCCCACATTACGAAACTCTGGTGAACACTACCCACGTTACGATTGTCTGGTGAATGCTGTCCACGTTACGATTTTCTGGTGAATGCTGTCCACGTTACGATTTTCTGGTGAACGCTGTCCACATTACGATTTTCTGGTGAACGCTGCCCACATTACGATTTTCTGGTCAACTCTACCCACATTGCGATTTTCTGGTGACTGCTGCCCCATTGCGATTTTCTGGCCCACATTACAATATTCTGGTGAACGCTGCCCACATTACGATTGTCTGGTGACTGCTGCCCACATTACAATTTTCTGGTGACTGCTGCCCACGTTACAATTTTCTGGTAACTGCTGTCCACATTACAATTTTCTGGTGAACTCTGCCCACATTACAATTTTCTGGCCCACATTACGATTGTCTGGTGAAATGCTGCCCACTTTACAATTAATTTACAGTGAAACGCTGCCCCATTACGATTATTTGGCACCTATGGGGGGGCCCATCTAAATATTCGCAGGGGGGCCCAGTGATTTCTAGTTACGCCCCTGGTGTGCTGGTTGAAAATGGGGGATCGGCTCAATATTAGGCGGGTGATTATTATGACACTACCTACAAGTGCTTTGTGCGTAATTTGTATTCTGTTTGTTACCTTTTTGCTCATTGAAATTGCTTATAACAGAATGGAATATTACATTCAAAGGTGGTATCTGTTGGGGCCTTACCATTGTTTTTACTGTAGCGTTTGATCATATGTCGTTTAACCCTAATGTTAGGACAAGTGTCAGTAAAGGGACACCACTCACCATGTCCACCGTCCAAGAAGTCTGTGATAATGGCAGCGCTGCAGCCAGACCAAGGATTGACCCTGTCTATCTGGATCAGTGTGGGAGACATCATGTGGTTCTCCTTGAGTTTTCCAAATACCTCTTCGCATGCCTTTACATTGTCATGCGGCATATTGAAAACATGACCTAAAGGGAAAGGAAAATGAGTGAGGACAATAAGGAAGAATTACAGGCGAAGACTGTGAATCAAGGTGAGGACAAAGAAGAGGATGAGCTGAGAGAACAAAAAGTAAAGGATGGAGTGAAAGTGCTGGGAGTTGATGGTGTAATGATGATGGCATGAAGAAAGTCCTCAAAGCCCAGGCTTTGGGTACAGGTTCTCATATGTATCCAACACAATAATATTTTTTAAAAGAATAGCTTGTCATTTGCCACTGTACATCATAAAAAGCACTGAATTGGCGCTGAACATGCATAAGAATCCTCCCATCATCTGTCACACATCAGCTGTCCTAACTCAGCTTCCACTCAGAGGAGATGTACCACCAATATGGCTGTTTCAAAATAGCCACAAACCATTTTCCCAGTCTTTTTCTTATTATCTGCTGGGTTTATGAGCAGCTGAAGACATAAGCGAAATTACAATGCTTCTGAGATTTACAGCCACCACAATTTAAATAACACTAAGTGCACATAAACTGTCCCAGTCCTCTAAGAACATGACTGTAGCTAGGCCCTAATTACAACAATCAGCCAAATAACTGGTCTTCATTTCAGCACTAATTTCACTGAATTGGAAAAGGCAGACAGGCTGACAGGACAAAAAGTAAAGGAAAAAGAAAACATGAAACCATGAAAGAAACAGTGAAAGTGCAGCAAAAAGAAACATAAATTGCTTTATCAAATAATCAATGTGCCTGTAAAAAATAATAAAAGTACTTTTTACCAGGGATAGAGTACGTCCCCAGTTAATGCATTCACGAATGTGCGTTTGCATTGGTATTTGCGCATTCATTTACCAGTACTTCCGACAGTAATATAGCACAAGTAGTACAATTAGCGCGACCCCCATTACCTTGGTAACGTTTTCGCACTAAATGCACAGTAGCAAGTGTCAGTAAAATTGCTGTGCGCTCTCTGCTTTGTGAATACACCCAGAGCAACTTGACTTGTATAACGAATTAAACCTGCATGGGAGTTTCTGGACAGTTTTGTAACAACTGTACTCCTAACAGGACACACAGTATGATTACTAAGGCTGCAAAGAAAAGTAATTTAAAGTCTACCCAAGATTCGTCTAAATACAGAAATACTTACCCAAGATAGCCTCTGGATCCTATAGAGGCTTCTCATATTGTCCTCCGATCCTCCATAGCCAAGCACAGACCCCCTGAAGATTACCAACAAGGGCTTGTCGGTAGGAAGTAGGAACCTCGGGGCCACGCTGCTCTTTAGGCACAAGTGCAGCTATACTGCCCCTGCATTAGTGCAGCCGTGCCTATGCAGTAAGCTGAAGCTGCTCATGCATCCTCTTCTTATGTAAAAATTTATTTTCTTACCCCCTTTCACATTGGGTTCTCTTTAAACTCACTGTTAGTTTTGGAAATTCTTAGCTACATGCAGATTATGTAAAATGGAAAGATAAATCTTAATAAAAATAAATTAGTTGCTGGACATTTTTGTTACCTGCCAAGCAATTGTCACTTTAACTTATAATATCGTCTGCATTTCTGTATGATAATAATAATAATATTGTTTCTGTATAATGTATCAATACCTGTACGTTTATGTACAGGGTTTTTTTTTATTCTGTACAGTACCATGGAAGGTGAATGAATGTGCTGTATAAATCAATATAATGATTGCTGTATAAATATAATATATACAATACAATATAATGATTTGCTGTATAAATCAATAATAATAGATTGCTGCACTGATATACAGTATGTTTATGACATTTTATTAAGAGGGAAATTTCCATGTAATGGACAGTGCCTCCGAAGATTAGTAGGGCAGCCGGACGTTCTATTGCCATGCTTGTATAGGCAGCAGGGATCTGTGTCATCTCAGGACTTATGTGCCACCATTCCAAGGTACAGTATTTTTGGATCCTGTTCCGTAGCCAAATCCTGATCCTGACACTGCCAGCTCAGCCTGGAAATAAATACTGTGTGAATTCCTACCATCCTCTCATCTCTCTGTGCAGTTGCCCAATTTATCCACAGTGGATTTCCGGGGGAGAAAAATGTTTATTACAGTTCTGTATTTCCTGTTTTTTTCTGACATGTAACAGTCTGCTCTATTATCACTCCTACCAACCGCATGTAGAAAAAAGAGAAAGAGAGAATGTCGAAGTTCCGGCTATTCCTCTGGTGAGAGATGTGACATGGATAAAGTACTGCCACTAAAGGTTTATATTGACACAATGGGTCCGATTTACTGCAGTTATGCTGAGATAGAAAACATCCTGACATCTGGATTTATTAAACACTATCAAGTATTCAGTCTACTGAATTAATATTTGTGCTGCTAAAGTCTTGTGCATTCACCCACAACAATAAATTCTGTTGTCTTATAATAAATTCAGGTTAGCCTTTTTAAACAGAAAAACAAAGTTGCAAAAAAGGTGCTTTATCATGGCTAGCAATTACTGGGATCCCATTACACTGTTCTCTCATTTTTCTGCCCCCAGTAAACTATTCCCCACTACACTGATGCACCATAATAGTGCCTAAATTAAAATGGCACCCTTTATAGGTTGTCTTTATTATAGTATCTCCCTTTTAAATTCCCCCATTACAGGAGCTCTCTTTATAGAGTACCCTTCATAGCTAGTGCATATTATATTGTTGACTCTTATAAGTTTCCTCCAATTATACTGTTCCCGTTCCGTGATATACTGTTCCCCTTATATAGTGCCACATCATAGTGGTTCCATTTTATTGTTCTATTATGTTGGCGCTTTATAAATACAATAAATAATAATAATAATATTGGAAAATGGATATGTTTTCTGAACAAACTACTCTTTCAGTGAGAGAAGGTACAAGGCTGGATTAGGCAACTTCAGCATGAAAGTGCAATAAAGCCAGCACATAAGAAAGTCATTCCAAATTCATTTAAATCCATCACAGATAATAGTTACCATTTTGGAAACACCAGGACCCCTGGCACTAAATTGATATATGTAATACATTGTTCACCCATAGTAGCCAGACCTATAGTTTTGCAGCATCTCCCAGAAGAAAATAGCAGATGGTCCTGTCTACCAATCCATTTTTTCCAATGATGCTGTGTTCTTGAGCCCCCCTGCAGGGTGCATGAAAAAAAGGCTCCAGGAAAAAAGGGCGTGGCTGGATAAAAAATTGGCGGGGCTTGAAAACGAAATCTCATTAACAAAAAAGTTTGTTTTCAATTGGGCCCGGAGTGAAACTGAAAACATATTAACGATAAGTTTTGTTTTAAAACAAATGGGTAATCAAAATGAAAAGATATTTACTTTAAAAACAACTGTTATATAATTCAAGAATCCATCTTAACCTAACCCTACTCTCACACATAGCTCTTCCCTAGTGATGCCCAATCCTAACCACCACCCCTGGTGGTGCCTAACCCTAACCACCTCCTTGGTGGTGCCTAATCCTAATACCCCCCCCCCCCCCCCCTGCACAAATTCCCTTACAAACATAGAAACGATAGTATATTTGATTAAGCTAAAATCTGTACATAAAAACGAAATTATATGATGAAAAAAGTTTCAAAAACGATAACATATTTAAAAAACGTAAATGTTCTAATGTTGAAAATGATATTTATCCCATGCCCTTTTCTCTGCTTTGGGCACCGTATTACCTATAAATGCATTAGAGTCTATGGTGGTGCCCAAATTGTACATTAGCCACCGGCACCCTTTTTTTCTGCTACCCTCCTGCAGCTCCAATCCATTCCTTAGCACAGTGATCATGTGACTGTCCAGGAATGGATAGGGCACAGAATACAAACACCAGGCCAGGCATAAGTCATTATGAGACACAGTTACAGGGAGAATATGTTTTGAGGTGAATATAATAACACACTCCATCAACCAATCTCTGCAGGAAGAAGGAAGACTGGACATCAGGGAGGGCATACATCGTTGTGCATATTTAAAACAACAAACTCATATTCAAGGAGCCTATGTGAATATACTACGTTATAGGCACAAGTGAGCCTATAATATAGTAAGAGCGAGCTATCTGGCCTCGTCCATATTCCTCTCATTATGTTTTCCAGTCAGCAAAGGTCCCAGTTTATAGTACCCTCTGCCATGAGTGATCAAATGCCAGATATCCAGACGTATATTGTCATGTCTGTTAACCGCAGTCTTATCTGTGTTGTCCTTTCCACAATTTTAACTTACTGGGCTACTCACAGTTCAGTGTAGCTTACTAATAGGGATGGCCCTGCCTAGGTATACTCATGGGGAAACGTGATCAGTTTGATCAGCTGATTTGTAAGGTTCTGATTTGCTGTGATGACACTGAACACATGATCATGACCAGCAAATCAGAACCTTTTGTATATATCAACTGATCACATGCTTCTCTGTGAGTTCTTCGAGGCAGGGCCATCCCTACTTACCAGTACCACATTTAAAGGACACCAGGGCCTTGATTCACTAAAGGGTGCTAAGTGTTAGCACGCTAGTGAAAAAGCACTTAGGACACGAAAACGGCTGCTTTACGTGCTAATATGTGCGCAACCGTTTGCGAGCGCAAAGTTTAGCACTGCGTGGTGCGCGCAAGACGTTGCACCGTTCGCATGCTAAGCGTACTTAGCACACGAACGGTGCAATGTTTCGCGCGCACCGGTGCGATGTTTTCGGCACACCAACTTAACACATGATCAGTAACAGCTTTAGACGTGCAAACTACTTAGCACCCTAGTTTGCACGTCCAAAGCTTTTAGGCGTGCTAACTATGTTAGCACCCTTTTGTGAATCAGGCCCCAGAAGTGAGAGGGATATGGTGGTTATCATATTTATTTCCTTTTAAACGATACCGGTTGCCTGGCATCCTGCTGATCTTTCATATATCAGTAGTAACTGAATCCCACATCTGAAACAAACAGACGGCAAATCCATTCAAACTTCAGTCAAACATACGGTCTGCATGCTTGTTCAGGGTCTATGGCCAAACATTTTTAGAGGCAGAGAATCAGCAAGGCAGCCAGGCAATTAGCACAGTTTAACAGGAAATCCCCCATCCTCCATAATTCTCTCACGTTAGGTATCATTTAAGGGCCAAGTAAACTTTTCCATTGCTGAGCAAAATTCAGCAATCCATATCAATGTGCAATACACCAGCACATTGGACAATTCATAGATAGCACTGTCTGGTCTGAGGAGCACACTGATGCATTGTGCTGCAGTACATTCTGATAACGTACTGTTGCATACATTTGTGTGTGCAACACAGTACTATCCCATTTAATCTAGTTGAAAGCGGTTAGCATTGTAGACAGGGAGCAACACAGATGCCATGCGTTTCAGGTAAGCACATAATCGGTCACCTGCATTGCTGAGCAAAGAAACAGTGAGTCCAGGCCCTAATCAATTCTGTTGCCATAACCTTGTTTTTTGGAAATGCTCTGAGCACCACCTTGGATACAAGGAGATGTCAATGCTGGTAAACCAAAGAAAAAAAGAGACATTGAAAGTGTAATTCAAAGATAATCCTGCACTGAATACTTTACCGGGAACAGAGATTACTAGTGACATGAACTTGAAACAATATGGACATCTGAGGGATGGTGGATAAAAGGTGTTAAAAAAGTTTGACAGGTCTAAAAACATATGTAAACACTGTCTTGAAGTGGCACTTTGTTTCCAGATAACGCTTCAGTGAGAGTGAATAAAGACTCTGCCTACCTAAAGAAAGGGACGCCATGACTAAAATAAAGTGTCCTGGCTATGACATTAGCAGCCTTCAGTTACATTTTTAGTGGTTAAAATTGATTCTTATCAGAAACATTAACAAGCACCAATTTGAGCGATCAGGGGCTCGGAATTGGAATCCGTGATCAGCCGCGATCACGGATTCCGATTCCAAATACATATGTAATTTCATCCGCATTCCGGACGTAATCTCAGTTTATGGCCGTGATCACTAGTCGGAATCTGTTATTAACTTTAACAGTTAGTTTACGTTTCCACTAGTGCACACCGAGCGGGTGGGCGGGATCGCAGGCGAATCCCATGAGCTGTGCCATGCATGGCTATGGGAATCTCAGCCTCCACCGCGAATTCTGTAGGGGGTTCCGGCCGAATTGCTACTGCAAGCGATTCGGCCGGTGGCGCCGTTATCCCCTATGGCAGAGTTTCCTTGCGCGATTTGCCTGCGGGGAAACTCTGCGGATTCGCCTCAGTGAAAGAAGACTGAGAGGGGTGGGGAGAAGCGGAGATCGGTGGAGATTGACTGGAGCAGAAGCAGAGCTACTGCGCACAGCTCTGCCTCTTCCAGGAAGCAAAATTCTGCGATTGCAGAATTTTGCCCTGGGATTTCAGGGGGATCAAGACATCATTCTGCCGTGGGGATGCGGCGAATCAGAGGAGCTGGGGGCTGATGACATGGATTGTACAAGGGTGCCAGGGGAAAGGGGAAGGCTTATGCAGGCTGGTATAGCTCAGGGTGCGAAGCCCCACTTGGCCGGGGCTCCGCATTCTGGCTATCCCAGCCTGCATGGGGGATAAGGGGTTGAAGAGGCTCGGGAGGGGGGACCCCATGTCATTTTTTTTATTTTCCACACTCTGAACATTAAAAAAAAAAGTTTCAAAAATATAGGTAAAGTTGCCAGGGATCTTTATACAGCCATATTGCAGCTGTATAGCGATCCCTGGCCAAAGCGTTGCCACTTCCGTCATGAAATTCATTGCTCTTTCATTTGATATATGTAAATTTACACTAGTTACATCGCCTGTCATTTACCGCATTTAAATGTATACTTTTTTTCAAAAACTATAAGGTCTTTTTGAAAAAAAAAAATCTTGTTTCCACTGTACTACTTAACATACCCTGCAAATTTGGTGTTTCTAGCACCTATAGAGCTTTGCAATTAACCATTAAAGTTAATCACAGATTCCGACTAGTGATCACAGATGTAAATCGTAATTCTGACTTGAAACCGTATTCAAATCAGAATTCCGATCACAGGTCCCAATCACAGGTTCTAAATAAATCACTGTCATGTTCCTAGTACAGATTTAACAACTTAGTTAAAGAGAATCTGTATTGTTAAAATCGCACAAAAGTAAACATACCAGTGCGTTAGGGGACATCTCCTATTACCCTCTGTCACAATTTCGCCGCTCCTCGCCGCATTAAAAGTGGTTAAAAACAGTTTTAAAAAGTTTGTTTATAAACAAACAAAATGGCCACCAAAACAGGAAGTAGGTTGATGTACTGTATGTCCACACATAGAAAATACAACCATACACAAGCAGGCTGTATACAACCTTCCTTTTGAATCTCAAGAGATCATTTGTGTGTTTCTTTCTCACTGCAGTTCTCATGCACTGAAGTTTCAGGCTGCTCTTTTTTCTCCTGCAAACAGCTTTGCCCTTGTCTGTAATTCTTCAGTATGTGAAAGCCCAGCCAGCTCAGAGGACGATTTATCCAGCTTGTAAAAGATAAGAGAGAAGAGAGAAGCTGCTCTAATCTAAATAATACACAGGCATTGTGCATAGAGGGGCCTGGAAGGGGGAGTTCATATCAGAACCACAACACTGAAGAACTTGGCAGCCTTCCAGACACAGGCTGACAAGTCTGACAAGGAAAAGATACATTGAATTATTACAGAGACTGTGATAGCAGAAAGTGCTGCAGTAAGCCAGAACACATTAGAATAGCTTTTGGAACTTGTAGGATGACAAAAACAGGATGCAATTTTTGTTACAGAGTCTCTTTAAATTAAGTTTGATTTGAATGATTGGTTGAATTTTTACCTTACCTTTTTGTAATTATTTCTGTGCTAAGCACATTTCACTGATTTATTTAGTACCTGTACTTAACATTCCTGAGGCCAGAAACCCACTAGAAGCGATTTTCAGAGCGATTTGCGATTTGAAAACTCTTGCTAATGCAAAGCTATGGGTGTGATCCCACTTGAGCGATGTGATTTTATAAAAATCTCCTATAGCATTGCATTGACAAGAGCATTTTCAAATCACTAGCGATTAGAAATCACTCCTAGTGGGTTTCTGGCCTTACAGGTGTTGATTAACAGTCTTTAAAGGTGTTGATTAAGATTTGAGTTGGGCAGTGGAAGCTTTCAAAGGGTTATTTCTCTATTAAATATGTATAATAAACATTTTAATGGTTTCAAATGCATAAAATCAGCCTTTCTATCCTGCCTCACCAAGCTAAACTTAAAATATAGGTTTTCTTTAAGAATCTCCAACAGCACAAGATGTCCTAGGTAAAGACTATGGTGCCAGCTCGGTACAACATGCACTTTCCTTACATTCTGGAGACAGGATACATTCTGTGCCTGAGGTGAAGAGAAATTTCCTGGCATAATGACTGCCAGACTCACCAAGTTCATGTGCTGTGGTAAAGGCTGACGGCAGTCCATCATCCTCTATGACCGAGCAGCTGCGTTTTGGATCACACATTGTGCCAACATCTGCCATGCCCAGGGTGTCACAGGTGGAGGCTCCGCATAAGTCCTGCATGGAAGACACATTAGATATGGTGAATAGTGTACAAGGCATACATAGTGCTGGCAAGGAAAAGTTTATTTAAACAATAGGAAGCTAGAGGGCTCCCTGTCTCCAGAGAAAGAAAATCAGTAATGCATTGTTGATTAGAGAACAATGTGCATTTGACTGAATAGATGGATGTTATAAGTACAGTTGTCTTTTATCAACAAACAAAACATATTAAAAAACAGTTGATACAAAGTGTGGAAAAGAAGAACTCTCTAATCTGACCGATCATATTATCAAATTATCTGTACAGGTGTTACCCTAGACCTGGAATGTCGGTCTGGCATGAAGGCACAGTTAGAGATGAGCGTAATGACCTAATTACGATTTCGCGAAATTTCGCGTAATTAGTGTAATTACGATTATGGCCGTAAGTACATAATAGTAATGAAGAAGGATTTCGCGAAATTTCACGTAATTTTCGCATTACAGTCGTATCATGCCGTAATTTCGCATTAAACGCTACCATAATTTCGCGTTAAACCGTAACGCTCCGTATAATATAAAAAAGCCGCCGACTTTAAGGGTTAATAGCAAAGCCCCCTTAAATGCTAAGAGCCTCAAATTTGGAGAATATATTAAGGAGATCAGGAGGAATAAGAGGAAAATTTTTTTTTTCAAAAAGACTATATAGTTTTTGAGAAAATCGATGTTAAAGTTTCAAAGGAAAAATGTAAACATTTAAAAACCCGCCGACTTTAACGGTTAATAGCAAAGCCTGCTTAAAGTTTAGGAACACCAAATTCCCAGGGTATATTAAGGGGATCAGTGGGAATAAGAGGAAAAAAATTTTTTTCAAAAAGACCTTATAGTTTTTGAGAAAATCGATTTTTAAGTTTCAAGGGCGAAAATGTCTTTTAAATGCGGAAAATGTCAGTTTTTTTTGCACAGGTAACAATAGTGTATTATTTTCATAGATTCCCCCAAGTGGGAAGAGTTTTACTTACTTCGTTCTGAGTGTGGGAAATATAAAAAAAAACGACGTGGGGTCCCCCCTCCCAGACCTCTTTAACCCCTTGTCCCCCATGCAGGCTGGGATAGCCAGAATGCGGAGCACCGGCCGCGTGGGGCTCTGCACCCTGACTATACCAGCCCGCATGGTCCATGGATTGGGGGGTCTCGGAAGGGGAGGGGCAGCCAAGCTTTCCCCTCCCCCTCCGAGCCCTTGTCCAATCCAAGGACAAGGGGCTCTTCTCCACCTCCGATGGGCGGTGGAGGTGGAGGCCGCGATTTCCTGGGGGGGAGGTTCATGGTGGAATCTGGGAGTCCCCTTTAAAAAGGGGTCCCCCAGATGCCCACCCCCCCTCCCAGGAGAAATGAGTATAGAGGTACTTGTACCCCTTACCCATTTCCTTTAAGAGTTAAAGTAAATAAACACACAGACACTTAGAAAAAGTATTTTAATTGAACAAAAAACATAACCACGAAAAAAGTCCTTTAATATTCTTAATTAACCATTAATACTTACCTGTCCCTTTAAATAAATGATCCCTCGCAATATCCTCGGAAATATTCTATCAGTTACAATGTAACAAAGTTATTACAATGTAACAACTTTGTTACATTGTAACTACGCCGCACCCGACGTCACTCACCGCCGCCGCCGCCGCCACCCGCGTCTGTGCTGCAGGACCCGACAGAGCTCTGAGCTATAGCTCAGAGCTCTCTAAGCATCTTTGTATTTGGGCTCCAAGGAGCCCCATTGGTCCTTAGCAGACCAATGGGGTTCCTTCTGATTTAAAGGAACCCCATTGGTCTGCTAAGGACCAATGGGGCTCCTTGGAGCCCAAATACAAAGATGCTTAGAGAGCTCTGAGCTATAGCTCAGAGCTCTGTCGGGTCCTGCAGCACAGACGCGGCGGCGGCGGTGAGTGACGTCAGGTGCGGCGTAGTTACAATGTAACAAAGTTGTTACATTGTAATAACTTTGTTACATTATAACTGATAGAACATTTCCGAGGATATTGCGAGGGATCATTTATTTAAAGGGACAGGTAAGTATTAATGGTTAATTAAGAATATTAAAGGACTTTTTTCGTGGTTATGTTTTTTGTTCAATTAAAATACTTTTTCTAAGTGTCTGTGTGTTTATTTACTTTAACTCTTAAAGGAAATGGTTAAGGGGTACAAGTACCTCTATACTCATTTCTCCTGGGAGGGGGGGTGGGCATCTGGGGGACCCCTTTTTAAAGGGGACTCCCAGATTCCACCATGAACCTCCCCCCCAGGAAATCGCGGCCTCCACCTCCACCGCCCATCGGAGGTGGAGAAGAGCCCCTTGTCCTTGGATTGGACAAGGGCTCGGAGGGGGAGGGGAAAGCTTGGCTGCCCCTCCCCTTCCGAGACCCCCCAATCCATGGACCATGCAGGCTGGTATAGTCAGGGTGCGGAGCCCCACGCGGCCGGTGCTCCGCATTCTGGCTATCCCAGCCTGCATGGGGGACAAGGGGTTAAAGGGGTCTGGGAGGGGGGACCCCACGTCGTTTTTTTTTTATATTTCCCACACTCAGAACGAAGTAAGTAAAACTCTTCCCACTTGGGGGAATCTATGAAAATAATACACTATTGTTACCTGTGCAAAAAAAACTGACATTTTCCGCATTTAAAAGACATTATTGCCCTTGAAACTTAAAAATCGATTTTCTCAAAAACTATAAGGTCTTTTTGAAAAAAAATTTTTTCCTCTTATTCCCACTGATCCCCTTAATATACCCTGGGAATTTGGTGTTCCTAAACTTTAAGCAGGCTTTGCTATTAACCGTTAAAGTCGGCGGGTTTTTAAATGTTTACATTTTTCCTTTGAAACTTTAACATCGATTTTCTCAAAAACTATAAGGTCTTTTTGAAAAAAAATTTTTTTCCTCTTATTCCTCCTGATCTCCTTAATATATGCTCCAAATTTGAGGCTCTTAGCATTTAAGGGGGCTTTGCTATTAACCCTTAAAGTCGGCGGCTTTTTTATATTATACGGAGCGTTACGGTTTAACGCGAAATTACGGTAGCGTTTAATGCGAAATTACGGCATGAACGAAACGCGAAATTACGCGTTGAAAATTACGCTTACGGTATTTTCAATTACGATTTTAATGGCAATTACGCTACCGTAATTTCGCATCGTAATCGCAAATTTCGCATGCGTAATTTTAGTAATGCGAAATTACGGAAATTTCGGCTCAACTCTAGGCACAGTCCAGTTACCTCATTCCCAAGCTTGGCAAAGAGCTCCTACATGTGCTTTGTACTAAGGTAGGGCAGACACCAAAATTCCAAGGTAAACAGTTGCAATCGCACAATGTTTTACAGTCTGTCCATTTGCTTTGAAAGACATGAAATAATTGCAAAACACTAAGCTTTTTTCTGTTGGTACCTTAAGGTAATGCCTCAAAGACAAGCTAATTACTCGTAATCACCAGCCTACCAGTATCAAGAACTCCCTCCTCTCACTCTATATTTTACTGCAGTGATCTATGGGTAGTTGGATTAACCATGTTTTACATTCTGCACGACTTGAAGTTTAATCTAATGTAGATAAACCACCTACCACAGTAACCAATCAGCATCAATCTTTTTTTGCAGTTACACTATTAAGTTAAACTGTGATTGCCATTATAGGTAACAAGCAGACCTAAGCCCATTTAAAAATGGGCTCTAGGCGACAACCCCCCTCCCTTCCCACCCGTGACTGCAGCTGCTGCCGGCCGAATAACAGCGCGCATGCACACGCCCGTCCCTCATCCTGTCCCTGCTACACATGTGCAGAACGTTGTAGCACGGACACAGGGACAGGAGTACGCAGGGACACTTGCAGATTATTGTATAGGATACTCTTGTTCCAACTGATATACATTTAGCTCTTTCATAAACTGGCTAACTAAAAAGCTATTTTATCACCCGTTTTTCTCCTACATTCGTTGACTTTTCTGTTGAATACCTGGCACTGTTTAGCATTCTACAGACACCCAGAGCTGTTTAATGAGAAGGCTGTGTGAAATGATTGTTTTAAGTAATAGTTCATAAGTGCCTATAAAAATGTTTGTCTGGCAGGCAAGTGGAATTACTCATTGTCATTTGTGCCAGCCTGCAAACAATTTTGATTGTTTGGATTTGTCAGCTGTTTGGCAGAAGCTCTGCAATTAGTGGCCTGCGGCCAGCTTTGTCAGTTCCAGGTCCTTGTCTTGGGGCGCGCAGTAAATTCCAAGGTGAATTATCTCTAGGGATTTATACTTCTAGAAAACAAATAACAGAAAGACAATGCAGCTTTATTTAGGGGTATAATTTAAAAATCTTCAGCAAGGTCTCAAGATTGTCAGGCCAGGCAATGCTGGCACTGTTACTTTGTGTTACAAATCTCTGGGCTCGCTTGTCTTCTCTTTCCAAATCTCAGATATTCTTCACCTCCACATCTACCTAGTTTCTTCATTACTATACATTTTCCTCACTCGCTTCCTCTATGGATGGCCCAGGGGGTGTTATAATATTCCTCTCCCACCTATAGCATTAAATGTGTCCTTCAGGTGACCTCCCAACCTGTTCTTTCACACTTTGGCATTCCTGTGAATCTCAATGCTCCCTCCATAAACAGGATGAGGCACAGCTATTTCACGTATGGACTGGAGGACCTTGTTTCTTAAAGGGACAATTATTCTGGAGGCTGAAGACACAACACCAGAGGCTGTTCTCTGCTAACTGACACATTATTATCACACTTCATTCATACCTGTAATAAGCTCATACTGTGGGGATTATCCCTGCATCCTGTGTTCTCCATGGTGCACATCTTGTGCTAGTATATAATATACAAAATAAACTAATCACATTACAGGTGTGTTATGAGCCTACAACAGTCATTGTGTGTATTTTCTCAAAATGGCGCTGTAATCATGACCCAGAGCATGATGTCAGCCTTGGAGCGCCACTTGATGGCTTTCTCTCTCACCACCCGGTGGCTCTGTAACGCTGACACCATCCTCTGGGTTAAGAACACATGTCATATCATGTGATAGGAAGCCAGAAGAGGATATCGGGTGTGCAGCGCCACTGCAGTGGAGGACAAGGAGAAGACGATCTGGCCGTCCACAGCTCAATTTAATTGATGGGGCTGAATCAGGAAAGATGTGGTTAATCAAGTAGAACACATGTCTTCCTTTCTCAATCCATCCTAAACACCGGCATGGATATGGTCCTGGTGGAGGATTGCCGACCGCCCCCAGCCGATGGGCGGTGGCAAAGACTGGGACTAAACGACCGCAATACGCCCATCGGCGGAGGCGGGCGTGGTTATGCGGCGATCGCGTCATTCGTGACGTGATCAGCCGCCGGCGACTGGCTCCGCCCCCTCACGCTGTAACCCGCCGGCCGTTCGGAAGCGCCAGCGGGTTACTAGCACCCGGATCGCCGCATGAAATAGGTATAATAGGCTTTGTAATGTATACAAAGCCTATTATACAGGCTGCCTCCTGCCCTGGTGGTCCCAGTGTCCGAGGGACCACCAGGGCAGGCTGCAGCCACCCTATGTCGCACCCAAGCACACTGATTTCCCCCCCCTGCCCCCTGATCGCCCACAGCACCCCTTAGACCCCCCCCCCTGCCCACCCCCCAGACCACTGTTTGCACCCAGTCACCCCCCTAATCACCCATCAATCACTCCCTGTCAGTATCTGTCAACGCTATTTTTTTAATCCTAAACTGCCCCCTGCTCTCTCCTGATCACCCCCCCCACCCCTCAGATTCTCCCCAGACCCCCCCCCCCCCCTGTGTACTGTATGCCTCTATCCCCCCTGTAATAACCCACTGATCACCTGTCAATCACCTATCAATCACCCCCTGTCACTGCCACCCATCAATCAGCCCCTAACCTGCCCCTTGCGGGCAATCTGATCACCCACCCACACCAATAGATCGCCCGCAGATCCGACATCAGATCACCTCCCAAGTGCAGTGTTTACATCAGTTCTCTACCCTAAACACCCACTAATTACCCATCAATCACCCCTATCACCACCTGTCACTGTTACCCATCAGATTAGACCCTAATCTGCCCCTTCACTGTACCCATCAGATTAGACCCTAATCTGCTCCTTGCGGGCACCCAATCACCCGCCCACACGCTCAGATTGCCCTCCTATTCACAGGTCATTTTGAGGCATTTGTTTTCTAGACTACTCCTCACGGTTTAGGGCCCCTAAAATGCCAGGGCAGTATAGGAACCCCACAAGTGACCCCATTTTAGAAAGAAGACACCCCAAGGTATTCTGTTAGGTGTATGATGAGTTCATAGAAGATTTTATTTTTTGTCACAAGTTAGCGGAAATTAATGCATATGCACGCTAGATGGAACTCAGTCGAGGCAGCTGTTTGTGGCTGTCTCAACTGAAAATCCAGCATGCATACAGGTGTTACTCCTGCAAGAAGCCAATCTATTCTGCACCGCGCCGTCATCCCTCCAACCCTCTCCATAGCAACAGTTCTTTTCACTTTGGTGTACCAGATTGAAATGCCAGTACAGTGCTTGCTTCCTACAATGCCACCTGCAGAATGAGATCAGTCCTAATGGGTGACACTAATGCTAGTGTACACACTTTTTAGACTGTGGAAATGCTAGGGATCAGCTTATGAGTGAGCTCCTCTCAGGTAGTACATATAGTCATGCCACTGAGTGAGTTGGATGCAGGGAGGTACAGATAGTCCAAATATCAGTAATAAAGTACTACTGATATGTAATTATCAATTTACTTGGTGCTGTATTCTCACACTAACCCCCCATGCCTAACACTAACCCCCCTTCCTAATGTCTAACACTACCTCCCCAATGCATGAAAATAACCTCCCTCCTAATCAGGGTCGGACTGGGCCACAGTAGTACAGTTTTTTCCCTCGGAGGGCCCCACCTCCAGGTCTCTGGTGCCCCCCCCCCCCCATCCTTCCTTGTCTGACAGAGCTCCAATTGCTGCTGTCAGACAAGTGCTGTAATCACTCATGCTGAGAGCAGTGGCGTAGCTAAGGAGCTGTGGGCCTCGATGCAAATTTTACAGTGGGGCCCCCCAAGCACTCTATACATAACAATTGATACGACGCACCAAAACCTGCCAATGGCAACTACAGTGTCAGAGGTGCAAGAAGGGGATGGTATAAAGCTTGTTAATGATTACCACTATTCAAAGTATCTATAGAAGTGATTATTATGAGCACAGGACCAATAGAGAGGTAATACTATATTTGAGGGAGGGCCCTTCGGGCCCCTTTGGCCCAAGGGCCCGATGCGGTCGCAACCTCTGCAAAGTAGGACATTACTTTATATTGAAGGAGGGGACTCTATGCAAAGTTTTGCTGGGCAGCAGTGTCTCTGAATTACAATGCTGCTAAGATCATGTACATTTGGCCCTGTCCATAATACATCATGACCACGCCCATCTTCCAGTGCATGGTCACGCCCTTTTTTCACTGCAATCATGGGATGTGTGGGCCCCAGGTTAAAATGTCTTTGGTGGGCCCCCAGTGTCCCAGTCCGACCCTGCTCCTAATGCTTAACAATAATCCTCCTAATAAAGCTTAACACTAACCCTCCCTCCTAATGCTTAACAATATCCCCCCATCCTTAATGCTTAACAAGCATAACTCCTCCCCCCCATTTCTAATACCTAACAATAATCCCCCCTCCAAACACTATCCGTAGCTGTTATGCTAGTGATAGCTACTAATAAGTAGAAATAGTAATAGCCAATCAGCTAATTATAACTGATTGACTATTATCGAGCACCCAACTTACCTCCTCTGTAACCGCAATTTATATTGCAGTCAATTACATGGCCGCACAGCACCAAATTCAACTGATCAGCCTCGGAGGGACCATTACTGATGTTAATTACGGTAGTCAGTGTACACCATGAAGTACTGTGGAAGATGTCAGCACTACATAAATGCATCCTATGTAATAATTCCCATGTGTCTCTGCGTCCCCTGTCCCTGTGTCCGTGCGTTTGCGCTACTGCGCATGTGCCACACAGACAGCCTTTGGGACAGGGGGAGGACGAGGCCAGGGGCCGGGCGGGCGTGTGGCGGCGGTGTGAGAGACCTAGAGCACGTTTTTAAATGGGCTTAGGTCAACAAGTAATAATAATAATAATGAAAAAAAGAAGTAAACCTCAAACTCATGTATGAAACAGAACAGATACAAGTATTTAGTAAGCAAAGGAAAATCAAACCTAAACTGTAATGTGTCATGGTGAGAAAAACTAGGGTACATATAGTACTAGTCCTACTAATAACTTGACCTAGGTCTCTTTTCATTTTTTTTACATTGCAGGGGTTAAAAAAAAAATCAGTGTTTTTATCTTTCAAAATGAGGTACTTGAACATGGGTCAAATTTAGCCCTGGATCTCCTAAAAAGTAAACAAAATCCAATACACTTCTATTTGGCCAAAAAAAAAAAAGATTAGGCTGTAAAGTTTAAACAGCTATTATTTCTTTTGTTTTATAGCTTAATAAAGATTTTACACACACACTATCATGGCTGCTGTTTAGAATTCAGCCTTAGAAATGGAGCCCTCAGATCTTTCCTGGCGTCTCATATTTTTTATTTTCAGTTTGGCGTCTCATATTTTCTATTTTCAGTTTATTTAGTAGTAGTAGTATTACACATATAATTAATTATCTCATAAGTTTATTTTCAGTTCAGTTTTGCTTTGAGACAATTTAAGGATAAAGAATGGATTAGTATTTTAATCTTCAACGGTAAAACTGTAATCCCATGTCTCCAACCTACTCCTCGCTGTGCTTGTATGTCATGTTGTTTGCATTGGTATGACAGTGTATAATGTGATCTGCTAGTGTGATTGTGAAGTGTTATTAAGCTGTCAGCATAGTGTAAGAAAACATCCTGGAAGAAGGCAGTTTGTCCTCTTTTTGTCTCTGTGAGGATCTTTGTTAGCAGCTCTACAATGCTGTGAAGGCCCCAGTTGCATAGAGAGATGGAATAATCACTCAGTGCTATAGTCACTTGTATACCAGACAATCACATATGGATGATTTCAGCTCTCTGTTACTCTCACAGGTTTTGCCATATATATTCACAATACACAAGGTGTATGTGCTGGAGTATGTCTGAGTAAAGCCATGGCCTCCTTAAAATGAATTGCCATTTAAGGTTGTGTGACTACCTTTCATGCTGAGGAACCATATCAGGCAGACCTAACTAGCAGGAAAGTGTGGGACAGAAAACACTGTTGGATCAGCTTGATCAGTGGCGTAGCAATAGGGGTTGCAGAGGTAGCGACCGCATCGGGGCCCTGGGGCCCTTCCTCAACCAATGTATAGGCCAGGAGCGTTGCTAGGGTCCTACAAGACCCGGGGCACTTTTGGGCACTCCAGTGCTGCACCAAAAATGGGTGTGACT
Source organism: Hyperolius riggenbachi (assembly GCF_040937935.1). NCBI lineage: Eukaryota > Metazoa > Chordata > Amphibia > Anura > Hyperoliidae > Hyperolius > Hyperolius riggenbachi. The sequence goes on along the minus strand of NC_090651.1, from coordinate 213,329,016 downwards.
ACGTACTCTACTGCATGACCATGGTTGCAACCAAATTTACATGAGGCCTGCCTAGTGTTGTTGGTTGCAGGCCCCCTTTCCATTAACAATAATAAAAAGAAAAAAACAAATAGGCAGCATATCACATAAATACTGTGTCCCTTCTACAGTAATAACACAGCATTACTTTGCTTTCCTGAAGTGCTAGCTGGCCTGGCCTGGCTTGCGTGCCATGCTTGCTGCTCTTGCATGCTGCTAGGGGAATTGGCTGTCCTGATTCTGGGCTGGCTAGCTTGATGCATCCACTCAATAGTCCACTAGGATTTTGTTGCATTAAATTTGATTTCTCTTGCTATAAATAATGGTATTGAGTGGACTTACTGGGGACTTTGTTTCCAAATTCCACGTCCACTACAGACCTCAAGATCCACACGGCCACCTGACATTAGGATAGGGTGCAGAAGACACAAGTGTGTTGCCGATCCCCACAGCACAGTCACCTTCAAGACTTCAGTGAAAAACTCAGCTCCTGCCAGAAAACGCAAGTGTATTGCCACCAATCCCCACAGCATAGTCATCAGTTCCAGGCATAACCAACTTCCTACCGCTCCCGGAATGCTGCGGCAGTTCCCCCAACAGAGGCAGATCCTCTGATCCCAGCAGCCAACCGGGCCCCGGCACCAGTGAGCATAGGAGGAGAAGTGCGCGGCTCCATCACACACATCAAGTCACTTCCTGAACCGCATGAGGCAAGAGCTGCTCGCTAGTGCCGATGCCCGGGTGACTGCTGCCATTGGAGGGTTTGCCTGCCAGGGGAAGGCAAACCCGCATTCAAAGAGTGGTAGGAAAAGTTGGTTATGCGTGGAAATAAGTTTCCGCTTATGACTGTGCTGTAGGGATTGACAATACACCTAGAGATGAGCGTAATGACGTAATTACGATTTCGCGAAATTTCGCGTAATTAGTGTAATTACGATTATGGCCATAAGTACATAGTCGTAATGAAGAAGGATTTCGCGAAATTTCGCGTAAGCGTAATTTTTCGCGTAATTTTCGCATTACAGTGGGTATTACGAAATTAATGCGTATGGCCATGCTCCCAAGCGGAAAAGTTGACGCATGGATCAATGTTAGGTAGCCGCCGACTTTAAGGGTTAATAGCAAAGCCCCCTTAAATGCTAAGAGCCTCAAATTTGGAGAATATATTAAGGAGATCAGGAGGAATAAGAGGAAAAAATTTTTTTTCAAAAAGACCTTATAGTTTTTGAGAAAATCGATGTTAAAGTTTCAAAGTAAAAATGTATACAGTTAAAAACCCGCCGACTTTAGCGGTTAATAGCAAAGCCTGCTTAAAGTTTAGGAACACCAAATTCCTAGGGTATATTAAGGGGATCAGTGGGAATAAGAGGAACATTTTTTTTTTCAAAAAGACCTTATAGTTTTTGAGAAAATCGATTTTTAAGTTTCAAGGGCAATAATGTCTTTTAAATGCGGAAAATGTCAGTTTTTTTTGCACAGGTAACAATAGTGTATTATTTTCATAGATTCCCCCAAGTGGGAAGAGTTTTACTTACTTCGTTCTGAGTGTGGGAAATATAAAAAAAAACGACGTGGGGTCCCCCCTCCCAGACCTCTTTAACCCCTTGTCCCCCATGCAGGCTGGGATAGCCAGAATGCGGAGCACCGGCCGCATGGGGCTCCGCACCCTGACTATACCAGCCCGCATGGTCCATGGATTGGGGGGTCTCGGAAGGGCAGGGGCAGCCAAGCTTTCCCCTCCCCCTCCGAGCCCTTGTCCAATCCAAGGACAAGGGGCTCTTCTCCACCTCCGATGGGCGGTGGAGGTGGAGGCCGCGATTTCCTGGGGGGGGGGGGGGTTCATGGTGGAATCTGGGAGTCCCCTTTAAAAAGGGGTCCCCCAGATGCCCACACCCCCTCCCAGGAGAAATGAGTATAGAGGTACTTGTACCCCTTACCCATTTCCTTTAAGAGTTAAAAGTAAATAAACACACAAACACTTAGAAAAAGTATTTTAATTGAACAAAAAACATAACCACGAAAAAAGTCCTTTAATATTCTTAATTAACCATTAAAACTTACCTGTCCTTTTAAATAAATGATCCCTCGCAATATCCTCGGAAATGTTCTATCAGTTACAATGCAACAAAGTTATTATAATGTAACAACTTTGTTACATTGTAACTACGCAGCACCCGACGTCACTCGCCGCTCAGCCGCTGCATACGCGTCCGTGCAGGACGCTAAGTCCCCGCTGGCCCCCGCTGTCCACCCCGCCCACATCTGTCACCCACATGTCACCCACATGTGGGTGACATGTGGGAGAAGCAGAGAGGGCAGCGGAGCCGGCGGGACTTAGCGTCCTGCACGGAGTCCGGACCCGACAGAGCTCTGAGCTATATAGCTCAGAGCTCTCTAAGCATCTTTGTATTTGGGCTCCAAAGAGCCCCATTGGTCCTTAGCAGACCAATGGGGTTCCTTCAAATCAGAAGGAACCCCATTGGTCTGCTAAGGACCAATGGGGCTCCTTGGAGCCCAAATACAAAGATGCTTAGAGAGCTCTGAGCTATATAGCTCAGAGCTCTGTCGGGTCCGTGCAGCACGGACGCGTATGCGGCGGCTGAGCGGCGAGTGGTGTCGGGTGCGGCGTAGTTACAATGTAACAAAGTTGTTACATTGTAATAACTTTGTTACATTGTAACTGATAGAACATTTACAGGCTATTGCGAGGGATCATTTATTTAAAGGGACAGGTAAGTATTAATGGTTCATTAAGAATATTAAAGGACTTTTTTCGTGGTTATGTTTTTTGTTTAATTAAAATACTTTTTCTAAGTGTTTGTGTGTTTATTTACTTTTAACTCTTAAAGGAAATGGGTAAGGGGTACAAGTACCTCTATACTCATTTCTCCTGGGAGGGGGGATGGGCATCTGGGGGACCCCTTTTTAAAGGGGACTCCCAGATTCCACCATGAACCCCCCCCCCCCCCAGGAAATCGCGGCCTCCACCTCCACCGCCCATCGGAGGTGGAGAAGAGCCCCTTGTCCTTGGATTGGACAAGGGCTCGGAGGGGGAGGGGAAAGCTTGGCTGCCCCTCCCCTTCCGAGACCCCCCAATCCATGGACCATGCGGGCTGGTATAGTCAGGGTGCGGAGCCCCACGCGGCCGGTGCTCCGCATTCTGGCTATCCCAGCCTGCATGGGGGACAAGGTGTTAAAGGGGTCTGGGAGGGGGGACCCCACATCGTTTTTTTTTTAATATTTACCACACTCAGAACGAAGTAAGTAAAACTCTTCCCACTTGGGGAATCTATGAAAATAATACACTAATGTTATCTGTGCAAAAAAAACTGACATTTTCCGCATTTAAAAGACATTTTTGCCCTTGAAACTTAAAAATCGATTTTCTCAAAAACTATAAGGTCTTTGTGAAAAAATGTTCCTCTTATTCCCACTGATCCCCTTAATATACCCTAGGAATTTGGTGTTCCTAAACTTTAAGCAGGCTTTGCTATTAACCGTTAAAGTCGGCGGGTTTTTAAATGTATACATTTTTACTTTGAAACTTTAACATCGATTTTCTCAAAAACTATAAGGTCTTTTTGAAAAAAAATTTTTTTCCTCTTATTCCTCCTGATCTCCTTAATATATTCTCCAAATTTGAGGCTCTTAGCATTTAAGGGGGCTTTGCTATTAACCCTTAAATTCGGCGGCTTTTTTATATTATACGGAGCGTTACGGTTTAACGCGAAATTACGGTAGCGTTTAATGTGAAATTACGGCATGAACGAAATGCAAAATTACGCGTTGAAAATTACGCTTACGGTATTTTCAATTACGATTTTAATGGCAATTACGCTACCGTAATTTCGCATCGTAATCGCAAATTTTGCATGCGTAATTATAGTAATGCGAAATTACGAAAATTTCGGCTCAACTCTAAATACACCTACATTTTCTGCACTAATGCTGATGTCAAGTGGTGCCTGGTGAACGTCGAGGTCTATCGGCAGCACACCTGGATGGGAGCAAGTGCATAATATGGGCCCCTGTAACAAATCCTATTGGTCAGCTGCGGGACTCCTGTACACTCTAAAGTCCTGCCTGAATCACCATCAGAACCAATCAACGGCCCCTGCTGACTGAACAATATACCATTGGTTGGAGTATAACTGTCAAAAATAGAGACAGCTTATGAGTAAGCCGCATTCAGAAAAGATATGTGATAGGTGTGGAAGTGTAGTTTTGAGCCTGATATGGCCAGAGTTTATTGGATAATACTCCGTGGGTTAATGTGTTGATGGGGCAGGATGAGGACTGATGTGGCGGATGGTGATAGGCTGAAAAAACCCAGAGTATTAGATCTAACCAGCGCCGGTAATTTAATATTGACAAGTGGGAATATGAGCCCTAAATCATTCCGCATCTGCTGCCCACTGCTTGACTCTAGAGGATATCCGGGGCACCCCAAAATAGGTCAGTGGCACGTGCTATGGATCTATGGGGCTAGCAACGCCACTGGTATAGGCTGTTTATTGGTCCCGTGGTGGTAATAATCACTTATATAGATGCTTTGAATAGTAGTAATCATTAAACTGTTCCCCATCCCCTTCTTGCACCTCTAGTACTGTGGATGACCTTGGCAGGTTTTGTTGCGCCGTACCAAGTGTCATGTATAAAGTGCTTGGTGGGGCCCAAAGTAAAACTCTGGGCCCATAGCTACGCCACTGTGCTTGATAATCAGGGAGGGACCACTATTCAATCCTCCAGAAAGAGATGAAAGTGAGAAAACATTGGAGAAGATAATCCAGTGTTTTTAAGACCCATTCCCACAGCCGCACCCGACCCACTTTAAAGGGCTTCTGATACCCCACCTGAACTGACCCACGAGCGTCTGGACCTACAACTCAACCGCAACATGCTTTTCAGCTGCCTAATGCAGCCATGCAGAGCGGCAGCAGGGAGTAGTGTTGGGCGAACAGTGTTCGCCACTGTTCGGGTTCTGCAGAACATCACCCTGTTCGGGTGATGTTCGAGTTCGGCCGAACACCTGATGGTGTTCGGCCTTTTAAGTTCGGGTTCGCCCCGAACTTCTGTATGCCCCCGAACAGGGCCCCTGTTCGGGCGAACAGGGCCCTGTTCGGCCGAACAGGCCGCAATACGGCCCCCCTATGGGGTCGCAGGCATAAGGGGGGAGCATGCCCCGATCGCGGGGGGGGTCGGAAATTCCCCCCACCCCCTCCGCTAGCGCTCCCCCCTCTGCCCGCTTCCCCATAAAAAAAGTTTAAATCAAGTTTAATAGTAGTGTACCTGGGCTGGTGGCATTGGCTGGCAGTGGAGTGAGGAGGAGGAGGAGTCCGAGTAGCAGAGTGACGTTGAGGCCGGGCAGCGGGCGGTTCAGCGCTAGTACCCTTGTGGTACTTCCGCCCTTTCTCTGACCTCACGTCCTCTGCATACGAGGGTACGCATCACGCGTACCCTCGTATGCGTCATCACGCAGAGGACGTGAGGTCAGAGAAAGGGCGGAAGTACCACAAGGGTACTAGCGCTGAACCGCCCGCTGCCCGGCCTCAACGTCACTCTGCTATTCGGACTCCTCCTCCTCCTCACTCCACTGCCAGCCAATGCCACCAGCCCAGGTACTATTGAACTTGATTTAAACTTTTTGTATGGGGAAGCGGGCAGAGGGGGGAGCGCTAGCGGAGGGGGTGGGGGGAATTTCCGACCCCCCCCGCGACCGGGGCATGCTCCCCCCTTATGCCTGCGACCCCATAGGGCCCCCAAAATGGGCATGTTCGGGGGTCCCATTGACTCCCATTGAGTTCGGCGTTCGGGCCGAACATGCCGAACATCTGGCCCATGTTCGGCCTGTTCGGCCCGAACCCGAACATCCAGGTGTTCGCCCAACACTAGCAGGGAGCTGTTATGGTTACTTGTGTGGACGGTAAGATTGGCTTTTCTTCTCCCCTTCTCCACCCGCAGCGGCACTGTATTCCCGACATCCTCTTCTGGCTTCCAATCACATTATATGACATGTGATCATGACCCAGAGCATGATGTCAGCATTGCAGCGCCCTACGATGGTAGGAGAGGGGTGATGGAAGAGACTCTTTCTCTCTCTCTCACTACCAGGTAGCTCTGTAATACTGACATCATCCTCAGGGTTTAGATCACATGTCATATCATGTGATTGGAAGCCAGAATAGGATGTTGGGAGTGCAGCAGCGCTGCAGTAAAGGACGAAGAGAAGCCGATTCAACCGTCCAAACAGGTAAATATAACAGCTCCCTGCCACCTGCTCTACCTGCAGTGCACTATCTATGATCCAAAACAAAAACAGGTACCCAAATACAACTCACATTTCAGATAATCTGTGGCTATCTGCGGGTACCCGACCCAATGCAGGCCTCTTTTCTGTGCTACTGCAGCTACATGCATGCCTCCACAGCAAAACATCTTGTAATTACTTTAACACAGTTCTTAATGTCAGTGCTGGGCCAAGGCAGAGGTAAGACAGATACCAGCATAGCTCCCAACTGTCCCTCTTTCGGAGGGACCGTCCCTCTTTGGGAGCCCTGTCCCTCTGTCCCTCTTTCCTCCTCATTTGTCCCTCTTTCAAGACTTTGTCCCTCTTTCTATGTAAATATATATATATCTATTAAATAATGGGTTTGATTGACTGTAAACTTTATTCCCATCCTTTAAATTGATGTATTACTAATTGTAAAATGTTAGTATGAAGGAAAATGAACCAGGATAGAAAGGACCAGTGTGGTCTGAATTATAAAACAACATATTTTTCTTATGAAATCTTTATGGTATGCGTGACCAGGGGTGTGATGGGGCGTGATCAGGGGTGTGGCAGGGCATGGCATAAGTGTCCTTCTTTCTCATCTCAAAAAGTTGGGAGGTATGGATACCAGCCTAGGGCAGAGAGATGAGGAGGGATTGAGGGGTACATCTTCCGTGGCCAGGAACAATTACACAGCAGACATGCACACCTAACACAACTCAACCATGCTCTGCTCTCCTGCTGACAGTATGCTAATCAAAATGAGTGGCTGGGTCTGACATGAATCATCAATCTGTCACTATATTTTGTCATATATGTAGCACCCTCAGAAGGGCTGGTGAATGAATGGACATGTAATCCTATACATGGATGATCAGGGCAGAGTTTCAGTGGAGAGAAAGACTCTTGCTCAGTTCACTTTTTCTCCTAAGTTTTCTCTTAGATCATTTGTCTAAAATAACATCTGCTTAAAATTAAGTTTCCAGCAACCTACAGTTGAAAAAGAACCAAAAAGGGAATTGAAAGTACTGTTAAAATTATTATATTTTCTTGCTTGAAGGTGACGTAAAAGAGATTTGATTGATAAGGTGTGAAAATATCACCTAGGAGAAAACTTGGGAGAAAAAGGTGACTTGACATAAGGGCCAACCTCTTTCAGTCACCCTTACTGAGTAAGTGAACATGTTGCAAGCAGGGTCAGATTTAAAAGAAGAAGGGAGTTTCAGAAAGCACCTAAAGGTCTGATGTGGAGTGTAATGGTTAAGGGCTAGGTTTCTCTGACACAGGAGACCAGGTTTCATAGTTTGGCTCTTCCTGTTCAGCAGCTGTTAAATAAAGAGATCATGGGCAAGACTCCCTAACACTGCTACTGCCTACTGAGCGTGCTCTAGGTGCTTTGAGTCCTCCAGAAGAAAAGCACGATATGTACGGTATGTTCTGTGTCTTGTCTTGATAGTTGAGCTGGAATGTACTTTTGGTATCTCTTCCTTGAGTACTGGATGACTTTGTCTCTTCTCCGTTAACTGCAGATGCTGCACAAGACTGTACTTCACCTTTTGCCAACCTTCCCTTTGTTCTGACAGGAAACACTTTCACCTCTTAATAGAAGACTATTAAAACAAATGAAGTTTAGGTTTGCTGGTCAATTATGCTCCCCAGCATCCTCCAACCCAGTGGTTTAGCAATAGGAGATGCAGAGGTTGCAACTGCACTGACTCCCTTGGACCAGCGGGGCCAATTAGGGGCCCTCCCTCAACTGCAGTGTTGGCTCTTCAATGGTACTGTCCTGGTAATGATCACTTTTATACATGCTTTGACTGCTTAGACCTCTCATACTGTGATTATTCTTGTTTTGTTGCACCATATGATATAGAGTTCTTGGGGGGCCCAATGTATAACTTGCACTTGGGCCCATAGCTCCTTAGCTACACCACTGCTACAACCTTGTAAGTCAACCCCATGGAGTACACAGTCAGGTAAAGAAAAGCCTAGAATATTTTAAACTCCTTAGCAGTAATCCTGAGTCAGGCTCCGGGTGAAAATCCGTAGCTCAGAGTGGTAATCCTGTGCCTGAGTGAGTTACATGCAGGGGCTGCTGCAAATCTCTCTTTGGTATGCTTTTTTCTTGTTTTTAGGGTCTAAAAGCTAGTGAAAAAATTGCATGGCTTTTAGACCCTAACTCTGGAAATAATCAATCATTCATAACGCCAGGGAGGTTAAATTGATGCTGGTACAGAAGTGCCCATTACCAACCATCCTGGGTCACTGCCTCATCCATCCTCCACCCCCTCACCTACTGTGTCCCCTACTACCCTTTAGATTTTAAGCTCGCAAGGGCAGGGTCCTCCTCCTAATGTTTACTGTTTTTGTCGCAATATTTGTGCTGCTTGAGACTCTGCTGTACATTTTTTGGTTGTATCTATGTTCCCCTTGTCGTCTTATTGTGCTTTGTAAAGCACTGCGGAATATGTTGGCGCTATATAAATAATAATAATAATAATCCTGTACATATCAAGTGTTATCAGCTATACTAAAGTCATTTTCTTACAAGTCAAAATGAAATGGAGCCCCAAAAACAACAATTTAGAGTTGTCCAGGTGAGCAAGATGTTTTACGTCTCATGATGGAGGAGACAAAGAAAGACTGGAAACACCATTAAGTACAACAAAGTCTACTGATTTTTTCCTGTACTCAGTGGAAAATGACAATGAGCTCCGCTAACTTAATGTGATCCTGTTTAATTGTTGTGTTCCACTCCTGGATTCCAGGAATACTGAAACTGGAAAGACGCATACATCTGTCAGAGCAGTGATCTCATACAAGTTCATATGAATATTAAGCTGCTGGCTGCTGCCACATGCACACATTGGCCCTCTTATATCAGTTCTGTTTCAGATGCCAGCTGTCCATCCAGGCTTGAATGTGATTGGTCATTGCAAGGCAGGCACTAATCAAAGTTCTAACCATTTAAATTTTGGTAACTGAGACTTCTAAGGTGGCAATACATTATCAGACGGTTTAGTAGATTATACATTAGATCATAAATATCTAAACCAACTAAAGTCTATAGAAATAAAATTCCTGTCAATCAATTACATTTTTTGTCATTTTATCGATCAGATAGTCATATAGAGTATACGCACATTGGGGCATGTGCTGGTAGCACGGGGGGCTGTGAGGGGGTATTGGAATAGGTGACAACAGCAGCATTACACCATCAAAGTTCTTGTGGCTTTGTACTGCATAACACAGTACAAAGCTAGCAACAGTGGCACTGCATTCAATATTAGACAAGGTTTCTGCTGAACTCTTTTCTAATGTTGCAAAGGTATAGACCAGCTTAACAATGAATATCCCAAAGATATTGATTACTTATATTCAAAATTTGGTTTTAACCTCTTTCCCACCTATTTAAAACGAAAATACGTTTATTTTCTTAGAGTTGGCTTTCCTCTCCCAGGATCAGAGAAGGATTAACATGAAATAGGACATGGGCAAGATAGCATATTTGTCTCCCCTTGCTGGTCACCTGGCTTCTTCAGTAAGGTAAGATGAGGAAAGAACATCAGAAAAGGTGGCAGGCAGGCCCCTGGACACCTACCCGGCCCTAGGCCCCTATATCAGCTACAAATGGAACCATTTACTATGGTAGTAAGTAATACTATGGATAGATGAACTGGGGATTTTATCAGGGCTGATTAGAAGCAAGCTGTGCAGTGCAGAATGAAACAGAAAGCAAGGTAGGTGTTTTCTCTAATGTTCCCACTGACATATATGGTAAAATACATGAGGATACTTCGTCTCTGGTTCCCTTTAAGAAAAGAAAACTCCTTTTCATTACCACATGGCAAGTATGTCCAATGCTGTACAGTAACAAAAATATAAGAATAAAAAAGCTGACTATAATACTTTTAACAAACTGCCAGCTAGTAGAACTACGTGTGCCCCTTATTTGGCTGTCCTCAGAGAAAGCTGTGTTGCCTGTAACAATTGTAGGTGGTGTATGGTAAAGGGAGGTAATCTTCCATAATGATGTTTACACAACTAGAATAACATGTACTTATTTCCCTCTATTTGTTGTATGAATCATAGTGAACTGTGTCATCTCACACAGGTGGTCCGCTGCACTGGAAGGCTGAATGCTGTGCTATGCCCTATGAAGGCCACAGGTGCCTGCTGGAGATTTATAAAAACATAATGATAATTACTGGGCCTATATTTATCATGTGAGAAACAGATGTATTTCAGAAGTGCTGTTTAACCAATTGCTACAGTAGAGAAGAGAAATATTGCAGATTGTGTTCAGTGTGGTGTTCCCACTGCTGAAGGTGAGTGTTCCTTTCCTTCCATACTAATTCTACTACAAGCATCTAGGAAGGACAAGGAGCCTCCTCTGCATAGATGAATGTGTTCACTGTCCACCCAAGGGTGATACAGGAGCTTATTGAAAGGATACCTGAAGTGAAGTATTTAAATAAACTATAGGGCTCCTATAGGTTTTCCAAAGCTCTGACCGCTGCTCCTTGCCTTCATGGGTCCCTTCCTATCCCCCAAAAAACACTTTTAATATTCGACTGCCCAAGCATTCAACATGAGGCTTCAACGCCTCATGGTCAAAAGCACCCATGGCTGTGCATGTGTGATTTGAAAACTGAAACTGCATGCAGTTTTAAGCCAACCGGGGGATTTATTTTGTCAAATTTCAAATTGTTTCTCACAGAAAAAAAAAACGTACAACCTAAAAGTGCATAGTACAGTATACACACTACAATACTAAGCTCAGCTGAGGTTACAGCTCACGACCCCACCCCAAAAACCCTCCCCACCTCCGCCCCCCCCCCCACACACACACACCTTCCCCACTGCAGATCAAGCTTGGACGAAGGAAAGATAAATAACACTGCTGTCGCCAGTTTATTTTACAGCCTAATCTACATGATACAATTTCACATGCGATTGATCGAATTTGGTTAGTTTTTAATGCAAAATCGATCACATGATCGATCGAATCACGATCGGACATGTTGGATTTAATCAATCTATATTGAATTTGATCCAATCGAATTCGATCGATCACACGTGAAATTGCATGGTGTAGAGGGGGCTTAACATCAACCACATGCATCTGTCCACTTTAATAAAAGACTCACAGTGTGCATACTCAGTTTGTTATCCACTTCCATAAACTAATATACAGTAAGGTAAAAGCCTCCCCCTCCCCCCCCTCCCCCCCCCCCAATTGCATACAAATTGACATAATTCAAAATGTAAAATAATGGAGTTGAGTAATAGCCACTTTCACTCATCATTTGCTTCCCAGGCTCAAGCATGGCAGCCAAAACTCCACCTGACCACAAAGCATGATGAAAGCCTTCGTAGTCAAAACATGAGATGCCTGTTAAGAGAAGTTCCCACCAACATAATGGTGGACTGGACTCTTATTTTCAGCCCAATGGAGGGCCTCTAAATGTGCCACACCCTTCACACATTTCTAATGCTGAGGACAGTTATCTCAGTGTGAAATTGCCATTGGTATTTATTTAAAAACTGTTACTGCTGCCTGCTTTTATGAATAAAGAGCTTTAATACATTTTGGTGGTGCCGACCCATCTTCACTTTTGGATTCTATTGATCCCAAAAGGCACTGGAGTTGGGGTCTGGGCACACCGCTATTTTACATCGGTGCTCCCTTCCTGCTTTTACATCAGGATTTATTTATAATAGCTGCATTCTGCTAGCTCTGATGGTTCAGTGCAGAGGATGGGTTGTTTGACCTGGGGGAGTTAGTCTCAGCCCCAGGTGGCTCTGGGTCACCACGAGCAGTCTGGGTATTCCTTTGTATCAGTTTGAAATGAAAGCTCTGTTTCGGTGATAGTACTGACTCTGCTGGCAGCCTGCACACACACAAATACGCTCTGTGTCCCTAAAATGCTTTTTATAAAAAGATCTGCAAGACTGCTTACTAATGAATTATGTATATCATACGGTATACAGTATATACTATACTTGTCCATCTATTTCCCATCTGTTTTTCCCTTCTCTTTTGTAACCAGTGTTATGCTTCCTTGGAGATGAGTACTGAGGGTTCAGCACATGGATCTGTTTAGACATGTGACATAGCAGAGAAAAAAAATGGACCACCCCTTTCACTCTTTGCTATCTAGACTAAAGTGCAGAGGTTCTGCAGTAATACTGATGATCCTACACTTCTTGAAAAGCTGTCTTTTTCACAGAATTTTAGAGTAGAGCAACTTTTCCAATGCAGCTCTTGTAAATAATTTCTCAATCATTGTGTGGTGTATGTGCACTATCAGTTTTCCAATAGTCCGTGCAGCCCTTGGTTATGTGGCACGTCCAACTGCACCTCCACTATATCCTGTGGCCACTCAATGGGCAAAGGAACATCCTTTTCCAGCTGACTTCCAAATTTGACTGAGTGGACCTTGGTATTCAATACCTTATCTATATGTTTAAGGGCTCGTTTCCACTTGAGCGGTTTTCGCTCCGAATCCGCAGAGTTTCCCCACAGGCAAATCGCACGGGGGAAACTCTGCCATAGAGAACAATGGCACTGCCAGCCGAATCGTTTGCATTAGCGATTCGGCCGGCATTTCCATCCGTATTTGTGCGAATCCCATAGCCATGCATGGCACTGCTAATGGGATTCGTCAGCGTATCCGCAGACCCGGAAGTGCCGCAGACGCGTGCGGCTCAAGTGGAAACGGTCCCTAATGTTTCTGTAAATTCTAGTGTGTAATCTGTAATCTCACAATTTATGGACAGATTTATGTTAGCCATACATCTATGGTTAAGAATCTAGTTAAGAATCGATATCCCCCTTTATTATATTAACCATTTTACCTGGTTTACCTCCTTGTACCATTATACAATCAGATTTCAGCAGAAATGTGATTGAATATTATTCCGAATACTGTCTATGCCAGCTTTGTACTGCTTGATATGTACAGTACATAGCCCCCCTGCTCCTGCCATGTTGGATTTACATAAAAATGGCCTCAGCCCATCAGTGCTCAAATGATAAAACAGTTGCTGTACTAAACAAGATATTGCATGGCATATGATATGCTTTACTTGCCCATAGTTTCTGCTTCTCTGCATGTCATGCACTCCATAGATAACCTCATCCAACCATTAGCATAGGAAATGCAGGGTGGGGGGTGGGGGTTACAGGGGGGGGGGGGGTTACAGCTGCCCAGAATCCCCCCTGAGACCAGGGACAGTACAGTATCTGGGGACAGGCACAAGATGAGACACCAGAATATCTGCAGGTATCCTGCAGCTCACAGGACCCCCCCCCCCTTTCTTTCCCTGCTACAGTTGACTTTGGATGTAGCAGCAGCGTGTGTACAGAGCATGGAGCAGCAGTGTGTGTACAAAGCATGGAGCAGCAGTGTGTGTACAGACCATGGAGCAACTCTGGGGAACTTAACAGAATCAGGTATGAGCACAGCCCTGTGCCCCTGCTGTGTGAAAGCTTCACTTGCCCCTTCATTACCAATGTCGACTGTCCTCATTATTATCTGTTCAAACTGCTCCTGATCCTGTTGTCGATCGGAAGCAGATGGGACATTTAGGAAATAATTGTCAGATCCTGTCAGCTGCACTGGAAATTGCTTTATGTGTACCCAGCATGATGCCCTACCATATTATTATACTGTATAGTGCGTGTCTGCGGGAGACATTTCAGAAATTCCCCCCCCCCCCCCCCCCCACTAAAAAACCATGAGTTTTCCCCTGATTAGCTATATTCTTTGCCTACCCATCTGTCTTCCAATCCCTAATGTCTGCTTGCTCCACACTTTCCCACTCTCTGACCTGTGCTGTGCTCAAGAGGTCGGATTGCAATCTTATATGTAGTATTAATGTTAGTCCCATCTGAAACCTAATAAGCTCAAGAGCACCACCCAGGATGCAAAGTTTGGAATTAGCAAATCAAACTTTCTAGCAGCTTAAACAGTTAACCAGAGGTTTAGATAATTTAATTTGATGGCCTCCTGCTAGGTGAAGCTAACGGACATATTAGGACTCAGGAGAAATGTACACGTATTACTACTAACCAGGAAAGATTTACCAGTAATTAAAAAATAAAAATCTGACAAAGAAAAACAGACATAAAATTAGTAGTACAGTTTTTTTGCTGCTTCCTGGAAATATGATTTATGTGCATGCATGTGTTCCCTATAATGGTAGAACCTGACAGTGCCTCAACCTGAATCTCAAGTTAAGGAACATGAAATGCCTGCTTGCTGATTGGAACAAACATTGTAAGGAACAGCAGAACAACACGGAGAGGGGGCAAGGCAGCAGCACGTACTAGCAGCTCTGCGTGAATAAAGCAGGAGCAGCGGAGAGAGAGAGAAAGATCAGCAGTACCACTGCACAGTTCTACTTGCTGCCCCCTACAGTTTGCCATCTGAATTGTGTGATTCAGTCTACTTCATGGTAGAGCCGGCCATGTAGGGGCTATTTCTCCAGACGGAACCTCAATGATAGTGAAATATTCTAGTACAGAAGTTGTTACGTGAAATCCATTTTGGAAGCTAATATCCTCCATTATTGCAACCAAATACAATTTTGCAACTTAGGTGTTTTTATTGCTATTAGTTGATATGGGTTCAATCTTGCCGTTAGTGTGTTTTGAATGCAGAGGGTTAATGATTGTTTGCACATCATAATATTACATAAACACATAAACTGTAGGTATGGTACAATGGTTTAAAAGGATTCTGCTTGACTAGTGCCATAATGACCGTAAATTAAACCAGCCTAGGCATCCTTTAAGGCAGGAGTCACACATGCTGAAATCATCGCCGCATGCTTTTCTTTGTGGCTGCTATGTTTTCACGAGCCATCTGCAATCAGAGTTCCCCAACCCTGTCCTCAAGGCCCACCAACAGTGCACGTTTTGTAGGAAACCACAAACATGCACAGGTGAGGTAATTAGTGTCTCAGCAGAGCTGATTAACTACCTGTGTGGATTTCCACAAAACATGCACTGTTGGTCGGGCCTTGAGGACAGGGTTGGGGAACACTGCTATAGCATTGTAGCACTACTTCTCTGCACAACGCAAGTGATTCCTACTGGCTGCTGTAAAAAAATAAAACGCCTGCATTCAATCGCAGGAAAAATGCTTGCAGGGATTCGTCTACGCTTCCTGCAGACACAAGTGTGATCCCTCCATCAAGCTCAGCCACTGCTTGGCCAGATTCTCATCATTTCACTACAACAGGCTAATGTTCCAAATCACTTGTGTATTAGAGTCAAAATGACAGAGGGATCATACTGGTACCAAACATAAAAGTTTACAACAAACAGATGGCTTGGAGGGACTCAGGAAATTATTTGTATAATGCGGCTCACAGAGCTGTTTCAGGCAAGGCTGAACTTCATCAGTCCAGGGCAGGGGTTGATATGATTCTACAGTACACGAAGGATTTAGGGAAAAGGTGGTCCACAGAGTACCCAGTTACATCATGGTAACGGGAATAGCGCTAATAGAGTAACTGTTGACGTTCCCCTGTTGTTAGGACTGGCAAAATTGCAGTCTGCTGCCTGCGCACAATACATACAATAAATAATCAGAACCTTTTCTTATTTTCTTTCTTTGTGCAAACACTGCATTATGTGGTTATTCAGCTTAATTGTTTTCCAGTGAAAAACATAACTAAGTTGAATAAACTGTAGCATAATTTCTATGTGCTGATTGATATTTGAAGTTGAGACACATGGTGCTCCTGATCAAAAACTTTCAACAGTGTCATTAACACACCACAAAACTAAATATTCTTATTCTAGGAAATATACTAGCACATATCTTACAGGTATAATTACACTGATGTGCACAGTGACTAACTCCAGTCCATGCAGGTTCTTACAAGTATGGTATGATGATACATTTACTGCGCATATATGGGATGCACAATGGCTTAATAGACAGCACTCTCACCTTTGCAACGCTAGGGTTCATGGTTCAAATCCTGGCCAGGATACTATCTGCAAGGTGTCTGCATGGGTTTCTTCTGGGCACTGACTTTGGTTTCCTCCCACAACTCAGTCACAAACCTACTGACAAGTTAATTGGCATCCCCCAAAAATGTATCTCAGACTATAACAGGGACTATGGCAAGGATTTCATTGTAAGTTTCTCTGTGGGACAGTTATTAACATGAGCACAGATGTTGTGGAATATGCCAGTGCTATATAAATGCAATATATTATTATTATTATTATTTTGAGTATAATGCAAACACATACGTTGTACATGTGTGCCAGAGTATGCGGTTGTCACTTACAGTAGGTAGTAAAAATTGATTAACTCTGACAGGTTTTGAAGGTACAGTACATAAGACGCAACAAAAGATAACCTTTGCAGTTGCATGCAATGTAATACACGCAAAGAAACAACTGACCATTGTGCACCTTCATTGACTTACATTGTGGGCGTCACCATGTGCAATTCTGGCTCTACATGTTCTACATCGTAACAATGGAATCTGTTGCATCGCACATTGCAAATGATGAGATGTGAACTGTATATAGATTTTGAATCACACCCCATTACAGTGCACCAAACAGTGTTCAACGCAACACAGCACGTGACAGTGTGAAAGTAGCCTAACTATAGCAACAGACATTTCTTGGGCATATTTCTGTTCAATATATTATACAAGATTATCCCACAAGATGTAGGGCATGTTGGGGTCAGCTGCACATTAGGCCCACTGCATGTGGTGATCTGACAGCCACTGGTCTGTATAGTTGTTGATATACTCGTTGATGTAATTCCTATTTCTTCACTTGTTACGAATATGTGAATGAATCACTTAGGCTTCCGACTTGTCAGTGATCAGACAGGATTGTGTGCCGTACAGTTTTCAGGTTTCCAGGGTTGAACTTTTGATGAAGATGTGATGGGGCTGCCTTGAACCCCTTAATGATGTTTGCATTTGCAGGGAGGGGTCCTGATTCTTGTGGGGATAAAAGAGGAGACAGATGTGAAATGGGCAGGTTCTGACAGATTAGTCTGTCTGTCAGCTGTGTGCTTGTCCAGGTCTGCACCCCTCAGACATTTTGAAGAGCTTCTCCTCACTATAGATGTCTCGAACCTGCGTTTTTTGGTTCACAAACGCGAACTTCCGCAAAAGTTTGCGAACCGGCGAATCAATGCGAACTGCAATAGACTTCAATGGGCAGGCGAATTTTCAAAACTACAAACACTAATTCTGGCCACAAAAGTGATGGAAAAGATGTTTCAAGGTGTCTAACACCACCTGGAGGGGGCATGGCAGAGTGGGATACACACCAAAAGTCCCAGGGAAAAACACAGATTTGAAGCAGAGCAGAGTTGTAAATCCCTAAAAGGCAGGAATCATATTGCATTCCTAAATTGAAGGCATAAAGTGCTTTAAAACATCTTGCGTGTGTAACGCACCACAAACAGCTGTTTGTGTAGTGATGGGCGTGCTAGACTGGTGCGCACCATGGCGAGATTGCTCTTCCTCAGTGATGTCAGGTTAATGTCTGACTGCCTTATCAACTTTCGATGGTTCTTTCTCTACCATTGTTAAAGCTTACATCTATTTTTTTAAATTAATTTTTCTGCTGTCTGTTCAGTTCCTTCAACGAGAATCTGTAATGGAGGGCAAGTCTGCCATTCATTCAACTGTGTGATAAACTTTCCATATTACTTTCTCAGTACCACGGTTACCACGAGTAACGGCCCGGGGAGTGAGGGTTTTATTTCCGGTCCTGAGTGGGAGCCTGAGAACCGGCTATCATCACACATCCAAGGAAGGACCCAATCTGCTGTATAAGTAATGTACCTGCCCTGACCATGCTTTGCAGACCAGGCATCTGTGGTCAGATGGACCCTTGACCCATTGCTGAGTGCCAGATGACACCACTTGCCTTTAAACATCATGGTACAGTTTGGGTATCGCCTTTTTAGAAAAATAATTACGGCCTGGTATCTTCCACCTCCACCGCGTCCCAATGGCCGCAAATTTTCACAAGGCCTCAGAGTCCACCAGCTGATATGGTAACAGCTGGCGAGCTAACAGTTCCGCCAAGCCAGCTGTCAGACGCCGGGCAAGGGGGTGACTGGCAGACATTGGCTTCTTCCGCTCAAAGATTTCCTTAACGGACACCTGGCTGCTGTGGGCAGAGGAGCAGGAATGGCTACCACCACACATCCAAGGAAGGCAGCAGGCACGGGAAGTAAGCCCCGACTCAGGGAGGTAGTGACAAAAATAACAATACAGGAGGATTCTTTCGAGGCTCTGCTGTATAATGATGAGACGAATACACTTGAAATCCTTTAACGAGAATCTGTTATGGAGGGCAAGTCTGCCATGCATTCAAGTGAAAGGTATGCACTGACTGCAAGGTATAATTCAATGTGCAGTCACAGATGCTGAGAAAAGTATTCAGTGACTGCTGGTATAACAATGTGCAGTCACACAGGTGCAGTGAAAAGGTTGCAGTGACTGCTGGTATAACAATGTGCAGTCACACAAGTGCATTGAAAATGGATGCACTGACTGCTGATATAACAATGTGCAGTCACAAAGGTGCAGAGAAAAGGTTGCAGTGACTGCTGGTATAACAATGTGCAGTCACACAGGTGCAATGAAAATGGATGCACTGACTGCTGGTATAACAATGTGCAGTCACAAAGGTGCAGAGAAAAGGTTGCAGTGACTGCTGGTATAACAATGTGCAGTCACACAGGTGCAGTGAAAATGGATGCACTGACTGCTGGTTTATAAAACAGCGTGCGGTCACACAGATGCAGTGAAAGGTATGCAGTGACTGCTGGTATATAAAACAGAGTGCGGTCACACAGATGCAGTGAAAGGTATGCACTGACTGCTGGTATATAAAACAGCATGCGGTCACACAGGTGCAGAGAAAGGTATGCAGTGACTGCTGGTATATAAAACAGCATGCAGTCACACAGGTACAGTGAAAATGGATGCACTGACTGCTGGTTTATAAAACAGCGTGCGGTCACACAGATGCAGTGAAAGGTATGCACTGACTGCTGGTATATAAAACAGCATGCGGTCACACAGGTGCAGTGAAAGGTATGCACTGACTGCTGGTATATAAAACAGCATGCGGTCACACAGATGCAGTGAAATGTATAAAAATAACAATAACAATAATATTTATATAGCGCTTTTCTCCCTGGGGACTCAAAGCGCTGTGATCCTGCATTATGCAGTCTCAAAGGCTAGGGAAAAAAGGTGAGTTTTTAGCCTTTTTTTAAAGCTGTCCAGAGAGGGAGCCTCTCGTACTGATTGTGGAAGTGAGTTCCATAGAGTAGGGGCTGCGTAGGAAAAGGCCCGAGCACCAAATGTTAAGTGTATCCTGGGAATAACCAGCTTCATCTTGTTGGCAGAGCGGAGGGTGCGTGGAGGGGCATAAAGTTCCAATAGATCCGCTATGTATTTGGGTCCCATGTGGTGTAGAGCCTTGAATGTCAGCAGGCAGATCTTAAAATTGATTCTCCATTTTACTGGCAACCAGTGAAGAGTTTGCAGTACTGGGGTGATGTGTGAGCTGCGGGGGGCATTGGCTAGGAGTCTGGCTGCAGCATTCTGCACTAGCTGTAAGGGGCGCAGAACCTTTTCTGTAGATCCGATGAACAGGGCGTTGCAGTAGTCTAGGCGGGAGGATACACATGCATGAACCAGGGCAGGTAGGTCTTCAGCTGGGATAAGGTGTTTGATTTTCGCTATATTTCTTAGATGGAAGAAGGAAGACTTGACGACAGCTGATATCTGCTGTTTGAGTTTTAGATTTCCATCCAGGATCACCCCAAGGTTTCGCACAGAGTCTTTATACTGTACAGTATCTCCCCCAATTGCTAGTTTGAGGTGGTGAGCGTTTTGAACTTTATCCATCATGTGTGGACCACCTACCACCAACACCTCTGTTTTGTCAGAGTTCAGCCTCAGCCAGCTGGTGTTCATCCAATTTTGTAAATCCACTAGACACGCATTTATGGATGCTGATGGGTCTTGGGTGCCAGGCTTGAAGGACAGATACAGTTGTGTGTCATCTGCATAACAATGGTATCCTAGGCCATAGTTCTGGATTATTTTGCCCAGTGGGAGCATGTAGACTGCAAAGAGTAATGGTGATAGTACAGAACCCTGTGGAACTCCATAGGGAAGTGGCACTGGATTAGAGTAGTGTGTGCCCAGACATACTTGCTGTGTCCTGCCAGATAGGAAGGTCTGAAACCAGCTAAGAACAGTACCCCTTAGGCCACAGTAATTCTTCAGTCGCTGGATTAGTATTTCATGATCCACAGTATCAAATGCTGCTGACAAGTCAAGAAGAATCAAAATTGAGCAATCACCCTTGTCCCTTGCAGTAAGTAGATCATTCATTACTCGGACTAATGCTGTTTCAGTGCTGTGCCTTTTCCTGAATCCTGACTGAAAAGTATCAAAGATGTTGTTATCTGTAAGCCTGGCTTCCAGCTGGTTGGCGACTACTTTCTCGATAACTTTTGATAGGAATGGTAAGTTGGCAACAGGTCTGTAGTTGGTTACAGAATCAGGATCTAGTGATGGTTTCTTCAAGAGGGGTTTTATGATTGCTTTCTTTAGTTCTTCGCAGTGACTGCTATATAAAACAGTGTGCAATCACACAGGTGCAGTGAAAGGTATGAAGTGACTGGTATTATAATACAATGGGCAGCAGGCACACTAGGCACTGAATGTGCTGGGCCTGGCACAGTTTAGCAAGGGCCAGCTGCGACAGACAGGGCTGTATATGCAGTGTCAGTGGGCCACACACACAAAAAAAAAAACACATCACAAGAACATTAGCTCTCAAAAGAGCTGTTTTGGTGGTGCTTTTCAGCAACAAATATCAGCAAGGAGCAAGCTAACAGACCTCCTAACTATCGCTTTCCCTATCTCTCCAATGTCTTTCCCTTCTCTCACTAATAAAGCATCACACAGAGTGAGAACATGGCTGACGCTGCTGCTCCAGGGGGGAGTGCAGCCTGATTGGCTGCCATGTGTCTGCTGACTGTGATGTAGAGGGTCAAAGTTTAGCCCAATGATGTACTATAGGGGGCGGGTCGAACCCTCATAAAGTTCGCGATCGGATGCGAACGCGCAAATAAGTTTGCATGCGAACCATTCGGGACATCTCTACTCCTCACTGGTTCGTTATCTGTCTACAACTATTACAGGCATTGTAGAACTCTGGAGAATTATGGCATGTCGTTATACTAACTCCTTGAAGTCCAACACCAGTGCTCTGCTGTCCTGCATATAACAGTAATCAGTATACTATATGTGTAGACAATATCCACGATTAAAAAATATCTCTTGTAATCTCATAGGTGGCTATAGGTTCCTTGTATTTGGAGTACCAGTTCAGCGCCCATTTTTTTCTGCACTTCAAAGTGAATTTGCATTAATTAGCAAAGCATTAGGTTTTGTGCATTGCAAGTTTCAACGTTTTGCAAAAAAAAATTAAAATTATCTGGCTGGCTGCTATTTCCATTTTCTGTTGAGACAACAGTGCAGCTTTACTGGACAGAAAGATGTTCAGACCCTCATATCCCATCAACACCCATATAAGGCAGTCAGGACTAGGGACCAGCCAGCATTTTCCTTCAAGCACATATTATCAGACCTCTCCAACCATTCCCCCTCCGCTGGTAGGAAAACTCTGTGTAGTGAGTATTGCAGCTCATCAGAGTCTCATGATGATAAGAATCTGCTGTAGCTGCAGTGGTGGCAATAAAGAGTTAATCTTGCACCAGCAGAGGGATGAACAGCTAAACAGTGAGAGTCGCTTTCTAGCTGGGGAAAAGTCACTGTGCTGCCACTGCATTCTTGCCGGGGTATGAGGGGATCTGTGGTTCTCATGATTGACTTTTCCAGAGGACATTTTTCAGAAATATATGCATACAATATGAAGATTGCAGTGGCGAAGCAAGGCTGCAGAGGTTGCGACCGCAGTGGGGCCCTCTCTCAGTGGCAGTATTAGCTCTTTATTGGTTCTGTGCTGCTAATGATCACTTCTATAGACACTTTGAATAGTGTTAGTTATTAACAAACTCTTCCCCATCCCCTTCTTGCACATCTAAGGATATGGATGTACTTGAATGGTTTTGGTTCGCCATATGAATTGTTATGCATAGAGTGCTTGGGGGGGCCCACTGTAAAACTTGACATGAGAGGACCAAAGCTCCTTAGCTATGCCACTGGAAGATTGTGTGAGAAATGGTGAAAGGAAAAGCACTTCTTGTATTGGGGTGGCACGGTGACATAATGTATAGCACTCTAGCCTTGCAGAAC
The DNA here is from genome assembly GCF_040937935.1 of Hyperolius riggenbachi. Lineage (NCBI taxonomy): Eukaryota > Metazoa > Chordata > Amphibia > Anura > Hyperoliidae > Hyperolius > Hyperolius riggenbachi. The sequence goes on along the minus strand of NC_090651.1, from coordinate 213,306,374 downwards.
TGGGTTCCTGGTTCGAATCACAGCAGGGCAACTATCTGCATTGAATTTGTATGCTCTACCAGTGTCTGTATGGGTTTGAGTTTCCTCAGGGCATCCCAGTTTCCTCCCACATCCCTAAAACATACACATAAGCTAATTGGTCTCCCCCTAAATTGGTCCTAGACTCTGATGGACAAATGACTATGTAGGGATTAGTTTGTGAGCTCCTCTGAGGGAAAAAAAAGTGACAAGGCAATATAAACTTAGTAAAGCGTTGCAGAAGATGTTATATAAATAATAATAGTTCTTGTGTGTAGGTGCAGCTGAATGCAACTGCACAAAGTCTAATTCCAGCAATTCTTGCTATATTGTGATCTGATCCAGGTAAACTTATGCCACCTATTAGATGATGATTTTTGTTTTAAATATAGTCAGTTTTTTTGGCTAATGTATGATAGTGCTCTCCAACCTTAGTAAATCAACCCCACTGACACTAGAATAGAGACTCACACTTACCTACAGGATTGTACAAAGCAATCTAGTACTACATTATATGTTGGCTCTATCCCAACGTCTCCATGGTGCTGTACGAGGAGACATTCTTGTAAGAACCCAATACTTGGCAACATCATATTTTCCCTGACATTGTCCAAACATCCCACCCATGACATAATATGGAGGAAACTCATGACAGGGTGTGTGCATTGCTAATTATAAACACCAGCTGACACTACATAATGACATCATATACTGCACCAGCAACTGGCAGCACAGAACACTACATCTGTGCCTAGGCCACCCTGTCACCTTTTCACATGGCAAATACACATATAAGCACATCCCAAGTAAGACTCCTGTCACAAAATGACACATGTAAGTTACACAGCAGGCTTTGGATAGATTTAGTTTGGGCACTGACTGCATGCAATTACCCACAGAACCTGCATAATGTACACATGTTAGCAATTAAAGGGATGCGTTGGCAACACTGTACAGAGAAACGAGTGATATACTCTTTTGTTATAATACGCACTGCTAGGATCATATTAAATGATATAATAAGTATGTGGGATACCCCAATCTAGGATCATATTAACTAACTATCGCAGGCGTACGTTAAATAAAGGCATGTGGAAATAAGGACGCACAGTAACGTAGTAGTAAAATATTGTTTGTTGACATAAAACAATATTTAACAATTTATGTCCAAAGTGGACAGAAGAAAACATAAGATAATATTACCATACAATCGCTAGATCTTTCATCAAAACAGGGAGGGCAGAAGACGAGGGCAGGAGATGATAATTAACATAAACATTGCAAAACACTAAAACTAAATTGATTTGAAATCAAACTGGTAATCAAAAAATGGTAATCAACGTTTTGAAGTAGCAGAAAATTATATATATATATATATATATATATATATATATATATATATATATATATATGCCCAAATTTCCGCTCCGGCACCCAAAGAACAATAAATTGTATTGGTGGCACCCACTTTGTACACTTGCTGCATGCGCCCTTTTTTCCTGCTCCGATCTGGACTCCCTTCTTTATAACTCATTATCATTGATTTCAAATAAGTATGTTAGATGTTATGAAACAAACATTTAGTATTAAAAGACCCCATAGTTAGTTTTTAAAGTGTCCCTGAGAGGATATGTGACATGATGAGATAAACATGTGTATGTACCATACAAAACATATTATTAACCAGGCTGTTTTACTTGCTTTATTTTGCTGCCTGAAAGAGTTAATTTTTAGTGCCCGTACCCACCTTCGATTCTTCCGATGATTTTCCTGACGATTGGCAATTGTTACGCGATCTCATAACGTGGGTACAAAAGCACAATCATGCGACCGTCACATAGCGTCGCATGGCAATAACGACCATCATGGTGGATTGTATCTTTAAGATCCCTGGCGACTCCCGTGCAAAGTACCGCGATCGCATGAAGTCTCGTCCCACCCGTCGTATAACATCATGCATACCCGCCGGCTGGAAGATGAAGGAAGATGGATCGGGGGAGGGCTCATCATCAGCGAGACGTCGCTGCATCCTCTGATAAGCTAACTACAGCCATAACAGTTTTCTTGGCCGGATACAAATGAGGACGGGGAGAGGTAGGACAAGGTCAATAGTCCATGTATTTTTACCCTGGGACATTTAATAGACTGCTACTGATTAGAGACAGTAAAACATTCAACCTATTTTGTGAATGTTTAAATATAAAGGAAAACCATGGGATACTTCAAAATGTTATTTTTAGGAGTAGGCGGATAAATATAATTGTTTATATCATCAGTTTATTTTCACCTTGAGTGCCCTTTAAATAAGGGGTGTATTTAGTTATGTAAAATTACAATAAGAAGCATTCTACATTGGATGAGTTTTCCTTCAGTCATTTTACAACAGATTATGTTTGAAGATTGATTACACAACATCATGAATTAACTTCTTTTTGCAATCAACAGAATGTTTTTTTCCCCAAAATGTCTAGAGACTAAAAGGGAATCTCACTGAGCCTAGGTTGATGCTCCACAGGTTGCTCTGAAATCACAAACACGCTGATAACATAGTGACGTGTGAGAGAACAGCAGGGGGACAGCGAGTGGGACAGATAGACATGTGCCAGAGAAGCTGAGAAGCAGAAGGTCTGGAATTATCTGACACCCAAGTTTCTGGGCCACTGGGAGTATAACCAGGTTTGCTGTTAATTGAAGGAATGTGATGCGACACCCAATATGGATTATTTTGTAACTAGCAGTTCCAGAACAACTATCCAGTTATCTGCAAGCTTCCAGTCTCCGAATTCTAATTGGCTGCCTTGGGCAACCTAGTCATGTTTTATAGTATGGAACTCTAGCCTCATGAAGATATGAAATTCCAGCTTTCCATTTGCAGACTAAACCAATGCTTGCCCCAGAAGAGAAACTCCAACAATTTATAATATCCATCAATTTTGGTTCCAATCCTTTCTGTCTCTTGAGCTTTGTGATTAGTTACTGAGGCTTTCCATCGCCTTAATGGACCATTACCAAGACTCAGGAGGCAGAAAGGCATGGCAGCAGGAGTGGAAAAACAATACTGCCCCCCTGAGACAGCTTTCACAAAATTTCAGGTTTCAGGTTCATGATCTTTTAAGTGATACTTAAAAGATCATCAACTTGAAACATGAAGATCTACGGGAAATCTCCAGTCATTCGATAATTTCCAGCATCCAATTTGCTTACAACCGAGAAGGGGGATCAATGTTGTGTAGTACTGATCTCAAAATCGATCCCTTTCTTGATTGGAAGCAGATGGGACATATTGAAAATAATCAAAAGATGGGAAAATTGCATTGTGTGTACCAGGTATTACTTAACTACCTGGTTTTTAACTGTAAGCTATGAGCAGGAGAGATCCCACCCATGTAACTGGTTTGAAAGGACATTGGTGCCTGAGAAGTTTATCCTAAAAGTCTCAGAAGCCTCCAGGTCCCCATGGTCTATAGCTCCATCTCCCTCACCTGTATCCTCAGTTGGGTTTGGGGGAGACAGCATTATTTTTTATAAATTTGTATCTATGTAATGCTGACATCTTCCTCAATGGTTTACAGAGTCTATAGTCATGTAACTAAGTGTCCCTCAGAAAAACTTGCAACCTAAACCTACCATAGTCATAGTCTAGTATTCCTGTTATACTCTAAGGCCAATTTCTGGATGGACCCAGTTATCTCTTGATTATGTTTTTGGGATGTGGAAGAAACATGCAGTGGCCAGAGGGAACACACAGAAACATGGGAAGGATATACAAGCTGCTTACAGAGAGATGCACTCCTAAAGGTGTTTTAGGGAGGAAGGTGCATCCCTGCGAGTGTTCTACGAAGAAGGTTGGTGAAGGATACAATACCTGGATGACTGTACACATCAGAGGCGGATCATCAGCAAGGCAAACCTAGGCAGTCGCCTAGGGTGTGGAGAGAGACCAGGGGCCTGGTGGATGCTAGCCCCCATCAAACCAGGTGACCATCAGCGGTGGACAAAAACTTGATCTTGCCTAGGGCCCCATTTCATTTTAATCCATTTCTGGTCCACATTATCTAGTAACCTTCCTCAGTTCCCCAACACTTCTACGGCAGGATGCTAGGAAATACGAAAAGTCTGCTATACTGTATATATGTAAGACTGTATTTACATCCAATTGACAGAATAGAGGGACAGCTTACATCATATGCATAGGCAAACGCAGGGGGGGGGGGGGGATTACAGCTGCCCAGAATCCCCCCTCAGACCAGGGCTGGTGCAGTGTCTGGGGACAGGCACAAGTTGAGACACCAGAATATCTGCAGGCATCCCACAGCTCACAGCACTGCCCCCTTTCTTTCCCTACTACAGATGACTTTGGATGGAGCAGCAGCATGTGTACAGAGCATGGAGCAGCTCTAAGGGAACTTAACAGAGACAGGTATGAGCACAGCCCTGTACCCTGCTGTGTGAATGCTTCACTTTCCCCTTCATTCGCAATGTGAGCAGTCCTCATTATTATCTGTATCCAAACTGCTTCTGATCAATCCCGTTGTCGATCGAGAGCAGGCCGGACATTTTGGAAATAATTGTCAGTCGGACGGGAAATTGCATTATGTGTACCCAGCATGATTCCCTACCATATCATTATACTATAAAGTGTGTGGCTGAGGGAGACCTTTCAGGAATTAGTACACAGTGTAGTAGTGAACTGTGATTGGTCACATTGGTTTTGCTGTCCAGACCTGCACCAGCCTTTTCCTGGCAATGTTATGAACAGCCTCTTCTGCTGGGGATTCTTCACATTCCTTATTCTGGTGAGCGTAGTGCCCGCAGCTATTTGGAGAATATGATCATTTGTTATCTTTCATTGTTGAATTCCCAGAAGCCTGACTCAAACTCTGACACTGTACAGAAAGATAAGCAGAAGCTTCTGAATTATGATTTAATGCTGCTCTTCTACTTAAAGGAATGCGGCTGTCAGAGCCTAATACAGTACATCATAATCCCTGCACGGTCTGCTCTCAGGGCCGTTTACTAACCAAACACCACTGCAAGTGGAACTGTGCTGGCCTGTCTTCCTGTAAGCTAAGTGGCAGGGACACTTGGGGACTTTGAAGCCCCGGCTAGGCAAGACAACCTTTGACAACCCTGTTACTCTACATACCCAGAAACAGTGTAATAGCAAGCATCATCAGGCAGGGGTTACAAGAGAGACTCTGGAAAGCTGCAAAACATCACAGGCCAAATGCAAGAGCTGAAACATAATGTGTGTTGTGCTGCAAAGGGAATTTTACTAATACAGAGGTTGCAGTATCATGTACATTAACTAGAGAATACCCCCCCCCCCCCTTTGCCTTTGCCTTTGCCTTGATGTCATATGCCCATAAACATCGCTGCATGATACTATTTACATGGAGTTTCTCTGTTCTCCCCATGTTTTTATAGGTTTCCTCTCATATTGTGAAAACATTCAAGTAGGTTTAAGTCAATGGGAACTGTTTAAAAAAAAAGAAAAAAAGCCAGACACTAAGGCCCCGTTCACATCACAAACGCGGATGGCTATGCGTGCGGAACGCAACGCGTACGAACGCACACCATCCGCATTTGTGTGCGTTGCGTGGCTGATCCCATCACTGAAAGGTGAATGGGACAGCCACGCGTTTTTACAAAAAATGCGTGCAGCATGCGTTCCCGGACCGCACAGGTCCGGAACGCATGCAGTGTGAACATCAGACATTGCACTCTATGCAATGTCTGATGTCGTGCATGTCGGCCACCTGCACGCGTTTCCAAAACGCGGCTGGAAACGCGTGCAGTGTGAACGGGGCCTAAGGAGAGGGAAGGCTCTGGTTCCTATAGAGCCTTCCCTCTCCTCCTCCGGTCCCCGTTCCAGCGCAGGATTCCAAATTTGGTAAAATATTGCTGTATCCGCCATCGAAGGGAGGCTTCAAAAGTCTTTGGGAGCCCGAGTGCTCCCAAAGACGCGCCGCTCCATACTGCACACACGCCAGCGCCCTCTCTCGTGCACTCACGCATGCACAGTATGGAGCCGCCGGTCTTCAGGAGGACTCGGCTCCCGAAGACTTCCTAAGTCCCCTGTGGTGGGGATTTAAACAGAGGAGCTGCCGCTGCAACATGGGCACCAGCAGAGGAGAGGGAAGGCTTCATAGGACCCAGAGCCTTCCCTCTCCTAAGTTAATTATCTGTCTTTTTTTAAGGGAAAAAAAACGATTCCCATTTGCTTTAATTGCCTTTACCCAAAGTGTGCTTAGATGGACATTAGACTATGACTACCTGTATATAGTAGTAGACACCTGAGGAAGTGACAGTTGTTGCAAAAGGAAGTGACAGTTGTTGCTTAAAGTGGACCCAAACTAAAAATACAAGATTTCAGAAATAAAATCTATTTTCTAAATTATAATAATAAATAGCAGCCCTTTTTCAGCTGCATGATGACAAATATAAAATATTTTACATTTATTGGAGAAACCCCTCCCTTCCTTTCATATTGCCGGCAAATAATCTGGCAAACTGGTGGAGTAGAAGGTGTCCAGCAATGGAGGAATTGCTAATGGCTGCCACCTGTATAACCCTAGTTATGCAAAGAGGAGACTGAAAAGCATGCACTGAAATGCTCATAGGCTTGAAGGAGTGTTTATTTATGTTTGTATGTGTCAGAGTGGTGCAACTAAATATTTTGAATTAAAAAAATGTTTGGTTTAGGTCCGCTTTAATGAGGAACTGTAACGACAAAACGGCCCCTGGGGGGTACTCACCTCGGGTGGGGGAAGCCTCAGGATCCTAATGAGGCTTCCCACGCCGTCCTGCGTCCCTCGGGGGTCTCGCTGTAGCCCTCCGTACAGCCGTGACGCAATATTTACCTTCCTGGCTCCTGCGCAGGCGCTCTGATGCCTCTCGGCACCGAAGTAGGCGGAAATACCCGATCGCCGTCGGGTCTGCTCTACTGCGCAGGCCCAAGTTTCCGGCGCCTGCGCAGTAGAGCGGACCCGACGGAGAACGGGTATTTCCGTCTATTTCCGTGCCGAAAGTCGCCACAGCGCCCCCGCTGGAGCCAGCAAAGGTAAATATTGAACTGACAGTCGGCACAGTCGCCGGCTGTTCGGAGGGCTGCGGCGAGACCCCCGTGGGACAGAGGACGGCGTGGGAAGCCTCATTAGGATCCGGAGGCTTCCCCCACCCGAGGTGAGTACCCCCCAGGGGAGGTTTTTGTTGTTACAAAGTCTCTTTAAGGCAAACAATTAATTATAACATTTGTTCCTCATCAAAATTGGAAAGTCAATTAAAATCTAGTTGACTGCTGAGAAAAAGAACAGACAAGATATATTTAAAGAACTGCTGGCATGTGGAAAAACTATAATACTGTACTTCAAGATGGTATGTCCTAGTGCAGTGGTTTTTAACATTTTATTGGTATGTACCCCTTCTGAAAGCCTGTGCTCTCCTGGGTCCATCAAACGTACCCCCTGGGGTAGGCATACCACCAGTGGCGTAGCTAAGGAGCTATGGGCGCCGGTGAAAGTTTTGCATTGGAGCCCCCTAAGCATGCTATACATAACAATTGATATGGTCCACCAAAGCCAATAAAGGGCAACCACAGCGTCAGGGTGCAAGAAGGGGATAGGGAAGAGTTTGTTAATGATTACTACTATTCAAAGTCTCTATAAAAGTGAATATTATCAGCGCAGGACCAATAAAGACGTTGTTGAGGGTGGGCCCCGCGGGGCCCCTCTAGCCCAAGGGCCCCGATGTGGTCGGTGGTCGCTACCTCTGCACCCCCTATTGCTACACCACTGCATACCACACGTTGCGAACCTAGGTTCTAGTGTATCCATTGTGTTTCCACTGTTCACGGGCCAGGGCATTTGAATGACAAAGAGTTACCACCAGTCACAAAACAGCATGCACTCTCTAGTCTGTAGATTGATTTGTGATTGGTTAGGCATCAATCATAAAAAAAAGCCTAAGGGTCCGTTTCCACTGCAGCATTTTCCCACACCTGAATTCGGATCCGGAATTGCAGCCTATTAAAATCAATAGGCTGATTCTGCTTCTGAATTGCATGCGGGGGAAATAATGCTGCCCGCTAAACAACATATCCAAATCCCCATAGCCCCAATTAGGATGCTAATTTATATCAGTGTGAGTGCCACGTCAATTCCAGAAAAAGATGCGGCACCCCAGTGGAAACCCAGCCTAAGGGGATAGCACTGACATACCAGAGGCTATCCCTGTGGTAGCCCTGTGAAAGTATGGTCAAGAACAGAGAGCAGCATTTCACTTGAATTGGTGAGTTTTTCTTCACCTGGAACAAATGGAAAACAGCCTGGATGTTCCCAGTTGCAGACCAGACCTGCTGGTTATTTACAGATCTCCATTAAGTGCCTGTTTCCACTACAAGCAGATTGGATGCAGAAAAACTGACTCCAATGAATGCCTATGGGAAAATCTGCATCAGAAAAATCGTGTTTAGTGGAAACAGGCCAATAGGCATTCATTGGAGTCAGTTTTTCTGCATCCAATCTGCGTGTAGTGGAAACAGGCTTCTTTTTCAGAGAAATCTGGATGGAAACAGTGGGCCAAACACTCCAGTCCTCTCTCAGGTCAGGAACTGGAGTAAAGTGCACCTGCCTGGCTCAATAAAAGGGATGAATTTCCTATGCAAGAAGAGAATAATGAGACTGGGAGCTCCTATGCTAGTCTCAGGTGGTTGCTGAAGGCCGCAGAAGAGAGAGGCTTTGGAAGGCTGTGGGAGGAGCTTGCATCTGCTGGATGAATGAGTAGCTATGCAGGAACTCAAGGTCAGGACAAGGGGATTCGAAAGTGATGTTAAAGCCTATGGAGAAAAAAACGGATCCGATCCCTTGGCTGAAATAATCATTCACAGGCGGCTATCTTGGGCAAAAGAATACTTGAGTGTGTATAGATGTCCCCCTGATGTTATTGTTTTATTTTTGCACTACTAACCAACCTCTATTTTTCTTGTGGGAACTTCTATTGAAACCCTGCAGCAAGTGGTCTCCTGATTATCCTTCCTCCTCCCTCTACACACAACAGGATAGGCTGCAGCATATCTGTACAGTGATCATTCCTAAGCTTCCACCCAAAATGATCACAAACAGTTGTTTCAGGTGACAGAAATTGAAAGTGTGCATAGCTAAATGAGGTATGTTGATGCCCTAACTATACAGATAGATGTAAGTGAAGTCACCAGAAGGTGGGTATTGCTCGGTGTAATTGACTAGATTTATGCATTGTTTATGAATATTATGGGGATAGGAAAGGAATAGGTTATTTTTAGTTTTTAGGGTAAGGAGGTCAGGGATAGACACCAGGAAGGGGTTAATGTCAGGAAGGGGTTCATGTCAAGGGTAGGTTAGGGTTGGCAGTCAGGAAGGGGTTAATGCCAGGTGGGCAGGTTAGGGTTAGTCATGAAAAAGAAGGTTTCGTTACCAGTTATCGCTAGCCAAATGGCATGAGCAACAATGAAAGAAAAGTACTGTCTCATACCTGATATGAAAACTGCATAGCTAAACTCCATGCCAACGCCGAGCCTCCATATCCTCACATAATATATACATACCTAGTATGCAAACACTACTCTAACCTGTATGGGGAACATTAAATCTGTAAAGGGATTTGCTCCATTTTCCTCTAGCTCCAGATGAGCTGACAGATGAATTGGAGAGCTCTGCATATGAGATTCATCCGGCTTGGAGCCGGCACAAAGCATCTGTGAGGGAAATGTATAGGAAGAGGATAAATTCTCATGTCACAGTGAAGCATGTTCTGTTACACAGATTCAGGAGCAAATGAGGACACCAGGAACTGAGGGCTGTGGTGTTTGGTGCAGGATGAACTTGCATGACCACTGGGATTCCCTGGCCCTGGGAAGTGGCTCATGAAACAGCAAGCAGCACACGGTCAGGAAGAAACAGATAGAAACTAGGCCTCGGCTTTACGAATCAAACTAGCTTCAAAATAGCATGTGCTGTGCGATCATACAAGATGAGAAAAGTGAAAGCTGCACAGTTTATGGGTGCATGGCATTAACTATTTGACTGCGAAATGTAACTGCTGTCTCATTCCTCAACATAAGTCATTATAGGCAGCAAATGTACCTCCAGTTTAAGCCAACCCTCAAATATCAGGATACCAGTCTGCCATCAATCCCCTCATGTCCCGGCACAAGTCATTTATTCTGTTCCTGCATCTGTCTATGCTGAGATTTACCCCTGCGACTAGGGTCGAAGGGAAGTGGTTCCAAAGGGGACAAAAAAAGCAGCAAAAGCACTTTAGTTGTAAGATTTAGAACTTCTATGAGGTGTTTATTGGTCTCTGTGTCCCTATAAAGAGATTTCTCATTTCCTGTCCAGATGTTTAGGGGTGCCATGACAGGAAGAGAGAAAAAAGCTGTGTAACCTAGCCAGAAAAAAAAAAAGCAAATAGAAATTAAAAGCCTTTTCTCTCTCTAGAAAAAAAGTATTTGGCTTCCAATTTTCAAGTGTTTTGATAAATGAACTATAGCTAGGCGTGACTAGAAACTAGAAATGCCCCCAGTATAGGTAGCCAAGTATTGGTGCCCCTGGTATAGTTTAGCCTGCTACAGTATAGGTGCCCCAGTAAAAGTTAGCTTTCTATAGGTGCCCAAGTAAAGGTAAGCCAGCTATAGGTGCCCCAGTACAGGTTAGCCACTAAAGGTGTCACAGTACAGGTTAGCCAGTATATGTGCCGCAGTACAGGTTGGCCAGTATAGGTGTCGCAGTACAGGTTGGCCAGTATAGGTGTCGCAGTACAGGTTAGCCATTATAGGTGTTGCAGTACAGGTTAGCCATTATAGGTGTCGCAGTACAGGTTAGCCATTATAGGTGTTGCAGTACAGGTTAGCCAGTATAGGTGTCTCAGTACAGGTTAGCCAGTATAGGTGCCACAGTACAGTATGCCCCCCTCGAAGCGGTGTCCCCCCTCTCTCTCCCTCCGCAGCGATAGCGGGCTCCCTGTGCTGTTACCGTGCCTCTCGCCTGCACAGATTGCACCACCAGTTCCGGTCCTCACTGTCTACAGTACCGCAGCGCAGCTTGATGGCATCATCAAGCTGTGTGCCCTGGTACCATGGACAGTGGAGACCGGAGCTGGTGGTGCAATCTGAGCGGAGGAGAGCATGGTGAGTAACACCCCCCCCCCCCCCCAGCATCGCTGCAGAAGGAGGGAGAGAGAGGAGGGGGGGTCACCGCTGCAGGGGGAGGAGATTAAAAAATGCACTTTTCACAATCACCTGATCGTCAAAGCTGGAATTGCAAAATTTCGTTTTTTAAATCCCCTCACTCTAGTGTTAGTTGTGTTGCACCTCTTGATGGCAGCCCTAGTTACGCTACTGCTATTGCAGGGCTTTCTTCAGTTTCATCTCTGCTTATCATTACCATTTCACTCTATCTAGTTAAAGGCAATATGCTTTGGCAGGGGAAGTACAGTTATGGTGAGCAAAGAATGTCTTGTTTGACATATCTGGGTTAAGCTCATTATCCATTAGATATTGAGAGGTTTACTTAAAGTATATCAAGCACCAGAACAAAAGTTTTCATTACTGAATGCTTAGAACTCCAGGTTAACATTAATGAAGGTGGTATGTTAATGTACGGTATATAGCTAAACGTTTTTTATGGTGATGTGTTATTTACACTAGGACAGGTAGAACTGCCTCTTTTGAACAAACAACCAATTAAAAAGTGCTTCTTTTGGCCCTAACGTCTTTCAGAGTAAAGTAAAGGAGGGTAGCTGTAAAATAGAAAAAGCAACATGTGTCATGGTAAAACAAGACACTGCGGGTTATGGTAATACCAATCCTGTGCATTCTTATAGCTTATGAGGTGGCATTTGTAAAAGCCAAAACCAACAAAAACAAGGACAATTCTGGCAGTGGGGGATGAAGGCACTATGACAGTCACCTAGATAAAAATACAAAGGACCCTAAGTTTTTTAAGCTTCCAGAGCTATGAGCAGCCTACAAGGAGGCAGTTTGCAATGCCTGATGCAGAGTGATGTCTGGAGAACCTAACGGCGTGTAACTGCATCAGTATTAGATTTACATGGTGAAATCAGTGAGCAGGAAATCCATCTTATGGAAATGCATTGGCTTTCCATCTAGCTGGCACTTCTGTCCGACTTGCATGTTTGCTGCAATGTGTTATTCTTGGCTGGGAGAGGAGAGAGGTGGATTGGTAACAAAAGTGCTGCATACATAAAGTTTTAAAGGGAAGGTTCAAGCAAAAAAAAAAAAATGAGTTTCACTTACCTGGGGCTTCTACCAGCCCCATGCAGCCATCCTGTGCCCTCGTAGTCACTCACTGCTGCTCCAGTCCCCCGCTGGCAGCTTTCTGACCTCGGAGGTCAGGGCCGAATTGCGTACATTTTTACACATTCCCGCTAGTGCAGGAACATTAACGCATACATTTTTACGCGTTAGTGGTGCAACGCGTAAATTTTTGTTCCTGCACTAGCTGGAATGCGTAAAAATCTATGCAATGTGGCCCTGACCTCCGAGGTCAGAAAGCTGCCAGCGGGGGACTGGAGCAGCAGTGAGTGACTACAAGGGCACAGGATGGCTACATGGGGCTGGTAGAAGCCCCAGGTAAGTAAAACTCATTTTTTTTTTTTGCTTGAACCTTCCCTTTAAGCAGCTTTTGTTTGATGAACATTACACAAGTACCGAGATTTCAAGTCCGTGACAGAAATATATTGCTACAGGGCCAATCACACAGGACAGAGGCAGGTACATTCAGCCCTGCAGGTTATATGATCTTACAGACAATACATAATAACACAGTGACAGCACTGAAATGGTGTTTCTCAGTTATCACAGTAATATTTGCTCTAAATGTACAAAATTCATTTTTATGTAGGAAATGGGACAACATGAATGCATTTCTAAGTAGTCCCTTAGTGGGGATCTTTTCAGCTACTGCCTACACACATGATGCACGTACCCCAGGGTGTACTTGAACTTGTTTTAGTCCAGGGGTGTCCAAACTATTCAGGTCAAGGGCCGAATCACCATTCATAGGAGTGCCAGTGGGCCAAACTAGAGAAATTAAGCACAATTTTGCTGATTGCCAGTACACTAGGTACACTATACCGTGTGCTGTTAGCACAGTGTCAGCTGCTAATCGGAGGCTGTTACAGTTGCTGACACAGTGGCAGCTGCTAATCAGTGGCTCCCACTGCTACAGCGGTGGCTAATAACCTACAGGTGAACAAAGGGGGAGGCAGAACAGCAACACAAGGTGGCCCCTGCATGTGGCACCACAGCTACGGTCTGCAGACCGCATGGAATTAACAATTGTAGAGAGCTTTGGCCAGAAAAGGCTCAGCGGGCCACATTTGGCTCCAGGGACAGACGTTGGACATGCCTGTCTTAGTCAATATTGTAAATCTTTAGATAAAAAGAAACAAACAATAAATCATATATGAATGAACTTGAATAATTATTAACAGTCAGTAAAAGCTTCAACAAATGTTGGAATAGCATTTACACAATTATGGAGCACTCCTAACAAACATATAAGGGAAAAGTAGTACTTGAGATGATCTTACCCACAGTATAGGTGTTTGGTCAGTCATTAATAAAAGGGTAGGTGCCACAATAATGTTGAGAAACACAGAGCTAGAGTAGCTATGATATTGCATTTCTCCTTTTAAGGACAACTAAAATTAGAAGAATATGGAGGCTGCCATACATATTTCCTTTTAAACAATACCAGTTTCCTGGCAGCACAGCTGATTTAATTGGCTGCAGTAGTCTATGAATCACACCACAAACAAGCATCCAGCTAATCTTGTAAGATCTGACAATAATGTCAGACACATCTGATCTGCTGTATGCTTGTTTAGTGTCTATGGCAAAAAGTATTAGAGGGAGATGATCAGCAGGATAGCCAGGCAACTGGTATTGCATAAAAGGAAATAAATATGGCATCCTCCATATCCCTCTCACACTTAATGCGTTGCATCTCATTTTCCAGAATGGGACGCAACGCAATGCAAATCAACGCAACACATCAAGTGTAAATAGGGCCTAAAAGTAAATCTAATGTTCTTGTGCTGGGTGAGGGTAAATCTCTATAATGGGGACAGATACAATGCTAAAAATGGGATCGCAGGGTGAGTCTGCCTATCAATGGGCTTTAGATGAGGTAAATGACTGATAGATGTCAGAGCTATATAAATACTAAAGAATAATTATAGTAATAATAATCTCTAAGATTGAGATTCCTGTCTTTTGACATAGATGTAGAATATCCAGTGGTACATCATGAAATATAACTGATACAGGTCAGTAACCTGGGAGCCACCATATCAGTTATATTTCATGATGTACCATTCGATGTTGTGCTAGATGTCAACAAACAGGAATCTTGATCTTAGAGCTGCAGATGCTAGCTTTGTACTGCTTGATGGAGCACAAACTCATAGAAAACGTCATCTTCGTGCTGCATCTAGCCACTCCATACCCCAATCACACGCCCATACCAAAGTCAATCTGAAAAAGAACAGCTTTCTCAATCAATATTTGATCAATACTATGATTATAATATTGATTGGCTGTGCCCTGGTCATTTCGGTTTGGCCAATATAAAGTTTATGTCTACTTATCAAGCTGGTTAATGTAAAAATACTCACATTGGGGTGTATGGACTAATGTGTGTTTAGCAGAACTACATGCGTTAAAGTGGAACTGTAAGTAAGGATTGAATAAACAATTGTTCAAAACGGAGGCGCCAGATAAGGATAAAATAGTTAAAAACGGTTAAAAAAGGGGGAGGTAGTGGTGGACTTACCTCCCACAAGTAGAAACTCGATCAGTTATTTAGTGAAAAATATCTTTATTGAAATAGACTACAAAGTAATAGCAACACATTTCACTGGCAACATCCCGCTTCATCAGGCAGTATATGGCACTTGTAAAGATCCAGCCAGATATGAGCTGGTATTGACAAATTGGTTTGACATATTACAATATTGGGGCTCTCAAACTGCTTTGTTTTGTAAGTAAGGGTTGAACTTCATACCAATCAGTAGCAGATTTTCCACAATAAATCTTTACCTTTTCTGGAATAGATCATCAGGGACTACTGTATGGCTGATATTGTGGTGAAACCTCTCCCACAGTGTGCTGTCAGGACCATGGTCCTGACAGTATGCTGTCTGTGAACCTCATTGTATTGTAGGAAATAACGGCTGTTTTCAACTGCCAAGCAAGCTGTATCTCCCACTGTGCATAGAATTCTCAGTAACGAACATTCTGTACAGATCACCTGGAAGAACTAAAGATGTCACCACCTGTGATAAATTTCAGCATGTACATCAGGGAGAGGAAAGATTTTATAATGGGCAAAAACTAACTAAATAATCTATAAATGAATATTGTGAAATGTAAACAATAAGCAGTGTTATTCATTATGCTACTTTTACTCTCTCTTCCTCCCTCCTCCTCTCTGCCTCTGAAATCATTGGCTAGTAACCTCCTCCTCCTCCTGCCCAGACTGAGCTCCCATAAGCCCTTGCTACAGTGCCAAAGCACAAAATGAGCTGTGGGCGAGGCTTGTTTAGTTTATAGGGAATTATACTATTAAAACAAAACAAAAAAGTATTTGGCTTGAGGAATGCCCTGTAAACTATATGAAAGGAACACAATTATAAAATGAGTAAAAGTTTTTCTCGGATCCACTTTAAGGGCTCGTTTCCACTAGTGCGGCGTGCGTCTCGTAGACGCACGCCGGCACTGAGCGAGTGGGCGGGATCGCAGGCAAATCCCATGAGCCTCCGCCGCGAATTCTGTAGGGGGTTCCGGCCGAATCGCTACTGCAAGCGATTCGGCCGACGGCGCCGTTATCCCCTATGGCAGAGTTTCCCCGCGCGATTTGCCTGCGGGGAAACTCTGCGGATTCGCGTCCGTTTCCGCGATAGTGGAAACGGGCCCTAAGTCTTACACAGGATGTATAGAGCAAATTACACTGCATATAATGTGCTTTACTCATCATACGGTAAGACTTTATGCACACAATCCTTTATGCAGTTTAGTGCATACACCCCATAGTCTCTAAGGTCTCATAAGTCCTGTGTCTCATGGAGTAAAGCAGGTGAATAGCAAAACAGACTGTTCCTAAGCATCATAACACACAGCCACTGATTTTCAGTCTGGTGTGTTACATGTGCACCAAAGGGTCATGCTGACATTGTTACAGCGCTGGAGCAAGGGTAAAATCACAATGACTAAATTCCATTGTCATCCCCTACAGGAAACTCAGTTGTATTGATTTTTCTTGCAGCTCCTGCCAGAAAATACAAGGTAAATCAGACAAGGGGAGAAGCAGAATGTGTTATCACACCAATGCAGGAAGTGTGGCCATACTGATTTTTTTTCAGCAGCTTTTAAATTAAACAGACAAGACAACGGAAGGAGGATAATGTGTTAGCATCTAAAACAGGAAGTGCGGACATACTTTTCAGCAGCTCCTTTCGGAAAATACAACATAAAAAAGGAATAGAATCTGCTGGCATTCCAACACAGGAAGTGCAGCAATACTTTTCAGCAGATCTGGCCAGTAAATAATGAGTAAAACAGACAAACAAGAACACCATATTCGTTTAAAGCCTCTGTTCCACCAAAATGTTATCTTGCTGCCATCTCCAACCCTTCCCACTAAATAAAAGCTACCAAATACTTTAGCTAAAAATAGCAGTAGTCTTGCCTTCCCCATCATTGGCTTCAGCCACACCATGCAGCTATCTGAGATAGGAGGTGTGGCCAAGCAACCATTAGCTCCCCTCCCAAACAGGACACAGAAAGGGGATGTCACCAAGCTGCCATTCAACCCTCCTTCAAAATGAGTCAATGGGCGCTCCTCCACCCTACATTCGTTTCTCAAGGACTGCCAGACGGATCGCTATACAGAATGGAGGTACCAACTCCCTTAGAACAAAAAAGCAATTTAACTTAGGTATGTTTTAAGTTAAATATGTAGGTATGAAGATGTTTAATGTATGATTATTACGGATATGTAAGATGAAGAATCTTTCTTTAGATAGAAGTTTTTAGCGTAGGGCGATGGGTTTCTAGCTTGCTATTAGGTTGCTAGGCAACCGCTTACTATGTGTAACACCGCGAGAGACTATGAGCCGCTCCAGGAAGTAATTTGCATATGCTGCAACTCAAAGCGTCCCAGTCTGCCGCCGGCCGACGAGCCCCTGATGAGTCATTGTGATGAAACCGGTAGGGCGTGGCCTAAGGCGGCAGACAAACAGACGCTAGGAGAGCGGTGGTGAGGACGTCCTATGGGATTTTATTGATGCGCATTGTGTTCTTAAGGATTGTGAGTATAATTTTATGTTTTTACTATTGAATAAAATGTGGAATTATGCTATGGGAGCCCTGTGTCAGTCCCTGTAGGTATCCATCTGCCTGTTGAATGAAATTTTTTGGATACACTTAAGAGCAAACTGCTGGTCATGGTATGGTCAGCATATTCATTTGGTGAGCCTGTATTTATACTATTATTGTGGTGGAAATCATAATGTGGGGTGCAAAATACTGGGCACTGTGGAGGCAACGTCTGCTTTGCATGGTTGGCTGCATGACATGCACAAGGCTGGTTACGGGAGTGCACACATTTTTGCACATGTGTGAAAAAAGAGAAATTTAAGATCTATACAGGGTCACGCTATGTTCTACCATTATTCTTTTTCTGAGGAATAAGCGGAAGCAAAACCAATGGTCGGAGGAGTCTAAGGATTACATTTAAGCCTATTTTGCTGATTTTTAGTTCAATCAGCCATCCCATCTGGTGAGCCTGAAATTTACCTATCACTTAGCACTGTGCACACAGGATAACACCAGTGGGTGCTGGTAGAGGACAAACATCCCGAAATTTGATTACGCTATGTCTGTTCTCTTGTGTTTTCCCCGAGTGTCATCTTAGGAAGAAGGAAGATAACAGGAGTGAATATCATCGGAAAAGTGCATTCTGCTGATCTGTGAGTCAGCCATTGAATGCCGGTGAGAGTGTATAATATAATCGTTGACTCTATTTGATTGCTAGAGCTATTGGAGCTGATATCAAACTTTATTACTGTGACTGTGGGCTAGGGAGCACTGTACGGACAATTGCTTTTTTAAGTAATTACGGCTACAAAGTGGGTGTGAAGCCTATGGCAGTGCCCAAACTTCCTCAGCACCTGATGAAATAGCAGGCGCCAGGACGTACATGTAAGAGTGGTGAACAAGGCATGGATATCGGTGGGGTTGCAATGTGGAGAGGGCAGTTAGGATTAGGCATCAGTTGAAGGGTTGCTTAGGGTTAGGCATAGGTTGGGGGGTGGTTATAGTTAGGCATCAGGAAGCGTGCATGAAAAAGGGGCGCTAAGAAATTTGGGTGCCCAACTTCTAGTAGAATCTCTGTCTAATTTATAGATATTCTACGCTTTACCAGTGTAAATAATACCAATATTTTACTCCAACTTATCCTATTCCTAACACTATTCTCATACAGTAACCCCCCTTGCCGATGCCTACCCTTAACCACCTCCCCACACCTAACCCTTAAAATCCCCACGCCTGACCCTTAAAAACACCACCCCACGCCTGACCTTAAAGGCCCCCCTTATGATTAACCCTTAAAGAAAACACCCCACATGCCCAACTTTAACTGCCCCATGCCTAACCTTAACCGACACTTCCACCATCCAGCGCAAATACGTTAGGGTGTCCACTGTCAGGCTGTGTGGGCTCCCAAAGCCACAATTTTTAATGGCGCTTATGGGGGCAACCAAGTTTCTGCCATTAGGGGGCACCCAAAATTATTGCTTCGATCAATAAAGGAAGGGTTCAAGTGAGAATGGGCAAGAAAAATTCAATATTTTACTATCATAATTACAAAGAACCTGATAGTAGAATATTAGTAATTTTGCCAACATTCTTCTAGCGGTTTCCTCTGGCCCCCAAATTACCGTGGCGCTCTTTTTACATGTACGCAGGTAAGGGAGCCAGCAGTTTAACAAAACATAACTGGGTTGAGACTTTAAAGGACACCCGAAGCGAAAATAAACTAATGAAATAAACAATTGCATGAATGTGTCATTGAGCAAAAACAATAAAACAGTTAAAACATAAAAAGAAAATTTAAACATAAAATAAAAATGTGGAATATCCTAAAAAGTCATTTTTAGGAGAAGGAAGATGGCTTCCTTCTCCTAAAAATGACTTTTTAGGATATTCCACATTTTTATTTTATGTTTAAATTTTCTTTTTATGTTTTAACTGTTTTATTGTTTTTGCTCAATGACACATTTATTGAAGTATGCCAGAGCTAAAATCTATGAACTATTGACCCTTTTTATCTCTTTCCTGCTCTCAGAAGCCATTTTCTGCTAGGAAAGTGTTTTATAGTTGGAAATTCTTATCAGTGAGGGTCACACTGTAGTCACTTCCTGTCTGAGTCAGGACTGAGTCAGCCACTTACATACCTGATATTTAACTCTTTCAGGCAGAGAAAGAAAAAAAGGAACACAGCATCGTTATTTGTGTGCTAGGCACTGTACATACCCATGTCTATCTCAGCATGTCACATGTCACTTCGGGTATCCTTTAAAGAGAGTCTGAAGCGAGAATAAATCTCGCTTCAGACCTCATAGATAGCAGGGGCATGTGTGCCCCTGCTAAAACGCCGCTATCCTGCGGTTTAACGGGGGCCCCTTCACCCCCAAATCCCCTCGGTGCAGCGGGGGATCTCTTCCTGGTTGGGGCAGGGCTAACCGCCGCAGCCCTGCCCCACGCGCGTCTGTCAGCAGTATCGCCACCTCTCCCCCGCCACTCTCAGTCTTCCTTCACTGAGAGGGGCGGGGGAGAGGCGGCAATGCGCCGCTGATAGACGCGACTGGAGGCAGGGCTGCAGCCGTTAGCCCTGCCTCCAGGAAAAGAAAACTCAGGACCAAGTTTGCGACCAATGCTTGCGGGGGTGGGTTTGGGGGTGAAAGGACCCCCGTTTAGCCGCGCGATAGCGGGATTTTAGCAGGGGCACACATGCCCCTGCTAACTATGAGCTCTGAAGCGAGATTTATTCTTGCTTCAGAGTCTCTTTAAAGATAAAAATATATGTTACACTGTCTTTTTTAATATTTTGTTTAGAGTTCCTCTTTAATGTAAGTTGCATACATAAATGTGTGTAAAAAAATAAGTATACTTATATAGCGCAGTTATAGATTTTTTTCCTGATTTTGTCCCCTACAGAGACGTGAGAAACCCCTCACTGCATACTGTATACTAGTGTTCCCCAACTAATAATAATCTGTACAGCACAGTACAGCAACCCTGCTGAGTGTCTGCTTGTCTCACAGCTTCATCTGCTTTTTACCTCTAAACTGAATGACTGTGTGTAACAGAATTCCCCCATGTCTGTAATATGTTTTCTGTACATCTCATCAGTTAGTGATAACTGGAATCCATTCCCTTTCTGTCAGCGCACAGATCAGATCACTGAACATCTTACTTGATAACTTAAGTAGATAACAGTTGACAGGCATGAGTACTGCTGTCACACAGCCATAGGGGATTTAGTAAGTTTAAGAACGCAGGGCAAGTTGTCAGACAAGCAGTGATGGGGAACAGGGGATGATGGGAAGCAATGTAGCATATACAGTAAATGTCTAAAGTACACCTATGATTTAATGTTCTATACACCATGGTTATTATTGTTTGTATTACTTTATAAGTACAGAGGGAGCTATATTTGTTCATTACATAAGCAGGCTCTTTAACAATGTCATGGAGTTGCAGGGTTTGTGTTTTGCCATTCCTCTCTCTCAGTGCAAATTCATAATTCTTGCAGTAAATTACAGTCTTTTAGATGACAGGCCAAGTTCACTTGCCATCGCTTGCTGCTTCAGGGTATGCGGAAGTGCACGGAAGTGTATTGTAAAAATATGCTTCCACACATGCACGCCGCAACGTCACTTCAGTAACATTTTAAACATACCTGCATCGCCATAAACTAATGGATAATAATGCAAAAGTATCTTTGAATTTCCCTCCAAGGCTCCCCATTGGTTCCTTAACCGACCAATGGGGAGCCTTGGAGGGAAATTCAAAGATACTTTTGCTCTCAGCTATACTAAGTATAGCTGAGAGCGCGTCCTATGCAGACGCTTTGCCGCCAGCTCCCGCAGTCCTCTCCACCTGCCCACACTTATCACCCTCACCTATGTTGGCACCCAGCGCACCCATACTTAGTATAGCTGACAGCAGTGCGGCGGGGGCGGTGGGTTTGGCGGCAGTGCACGCTGATCTTCAATCAGCTTAAGAAGGCCGCATGTTTAAAGGATATTGAGGTGGGACCTTTCCGAGGATATTGGCGTGGGAACATTTTTTTTTAAGGGAACAGGTAAGTATTTCTGGTTAAGATTAATAAAGGACTTTTTTCATTGTTGTGTTTTTATTTCATTTAACCCTTTGTGGAAATGGTAAGGATTACCCCTATACTCATTTCTCAAGGGAGGGGGGCAGGCATCTGGGGTCTCCTAGATGCCACCATGAATCCCCCCAGGGAGTCGTCGCCCCCCTCCTCCTGAAGTCCCATTCGGCCGGGGCTCCGCATTCTGGCTATCCCAGCCTGCATGGGAGACAAGGGGTTAGATGCTCGGGATGGAGGACCCCACATCATTTTTTTTTAATTTCCCACCCTCTGAACATAAAAAAAAAAAAAGGTTAAAAAAAATAGGAAAATATCCCAGGGATCTTTATACAGCCATATTGTGGCTGTAAAGTGATCCCTGGCCAAAGCGTTGCGGCTCCGGAGGGGTTTCCAGGGGGTCCGTACGCACTGCCTATGGACCCCCTGGTAACCCAGTCATGAAATTCATTGCTCTTTCTTTTGATATATGTAAATTTACACTACCATTAGGTTTGCTACAATAACTGTCATTTACCGCATTTAAATGTATTCTTTTTCCTTTGAGACTTTAAAATCGATTTTCTCAAAAACTATAAGGTCTTTTTGAAAAATTTCCCCTGGTTCCCACTGTTCTTCTTAACATAACCTGCAAATTTGGTGTTTCTAGTATGTAAGGGGGCTTTGCTATTAACCGCTTAAGTCGGAGGGTTTTTAATCGCAAATACCGACTCGTGATTAGTGATTACATGTGGTTAGTCAATTCGAAACCACACTCGAGTCGGATATCCCTTTCTACTCATGATCGTGAGTCAATTCAGAAGTGGGCGGAGTAATGCTTGTGATCACTCGTATGTATGATCAGGGGTATCCGAGCAACTCTGCGCACAGGCGCAGTAGAGGGCGACATGGCGAGGTCGGCATCTACATCGGAGGGGACCGGGAGCCACCAAAGCTGCAGCAAGGACACAGGATACTTGCCAGGGGCTGGAGGAAACTCCGGGTAAGTAATTTTTTTTTTTTAACCTGATGATTCCTTTAAAGTGCCCTAAGGGTCTTTTTCCACTACACAGCTGAATCACAAATCGCTAGTGATTTTTAAATCGCTAGGGTTGTTACTTTATCATAGAAATCATGAGAAGTATTTTCCACTATAGTGATTCGATTTGGAAATCGCAAATCGCAATTGCTTTCTGGAGCAATTTTTAGAGTGATTAATGAAAAATTGCAATCGCTGGCGATTGCTAGTGAAAAAGGGCCCTAAGAGTTTGTGTCTGTCACTTGGCCCTGGCAGCTCCTCTCACAATAAAAAAAAGAGCTTCCTATAGAATCCATCATCATACTTCAGGGTTAGCTGCTCCTGGTCTCTATAGATTTTGTCTGCTGGCTATTACTGGTGTCCTCCTGGGAATCAGATGGAGAGCTGGGGTGATCATTTTCCTTGTGGTCAGCACATCACCTCCAGCCCTCTTGTCTCCTCACATGCAGCCTTGCCAGGTGCCAGTGACCAGACCTTTGTCCATTTCTTATCTGTGGGGAGGGAGCCCAGCACAACAAGTGAAAGCATGGTGCAGGCAGGGTCAGCAGTTCATGGAGAGACACAGACTCTCAGAATGCAAGCCAGCTGAACAGTCTGTGTCTTCTGCTGTGCAAGACAACATTACTATGCATTTTGCTATACCGTATGTCACATCCATGTGGGCTTCCTGCAGCAGCCCGGGCACCATGTGATAGCTGAACTATCACCAGCCTGCAGAGGAGGTCGGGTCTTTACCAGGGCTGGTAGGGAATACACTCTTGAATGACTCATTTTTCCCATAATGCAGCAAGGTTCACAGACAGGAAACTGCCAAGAGTACGTACTTTTCTTGTTTCTTGTGGGAGGGGTTTCCCCACAATATCATCCATACAGCGCCCCCTGATGGTCTGTTTGTGAAAAGGAATAGATTTCTCATGTAAAAGGGGGTATCAGCTACTGATTGGGATAAAGTTCAATTCTTGGTCGGAGTTTCTCTTTAAGGGTTAGGGAAGGGGGTCCTAATCGCTTGATGAGGAGGGGGCCCAGGGTAAAATCTTCTACCGTCCTCCCAGGCCAGTCCACGCCTCATTGGCGACCCATGTATTTTATCGGCATTTAGGCGCCGGGGCAGAAATTTATTAATTATTTATTTATAAAGTTGTTGGTACAGCACCTGCTAATTATTGGGCACTACAGGCACCCAAATGCTGATATTTCTATAGGCGCCTATGGCGGTCAGGGTTACCGGCAGGTAGTTTGTGTGTGTGTGTGTGTGTGTGTGGGAGGGGGGGGTTAGGTTAAGGCATTAGCAGGCAGGTAGTGGGTGCTGGGTAGGGTTAGGCATTAGGTAGGTAGTGTATGCGGAAGGGGGGGTTATTATTAGGCAGGTAGTGTGTGCAGGGGGTGTTAGGTATTAGGCAGGTAGTGTGTGTGGGGGGTGTTAGGCATTAGGCAGGTAGTGTGTGCGGAGAGGGGGGTTAGGCATTAGGCAGGTAGAGTGTTCAGAAGGGGGGGTTAGGCATTAGGCAGGTAGTGTGTGGAGAGTTGTTAGGCATTAGGCAGGTAGTGTGTGCAGTGGGGTGGGAGGGGGGGTTAGGGTTAGGTATCAGGCGGGTACTGTGTGTGGGGGGTGGATTTAGGGTTAGGAGTTAGGGGGGTGATTTTGTGTTAGAGTAGGGTTAGGTTTAGCCATCGTAAAATAATGGTATACAGATATTTTACATTTTGATAGTAAAATACTGGTATTAAATACTGATATTTTACTATCGGCATTACTGGGAGCCCAAATTTCCAGGCACCTTTTTTTTGTTTATACTAGTGGACCTAAGCCCGTTTAAAAACGGGCTCTAGGTCTAGGTCCGTTTTTCTGCTGCCGCCAGTCAGTGCGCATGCGCGCGCCTACAGCTGCAGCGCAATCCCGTCGCGCACACTCCCGCATCCATCGCGCGCTCGTGCACCCGCCGCGCGCACGCAACCGCCCGCCCACCTCGCTCCCTGGTCCCGTCCAGCTTTCCGTGTCCGTTACTGCGCACATGCGCAATAGCAAATAGCAGGGACACAGGGACAAATGCTGGACTCAGCGACACAGGGGTTTTATAGTATAGGATGCTTCTGTACAGCCCTCATATACAAACTGTTACTTGCTAAGTTCTAGGTGACTTCCTCAGGCTGCAGAAGTCAGATGGCAGCACCGGGCAGAAACAGGAAGTGAAGAGAGTGCCTGGCCAACCTATACTGGGGGCAACTGTACAAGGCTAACCTATCCTGGGGGCAACTGTACCTAGCTACCGACACTGGGGGTATCTATAACTGGCTACCTATACTGAGGGTGTTTTGGGGGGGGCTCACTCCAGCTATAACGTGTCGAGTGCTATGCGATCATTCCAATTTGGGAGGGGAGGGGGGCGCATCCTCACAAGTTTGCCTCAGGCAGCAAAAAGTCTAGAACCGGCCCTGCTAAGATCCCAAACAATGGTTATAAAGTATATACATAGCTTTGCAATCTTGATCCAGCTGTGTGTCATATGGGTTGTTTGAAACAAACCTTAATAAATAAGTCGCCCCTAGAGGGACTAGTTGTGAGTGTGCACATGATATCAAATTTCAAATATATTGAACATGTAAAATAGGAAGGTTGGATGTAAGGTTGGATGTAATGTTACTTTCTGGTATATATTAAAATAAGTTGGTGCTACAGGAAAGTTTTGCCTCGTAACAGGACAGGGTGATAGCAAATAGCAGCCGAATGACATATTGTGGCTTTAACCCCCTTTTTTTTTTTATCATGTAGCGAGCCGAGGGCTCGCTACATGATAGCCGCTGCTCAGCGGCATCCCCCCGCCCGCTTCGATCGCCTTCGGCGATCACCGATCAGGAAATCCCGTTCAAAGAACGGGATTTCCTGGAGGGCTTCCCCCGTCGCCATGGCGACGGGGCGGGATGACGTCACCGACGTCAGCGACGTCGGGACGTCATTGGGAGACCCGATCCACCCCTCGGCGCTGCCTGGCACTGATTGGCCAGGCAGCGCTCGGGGTCTGGGGGGGGGGGCCGCGCGCCGCACCGGATAGCGGCGATCGGGCGCGCGGCGGCGGCGATCGGGGTGCTGGCGCAGCTAGCAAAGTGCTAGCTGCGTCCAGCAAAAAAAAAAAATTAAGTAAATCGGCCCAGCAGGGCCTGAGCGGCACCCTCCGGCGGCTTACCCCGTGTCACACACGGGGTTACCGCCAAGGAGGTTAAATGAATTACGGCCCTTTTTACACTATATCAGTTGCTATCAGTTATAACTGAAATGACAACTGATGTGCAGTCCAGTGTCCATGTTTCCTTATGGCCTCTTTCACACTATACACTGAAAAACTGAAGCTTTTTCACAATGCACTGCTATGGAGACAAAAACGCATAGCAATAAGGCTACGTTCACGGTGGCCGTTGTGTTGCATTCCCTGTGACAGCAAGGGAGCAACATATTGGGAAAGTAGCACCACATGTTACCGGCGTGTTGCGTTGTATACATTAAAGCATACAGTCAATGAAAATTATGCTTCACTGTACCTGTTCACGCACAGCGCATGTAGTGCGTTACAATGCCACACGACTTTATACCGCACTGCACCAGCCACACTGTGAATGTCGCATAGGTGGTGCATTTTAGTGCAGCAAGCAGTGTTAAAAAGCGGCCAATATGCCACACCACAATGCACCACTGTGACTGTAGCCAAGTGTCTTGTGTGCTCTATGTGCAGTGCCTGACTCTGAACACGGGCCAGGATAAATATTCTGCATGCCTCCACCAGCCAAAGAAGCAATCTAAAGTTTCCTACCCTTTCTAGATAAGTGCGGATACTGGTTATATCCTCTATGTGAGTCTTCCTCTTTCTATTTGTCTTGCTTATGTAAACCCACCAAATTCCAGATCAGCAACAAACAGTGTGAGAAGATGAGAGGAGAGTGCCAGCGGCTGTTGCTATGTAGCCAACACCTCGCTATCTAATCTCCTAGCATCCATCATTGTCACCCTGCCCCTGTATCCTGATGATGCCCAGCAGCTGCACCAATCTAGGCACACTATTCAGCAACCTTATCCAATCCTGCATTTCCACTGTGTAGTTATGCTGCATGAACTCTAGAGACACTAGTATGACAAGAATGACCTTAAGCTAAGAACTCACATTAGAAGGAATGTAGGTTCATGAAAATCTAGCATAAGTACAGGTGTCTCCTGATGACATTTGTTCTTCTTTTGTATTCTCCATTGTAGAGCACCTCTCACTTGTCCAGGCTGCTGGGCAGTGTATCTGTACAATGATCATTCCCAAAATGTCCCAGAACATTCTTTCCAGGGAACAAAACAATTATTGAAAGTATGTATGTAGCTTTTGATTCACTAATATACAGAGCAGAAAAAGACATTGACCAATTTTCTTGCCATTTAAACAATGTAGTGTAGAATTGCAGTAACTCATAGCAAGCAGATCTGACTTTCCATCAAGTTAGTACAGTCAGAATATAACAATATATTGAGACTTATACTGTACCAGTTAAAAAACAATAATAATTAGACATTAGATTTGATTTACAAAAAACTGAATTTTATTGAAAGCTTATTTACAATCTTAGCATTCCTAATTAACATTGAGTCTACATTCACAGTGCTGCGTTGCAGTGAAAAGTAA
The DNA here is from genome assembly GCF_040937935.1 of Hyperolius riggenbachi. Classification (NCBI taxonomy): domain Eukaryota; kingdom Metazoa; phylum Chordata; class Amphibia; order Anura; family Hyperoliidae; genus Hyperolius; species Hyperolius riggenbachi. Next base: position 213,279,225 of record NC_090651.1, on the reverse strand, counting down.
CAGCCACATTGTAACGCAGACCTCTGCACTGCAATGCACCACCTATGCGACTTCCACAGTGCGATATAACGGCGTGCGGCATCCCAATGCACTGCATATAGTGCGGTATCGCATAATGCACTCGTCAATGGCAGTGAAGCATACTTTTTATTGACTGTATGCATCACTTTATGTGACACAACTGTTGCCGAACGTGCAGTGAGACTTTTTTTATTCCTTTGTGTACTGTTTATAAAGGGAACGCAACCCAGATCCCACTGTGAACTTAGCCTTAATTAAAATATGGTTGGAGCACTGAACAAGCAACAGCTTCATAGCTTTGTATTAGAGTGGACAATACAAAATTAGTGACAGCATTATCAATATTAGACAGTTTCTGCTGAAATGTTGTCCTATACCTTCTTGTGCAATGGGAGACCAAGAACCAGGTTCCCCAACCCTGCCCTCAAAACCCACCAACAGTACTCATTTTGCAAGGAACTGCACATATTCACTGGTGGGGTAATCAGTGTCTCATTAGTGCTGATTAACTACCTCTGAGGATGTCCACAAAACATGTACTGTTGGTGGGCCTTCAGGAGTGAGTTGGGCAACATTGAGGTAAACAATTGATATTGGGAAAATGTATGTACCTACAACTGTACACTGTATTTATATCATGTGATATACAGAATAATACTTTGAACTAAACATGTATGTCACTCACTCAGTAATTTCTCAGCCATTCCTACATAGTGCCTAAGCATCAGTTTTGCACTTTATGAACACTCACCGTTTTGGTGAAGAGGATGGCAGTATCCCAGTATTCTGGATGTTTATCGTTTGCCTTGTTCCACTTCTTCTGCCAAGTGCAGAAGCTCCTCAGGGTCATGGCAGCATTGGTTGTGACCTTGGGTCCCTTTCCATCATCTGTCAGCACCATGAACTTTACTACAGCTATGTTGATTGGGTTTTGGATACTGTGGTGGCGATACAAGCGAGCAGCTGTGGCCATTAACGTGAGCAGATAGTGTTGAAGGTCATCACCATGGAACTTCAGCATTGTTTCATCTGCCACAACCAGTGTTTCCACGTATCTAGCGATAGATGCGAAGCGTCGGGACCGATGGCCTCCCTGTCTGGTACCATTGATGTGTTTTTTGCCATGCTTGGAGCTCTTGTATCTCTCAAGAGCTTCCATGATGCCATGGTTGAGTCCAGAGCTGACTCCACACCTGGACGTGGTGTCCTCTGGTTGTATCACAGCTTTTCTGCGCTGGAGGAGATGCAACCCTTGCTTGCTACCTCGCAATTGGTCCCATGTACCATTTTTTAATGGACTGATGAAATATTCCAATCCTCTGTATCCGAAGGCCCCCCGAAGTCCTCCACAAAGGCTGAGAGCTGCAAAAGAATCTCGGTCAGAATTGACATCTCCAGAGTAGAAGCAATGCCTTAGGCTTGGGGAAGGTTTGGGGACAGTGCCAGGATAGTGCATGGAAAATGCTGGTGCAATGAACTGAGAATCAGGACTTAAATTCAGATAGAAATCCTCCTGAAATGCTGAGATCTGAAATATAACTCCAATGTCCTTGGCCAATTCATGGCCTTGTCTGTAGTACTGTCTCCCATTGATATCAGGATCCAGTTTTTTAGGGGTTACCAAAACCTCATCCGACCAAGCATAGATAGAGGAGAAAAAAACTATATCCAAAGCTAGCAGAGAGGTGACAGCCAGATGTGCATGATGCATGGTGACTCAGCCACGAGTCGTTCCAGGAAATATTGTACTTTATGCACAAAGAGATGAAGGGCAGCTTAGGTGAATTTTGAAACTAGAGAAAACTGAAATGGATCGACCATGTGAACGTGGTAGAAATTTATTGAAACAAAGGGGAAAAGAATGTATTGGTAAAAAAGTGAAATAAAAGATGCCCATTAGGATGTAGCGCAGGCAACAGTCTCTTCTGTTCTGCATCCACTGATCCAGATGTTCAGGCTGTACCTTGTCCCAGTGCTGCAGTCCCTGTTGCTTCACTACCTGTTTGCAAACAGGCAACATCAGCTCTTGTTGGGCTTTATATACATCCTTGTCCTGTGCAAATACACTTTTTTTCTTCTCTGGGAGGTGCTGTGAAGGCTTATTGGACTCTCATTATCAGCCACACATACACATACAGCCTCCCTCTTCTTTCATTGCCGGCAGGGCTTAAAGAGCCAGCAAATCTCATCATCTGTTCGGAGCAGCTGTTTTCTCCCTCCCTCTTCCAGCTTTCCTCTGCACACAAACTTGGAGCCCTTCTCAGCAGCTAGTGACTCTTCTCCCTGAGGGTTTCTCTGTAAGCACTGAATGATCTGACAGGACTGTGCTGTGCACTGTAATGACTGGCACGAAGCAATTGGATGAGCTGTCCAAACAATTCCCTAACACTCAGTCCTCCTAGCCAGAAAAGAAAGCCCAACTAAAACATGTTTCTTAGATCTGTGGGCAGCACTGTGGCAAAGTGACTAGCACTCCTTGCAGTACCAGAGTCCAAGGTTCAAATCCTGACTAGGGCGCATTTTGCATGGAGTTTCTGTTTGTTCTACCCATATTTACAGTACTGTACTAGGATTTTCTGTATTTCATCTGGATTCCTCCTATACATGAAAAAACATACAATAATAAACTATAGCAACATTTTCATGGGGCCCTCATAACTAGGCACCCTTGAGCTATAATAATGATGTAGCAAACATCAAATTTTCAGTTCACGAATGCAAATGCAAATTTTCTGCAAAAGTTTGTGAACAGGTGAACCTAGTGAACCGCCATAGACTTCAATGGGCAGGCAAATTTTAACACTTACAGGGACTGTTTCTGGCCACAAAAGTGATGGAAAAGTTGTTTCCCACCAAAATTACGTAGTTGACGCAGAGTCATGTTTTAATCTCATTAGGGCAGAAATCACATTAGATTCCCAGATTTGTGGTATTAAGTGCTTTAAAACATCCGTCGTGCGTACACTGCGATAAGGTACTGTAAGGGTTAGGCCCAGTTCACACTGACAGACGAAATACCACGTTTAACGCACTGCAAACAACCGTCAAGATATTTAGTGATAACGTCAGGTGAGCAAATCATTGTTTTTGCTAGTTAACACCTCCAGGACACAAATGTTAGTCCTCTCGGTGGCAGTCTTTGTGTAGTGGTGTGTAGTGGCCACCATGCTTGTGCGCACGTTCTCGGGAGTGTAGGCGATCACGGTTTTCCATCCCCTATGGTCAGGCTGAGGTAGTTCAATGACAGTTAAGTGACCAATAAACATTGATTCTGCACTGAGGGCAGTAGTAGATACTAGATACCAGTAGCAGGGATGCTCTCATGAGTAATCACGAGTGATTACTCGTGATTTAAATGAGGTTTAATTGGTGCAGGTGTGTGGCGGGGATACAAGGTGTTATTTTCCCATAATTCTGCCGTCCACCCTGTGTTCCAAAGAGCTCACGCACGTCCTATTGGTCGCGTTGCAAGCCTCACACTGGCGCACATACTCCTTCTAGCTGGAAGGAGGAAGTGCACCGGTGTGAGGCTTGCAACGCGACCAATAGGACGCATGCAAGCCTTTTGGAACACAGGACGGACAGCGGAATTACTCGTGATTACTCGTGAGAGCATCCGGTGAGGGTGTTCCCCGTGAAACTATTCGCCAGTTCGGGCCATCTCTATTGAGCAATGCCACCTGCCACTACCTTATGGATATAAGTTGTTTGTGCAATTTACATTCCCGTGCTATGTACACTGTGTATAGTGCTTGGACTAAGAGACAAAGCCAGGGGGTGGAAAAAAATGGAAAGTTAATAGTGAACAAATCAAGTACAACCTGGGCACCCTCTGCTCCGGGGCCCCATAGCAGTTACTATGGCTGCTATGGCTATTGCTACTCCCCTGCTAGTACCAATAATAAACACTCCTGGTGCCCTAAGCAGTATAACCCACAATCATGAGGAACATTGATAAAAAAGACTGCACCATCTTAATTAACCACTTTGGTACCAGCATCTGCCCCCTTAAGGACCAGAGGCTGCTGATACACTAAAACGCAGCATATTGACGAATCACCGCAATAATCTGTCGCTTCCGCCATTCACGCCGCTCTGTCCCCGGAGCAGGCTGCTCTCTCTGCTGTCTCTATGACGGCAGAGCGCTGTGCGCCAGTAAGGAGCCGCTTTCATTGGCTCCAGACCCTGCCACTCAATGTAAGCCAATGGGATTGGCTTATAGTAATGACAGGGCCAGGAGCCAATGAAAACGGCTCCTGCCCGGCTCACAGCGCTCTGCCGTCATAGAGGCGGCAGGGCAGCACATTGTGGTGGGTAGAAAGCGGCGGGAACAGGCGGGGACGAGCGGTGAATGGGACGTAGAGCTTACGTCCGGTCAGAACCACAGCGCCACATGCCCGACGTAGATTTGTACTGCGTCGGTCTGAAATTGGTTAACAACCCTGGATGTGAGCTGTGAAGCACAGTTCAGACCTTTGCATGCAAGCACTGTGAGCATAATTGTGAACAGTCCATCAAGGGTTAAAAATATACTTTTTATGAATAGAGGATTTAAAAAAGAAGACACAATCTGTGGGCTTAATGAAATACAAAGTGCAAGATAAACTGCAATTAACCACTTAAGGACCACGGTGTTAAACCCCCCTAGTGACCAGGCCATTTTTTACCAATTAGGCCACTGCAGCTTTAAGGGCTCGCTGCAGGGCCGTACAACTCAGCACACAAGTGATCCCCAATTTTCTCCCCACCAACAGAACTCTCTGTTGGTGGGGTCTGATCCCTGCTCCTGTGTTTATTTTTGTTTTTATTTGTTTGTTTGTTTGTTTTTTTTATAAATTCTTCTATTTTTTTATTTCTTTTCTAACATCCCCTCCATCCCTGGGGCTGCCGCCGCGTTCACGCCAATTGGCGTGGATCGTTCGGCAAGAAGTTAAAAGCACACAATTGACTGTTAGGACTGACTTGCAATAATTAGTACGCCTCCATACAACAAAGGACGAATGGAATAACACATGCAAACTTGTAGCAGATTGTGTATCTGTGGATACAGGAGCTGGCTCATCAATGTCGGGCCCGGCACTAAACAGATCAAGATTTGCCCTGAAGCATTCACCTCTCTTTCAAAACAAAGAAAGCAGAGCCTGATAACAGGGGCATAACTAGAGGGGAGCAGCTCCTGCTATCGCAGGGGAGCCTAGAGCTGTGGGGGGCCGCAACTACTAACCTTCCCTTCCTCTGATACAGGGGACTATAGTTCAGATCAGGTGTTTTTGTGGTTACACTTGTTATGGATGTGAAGGGAGACTGCTAGTACATGAACAGTTTGGTCGCAGTATGGCGGAGACCTCACTCTCCCACTTGTCGCTCCTTCAGTCTTTTCTTCACAGCTGCTTGGAGATAGTTGAGCTTCATTAACAGCCAATGTTTCTCCAGCAGCATCAGAAGAATGACAGCCTGTTGATTTCTCTCCTTTTCGGAAGTAACCTCCGCAGGTATTCTTTGGGTAAATAATGAAGGCCTGTGCTGTCTGTACCCTCCTGTATGCGCGTCCATGCAAAAAGGGTGTCGGGGAAAAAAGAGCACGCAGTGTAAACGATAAGCGGTAATAGTATTTTTATAGAAATATTGTGTTGTATTTTGTTTACAATAATGTTTTACAAATTAAAAAAAACATTTAATAATGTGTATGAAATCTCAAATTGTGAAAACGATAATCTTCCCTGTTTTAAAAGTGAAACTTATAATTGTGTTTGTTAAAAAATGATAATATATGTATAATCGTTATAATTGTATAATATTATGAATAACCTTCATTTATCGCGTCTTCATGTAATAAAATCTAAAAATATTGTTTATAACAATGAAAAAAAATATAAGTACGTTCGTAATAACTGTTGTAAAACATTAGTAAATATTACTAACATTTTACTACAACTAAACCTAACCCTACTCTGACACAGAAGCCTCCCTGTACCTATCCCTAACCCTTAGACCCCCCCCCCTCCCTGGTGGTGCCTAACCCCAAATCCCCCCTGGTGGTGCCTAACCCTGACTCCCCTGGTGGTGCCTAACCCTAAATCCCCCCTGGTGGTGCCTAACCCTAAGACCCTTCCTGGTGGTGCCTAACCCTAAGACCCCCCTGGTGGTGCCTAACTCTAAAACTCTACTTAATGATTGCTTTATTGTGTGGATAATAATGTTTTACAAACAGTAAGGGATACAATTTCAAATAACGTTTTAGTTAAATACGATAAATATGTTTAGTATTTTTGTAAATGTTATTCGTCAAAGGCGCATTTTCTAAACTTAAATCATCACAAGCTCCATTTGAAAACATTAATAATCTCCGGGTGCCATTTGAAAACGTTAATAATAAATACATTTTTCCTGTTCGGCGATCGTCAAACAATATTTATTATGCGAGTGAATGGCGGCGCCCTTTTTGTCCACTTGCCTCATGCGCCCAAATTTCCTGCTTCCCCTGTATGCTCCCTCCTGTATTCCTGTTCTGTCTGACACTATGCAAGCAGGTGTTTTCCTCTGCCTGTATGGCATGAAGGATTATCCCATTGACAGTCTAACAGGACAGACAGACACAGAGCCTCACAGACAAGTTCAGTAGTGTACCAACCAGTCCATTGACGCCTACTCTTTAGGTATCAGCAGCTGCAAGGGGTACTTTCCATGCTCTCACCATTAGGTGGCACCCTAGACACCTGCACAGGTGGTCTATGCCTATAAAAAGCCCTGCATGCTAAAATAATTCCCAAAAAAGTTTAATAGTTTGTAATCCATATAGTAGTGAGTACTTTTAGATCACAGCTTTCTAGGTTATTCTCAAGGAATTAAAAAATACAGGTAGAGCAACAGGGCAACTGTCAAAGAATGCATTTTGAAGAGCAGTGAAGCGCGTGTGTATTGTGGGTCCAGCCATGCATATCAGGAATGAATACTTTGATTCCTTGTGAATGGCTTTGTTTTGATTTAGATTCCTGTAACAGCCATAAAAATCAGCACTGAAAAAAATCACTTACATCCATATGTTCTGGTGTGTGATTTCCACACATATTTGCAGCTAGATCTATCTCAGGCCTTCTATTTCTAATAATCTTTCAAGGGTTGAGGGTGGATGAAATTATCAAAATAAATTCTTTATTACAGACCTTCATTAGATGACTTTCTGATCTTTGCTAGCTAGCAGGACTGAGTCCTGGTAAGTCTGTATGCACATAATAAAGAGGACATTTCCTCTTTTGCTGTACCTTCAATATCGAGGGAAACCTATTGCAAAATATTTTCCTGAGAAGCTGTCATGAAACCATGGTAAAAAGCTGCCACTTACTATGACATTGCAAGCTGCTGAAAGGTTATCAGTACCAATGCCATTCATGGAAAGGGGGACAGAAAACCTCTACATGATGAATCAGGTAAACTTCCATGACAACGGTTGCCAATAAAAATACTATCACAGATGTGTGAAAGCACTTGTGAAGGATGCAAACCAAGAGCTCTCTCCAAAGCAAGGATACAACCATTACGGTATTTGCTGGGTGCAAAGGGAATCATTGCTGGTCTCAAGAAAAAATAGCATCATTTTAGTATTAGACACAAGAAAAGTGTTGTATTGAAGTTCTTTTGCAAAGAAAGAAAGCCATTAAAACTACTACTACTCAGGTTCGCATACTTACATACATCTAAATATACACATGCATACAAAGACATGTATACATCCATACATTCACATCTGCCTACACATAATTAGGTACACAGGCATACATACACATGAACATACATACACATAACTATATACTTAAATACACAGACATTATACATTCAAATCTGTCTACACAAATACAGAGAATGCACACATCCATACAGTACATACAGTAAACATATGCACATAAACAAACACATATTAGCCATTGACACACTCATGCACCCACAAACACACACAGCATCAGTGCATATAGGTAAATCAAACAGGTTCCGCCGCCGCTGCCAGCCTGGGATATTGTTTTTTTTCTAAACATTCTTGGTCTTCTTTCCACACAGATTTCCAGCCTTGATCTTCTCCTCCTGCTCCTCACAGCTGCCAAAACCTTCCCAGACACAGCATGGAGCTGCTCTTTTAGTGCCAGAATGTATATAGAAAGGAAACAGACTCTCCTGGCTGCTCTATTGCCAGAGCAGGATCATCCATCAGACAACTTAGGCAGGTGCTTGGGGTATGTGGGTGTCAAGGGAATCATCTACCACCTTCTTTGACCTCTCTCCAGTTCAGCTTACCATGAGGACCGCAAGGAAATCTACTAACTTGCCTAGAGCTCCATCTCTGTCTCTCACCCATAGCTGCTGACCACTAGATGGTGCCTAATTCACAAGCCTAGGTAGCCTTTGCTTTGAAATGGCACTGTCCAATGTTATACAGCTTTCAATTGTTGTCTGTGAAGGACCATTTCTTTTTCAGGCATGGTCGGAAGAGGCGATTTCCGATTCCGCGGTAATTCTGCCTACCGTAATAACAAAATCCCGCTACCGCTACATTCCGATGGTATTCCGCGGCATTCCGCATTCCGATGGTACGGTTTCCGTAATTTTAAAAGGATTTCTGTAAATTTACTCACACATTTGAAACATCGTTTTTGTTTCCGTACTGTAAGATGATCATCAATACTGTTGAGAATTACAGTCTATTGTCAATAAAGTTGATCTGCATTTAAATTTGGCTAAAAAAAAGTGAAAACCCACATATGACATCAGGATAAGTCTGTCTTATATACAAGAGGGATGGGATAGACTCTGATAGGTAGCTAGGATCTGGTTGCTAGGGCCTTTGATTGTTGTGAATTTATGAAGAATACTATTGGACAGTATATTTCCATTTAAATTACACTTTCCGGAAATGTATGCGGATTTCCGCATATTTATACGGTGAACCGTAAAATCCGCATGTGGAAAACGTTATTTTAGTGCGGTAACCTTTACCTGATCATGATTGGTCAACTAATTCTGCATCTCCTGATTGGTCAAAAAATTCCGATTCAGAATTGACGGTATTTCGCATATTACGATTACCATTTTGTAATTTTCGTGTTCCGCGATACAATGCGGAAACCCCAATTCTGACGGAATTTCGGAAAATTAGCTTCCGCGGAATTCGGAAGCTCATGCCTGTTCTTTTTATCATTTTTATAGTTGTACTTCACTACTTCTCAGCCATGACTTCCAAAACTTGCAGGAGAGTATTGTCACTGTAGTAGTATGCAGGGAAACTGCAGGATTCCTTCCGTCCTACCATACAAAACTACTTCTGCTATGCTTGAGTGCAGGTGTCACTACATCATATGGAACTGAAAGCAACATCTCTCCAAGGGATTACAGGAATAATGAGCAATTAATGATGTCTCACAAAAGGTGCACCTTAAAGCTCATTTTCAGGCACAGATTTTTGTAAATGCATTTAATAGAATACTCCTTTAAACACGTCCTAACCGCAGATTATTTCCCCTTACAAACCAGAGCAAATTTCTCACATCACACTCCTCCTTTTGCCAGTAACATTATTGCTACTTATCACACCAAAATGATCTATACATTGGGGGATTTTGCCACAAATGAAGCTTTATTTGGGTGTACTTTTTGCGAAGAATTATTTTATTTTTTTATGCATTGTAAAGGGAATAAGAAGAAAAAAAATGAAAAAAATCATTATTTCTGTTTTCAGTTTTTATAGTTTTAAAATAAAATGCGGTACGATAGATAAAACCCACACATTTCATTTGCTCTGGGACCCAGAACAGACCAAAAAAAAATGGAATCTGAACTTACCTGTGGCTTCCTCCAGCCCCCGGTAGCTCTTGTAGTCCCTCTGCTTCCTCTGGGTCCCCTCCGATCTACCGCTAGCAGCTCAGTTAGGTGTGCGACTTCGGCGGAAGTCGTGCCCAACTGCTCAAGTCATTCTTTCGAGAATCGCGCACCTAACGGAGCTGCCAGTGGGAAACCAGAGGGGACCCAGAGGACACCGAGGCACCTCGCGGGCTATGGGGGGCGGGAGAGTTAGTTCAGATTCTCCAGGTAAGTTCAGATTCTGTTTTTTCTTTTTTGTCTGTTCAGGGTCCCTTTAAATTATGTTCCTAGTATGGCATCAATATTTTATGTGGAAATAAATGTGTATTTTTTTTCTGTTTTGTGTTTTTTTTATACTATATCAATAATTACAAGCCTTAATAAGCAAAAATAATAGTGACATACCCGTATGACATACATATTAAAAAAGCTTAGTCCCTAAGGTAACTATTTATGATTTTTTTTTTATGCTATCACTTTTTTTTTAACAAGTGTTTTATTTTGGTAACTATATTTGAGGGGAAAATAAGGGGTTAAAACTAGAACCTGGTGGGGTTCAAATTATAGGCCTGGTGGATTGACTCGGCTAAGGGCACTGTTCTTCTACTCAACCTGCCTGCTGTGAGCACATGGCATCTCGGTGCTGGGCTGTTCGTGCAGGTGAATGACGGCTCTCCCTGCTGCCGCTTAACTCCCCGGCAGCATTAAATACTATTTCCCTTCCAAGTTGTCGCAACTGAATGGTGCCAAGATGCCATGTACTCCCGTTTGCCCACCTTTGTGAAATGTTTTCCAGTTGTGATTTTCTATGTTCTGTGTATATTCTGCTATCACCTATTGCTTGTAGTCCCAGCAAGTGACTTTTGTCTGCGCACAGATTTGTGTGAAAAGAGTTCTAATTAGCTAAAAGGAATATGTCATAATGTATCCCAATACTTATATCGTATGAAACTGTGTAGGGGGCATTCAAGCATTAGCTTCTGTAGATCAGAGGTTAATGCTACAGTGTTGTCTGTACAGCACTGCCCAGACCCAGTATACAGTATGTCATAGAAAAACTCTTAACACAGAGGCTGAAGTTGCAACCCCTGAGATCTGATGCCCACTGACAGTAACCATACATGATTTACAATCACTGATTTTGCACCTCCATACTAGATGACGCACAGATCGGTATAACATTGGCGTGATATCAGAGCACGTTTGTGTCATGATGTCATATTATAGACCTGTGCTGTAGAAACAACAGTGCCACCACCAGGACAACTGTAAACACTTTACAGAAGAAAACTGGGGAAAAAGTTACTTATTACATTTTGCTTTCATTTAAAATACAAAATCACCTGTACTTTACATTTCTTGTATTTACTTGTACTAGCAGATACGGTTAAGTTCAGCGGACGTTCTAAATATGGAAGTCGTATAAAACAGCTGAGTTCCCCCCTCAGAGAAATGTGGGAAAGAACTTGGTCAGGTGCAGATTCAGGGAATGTAAAGGTATAAATCAAGTGTGAAGGTGAATTGTTACAGGAGCAATAAATCTGACATATGAGTCAGCGGACCGCATGGAGCAGCTATAGGCCGCAACATACTTTAATTACTGATAGGAAGTGAGTCCAGTGACATTCCACAAATACTGCACATTGTCCAGATGTGTAAACTGCACCAATTGCAGAATCTACTGTCATCCCAAGTGTGCTGATTAATATGTAACCTGAGTCATTTACAGTACAGAATACAATACATGCCTTCAACATGGTAATTCTCCTGACAGAGAAATGGACCATGACAGAGAGGGTGAATCCGTAAAACTGCAACCACCTCATAAACTACAGAACACTTAACACACATGAAAAGATGTGTAACTCAGACCCTTGGTCATGCACTAGGTAGTGTTGGGCGAACATCTAGATGTTCGGGTTCGGGCCGAACAGGCCGAACATGGCCGCGATGTTCGGGTGTTCGACCCGAACTCCGAACATAATGGAAGTCAATGGGGACCCGAACTTTTGTGGTTTGTAAAGCCTCCTTACATGCTACATACCCCAAATTTACAGGGTATGTGCACCTTGGGAGTGGGTACAAGAGGAAAAAAAATTAGCAAAAAGAGCTTATAGTTTTTGAGAAAATCGATTTTAAAGTTTCAAAGGGAAAACTGTCTTTTAAATGCGGGAAATGTCTGTTTTCTTTGCACAGGTAACATGTTTTTTGTCGGCATGCAGTCATAAATGTAATACATATAAGAGGTTCCAGGAAAAGGGACCGGTAACGCTAACCCAGCAGCAGCACACGTGATGGAACAGGAGGAGGCGCAGGAGGAGAAGGCCACGCTTTGTGAGACACAACAACCCAGGCCTTGCATGAGGGCAAGAAGCGTGCGGATAGCATGCTTTGTACCGCCATGCAGTCATAAATGTAATAAAGATAAGTGGTTCAATAAACAGGGACCACGCGGCAACGCTACCCAGCAGCAGCAGACGTGATGGAACAGGAGCAGGCGCAGGAGGAGAAGGCCACGCTTTGTGAGACACAACAACCCAGGCCTTGCATGAGGGCAAGAAGCGTGCGGATAGCATGCTTTGTACCGCCATGCAGTCATAAATGTAATAAAGATAAGTGGTTCAATAAACAGGGACCACGCGGCAACGCTAACCCAGCAGCAGCAGACGTGATGGAACAGGAGCAGGCGCAGGAGGAGAAGGCCACGCTTTGTGAGACACAACAACCCAGGCCTTGCATGAGGGCAAGAAGCGTGCGGATAGCATGCTTTGTACCGCCATGCAGTCATAAATGTAATAAAGATAAGTGGTTCAATAAACAGGGACCACGCGGCAACGCTAACCCAGCAGCAGCAGACGTGATGGAACAGGAGCAGGCGCAGGAGGAGAAGGCCACGGTTTTTGAGACACAACAACCTAGGCCTTGCATGAGGACAAAAAGCGTGCGGATATAGCAGCAATGCTTTTTGCCGCCATGCAGTCATAAATGTAATACAGATGAGAGGTTCAATAAACAGGGACCAGAAATGCTACACCATCCCAGATGTTCATTGGTCATGTTACTTGGTTGGGGTCCTGGAGTGTTGCGTAGTCATTTCCAATCCAGGATTGATTCATTTTAATTTGAGTCAGACGGTCTGCATTTTCTGTGGAGAGGCGGATACGCCGATCTGTGATGATGTCTCCGGCAGCACTGAAACAACGTTCCGACATAACGCTGGCTGCCGGGCAAGCCAGCACCTCTATTGCGTACATTGCCAGTTCGTGCCAGGTGTCTAGCTTCGATACCCAATAGTTGAAGGGTGCAGATGGATTGTTCGACACAGCTACGTCATCTGACATGTAGTCCTTGACCATCTTCTCCAGGCGATCGGTGTTGGAGGTGGATCTGCACGCTTGCTGTTCAGTGGGCTGCTGCTGCATGGGTGTCAGAAAATTTTCCCACTCCAAGGACACTGCCGATACCATTCCCTTTTGGGCACTAGCTGCGGCTTGCGTTGTTTGCTGCCCTCCTGGTCGTCCTGGGTTTGCGGAAGTCAGTCTGTCTGCGTACAACTGGCTAGAGGATGGGGAGGATGTCAATCTCCTCTCTAAAGTCTCCACAAGGGCCTGCTGGTATTCTTCCATTTTGACCTGTCTGACTCTTTCTTCAAGCAGTTTTGGAACATTGTGTTTGTACCGTGGATCCAGAAGGGTATAAACCCAGTAATTGGTGTTGTCCAGAATGCGCACAATGCGTGGGTCACGTTCAATGCAGTTTAGCATGAATTGAGCCATGTGTGCCAGAGTCCTACCAGAATCCTCATCATCCTCTTGTGAGCGTTGTGATAGTTGTTGTGATGCATCATAGTCGTCACCTTCCTCCTGGTCTGCTTCTGCTGACCATTCGCGTTGAATTGTGGAAGTCCAACGTGCACCGCTCTGGCCCTCGTCAGTGGTGGCATGAAATTCCTGCTCCAACTCCAGCTGTTCCTCCTCCTCTTCTTCGTCATAGCTGCTGGGGCCAGCGTTCCCTGAGGCGGATGGCCTGATGTTGGTACCATCACGCTGATCGTTTTCTCCTTCAGATTCCCCCAGTTGCATCATGACAGCTGTTTCCTTGATTTTCAACATTGACCTCTTCAGTAAACACAGCAGTGGTATGGTAATGCTGACTGAAGAGTTGTCACTGCTCACAAGCAACGTGGATTGCTCAAAATTTTGGAGGACTTGGCAGAGGTCCAACATGTTGGCCCAATCGGATCCACAGAAGCTTGGCAGCTGTCCGGATGCGCCTCGGTACTGCGCCGTCATGTACTGGACCACTGCACTCTTCTGCTCACAAAAGCGTGCTAGCATGTGCAGCGTAGAATTCCAGCGCGTAGGGACATCACACAGCAAGCGATGGTGGGGGAGATTGAAGCGCTCCTGCATCTTGGCGAGTGCCCCCGAAGCAGTACTGGAATTTCTACAATGTTTGGCCACTTGACGCACCTTCAACAGAAGATCGGCCACGCCTGGGTATGTCCTCAGGAACCGCTGAACTACTAGGTTCATCACGTGCGCCAGGCAAGGGATGTGTGTCAGCTTAGCCAACCTTAAAGCGCGAATGAGATTACTCCCATTATCACACACAACCATGCCCGGTTTCAAGTCCAGCGGTGCCAGCCACAAATCCGTCTGTTCCTTTATTCCCTTCCAAATTTCCTCCCCTGTGTGCTGCTTATCCCCAAGGCAGATCAGCTTCAGCAACGCTTGCTGACGCATGCCAACAGCTGTGCTGCACTGCTTCCACGATCCTACTGCTGCTGGGTTAGCGTTTCCGGATGAGGTACAGCTTTGAGATGCGTTGGAGGAGAAGGAGTCAGAGAGGTAGGTGCTGCTGTTGTTATCCAGTGGGAGGGACGGCGGTGCAGCTGTTTGCGGCGTGGGCAACACCCGCGCCGTAGCAGGTGAGGAATCGCTGCCAGGCTCCACAAGGTTCACCCAGTGCGCGGTAAGGGAGATGTATCGACCCTGGCCGAACGCACTCGTCCAAGTGTCAGTGGTGAGGTGAACCTTGCAGGCAACGGCATTCTTCAAGCTTCGGGTTATTTTGCTGACCACGTGCTCATGCAACTCAGGCACTGCAGAGCGCGCAAAGTGGTAGCGGCTGGGAACCACGTAACGTGGGATGGCCACTGACATCATGCCCTTGAAGCTGTTTGTCTCCACCACTCGATATGGCAGCATTTCGCAGGCCAGAAGCTTGGCTATGCTGGCTGTTACTGCCACGGCCCGGGGGTCATTTGCTGGCAATTTCCTCTTGCGCTCAAACATCTCCGACACAGACAACTGAACCGTAGCGCTGCACACGGAAGGGCTGTTGGTTGTTGTGTTTGATTAACACTGGGAGACCTCAAGAGCACTACTCCGGAAAGTGACAGTGTCAGCGTCGTCTGATGTTTGTGAATGTTGTGAACCACGCAATGGCTGGGCTACTGCTGCTGCTGAGGCGGGTCTGGTGGTGAGTCTGGTGAACCCAAGGGAGGCAGTGTTGCTGGTACCCTGTCCTGCCGCGTTTGCCCACAGAGTGGGATGTTTGGATAGCATGTGGCGGCTCATGCTGGTGGTGGAGAGGTTGTTAATACTTTTCCCCCTGCTCAGGCGAGTCTTGCACACCTTGCAAATCGCCATGGTAACATCCTCAGTGCAGTCTTCAAAGAAAGCCCAGACTTTGGAGCACCTGCCTCCTTGCTGGCGATTTCTGTTTCCTCCTCTTTTGCCTCTCACTCTAACTTCCACGCTTGTGGTGCCTGAAATTGCGCGCCGCCTACCTTGTGGCACAAGGCGAACTCGTGCAGCAGTGGGTTCTTCAACAGACTCATCTGTGCTGCTGCTACGACGGCGATGTTCTCGTTCACAAATAAAATCTGGGTCTCTGTCCACATTGTCCATACCCTCCTCTTCCATCTCCTCAAACTCGTCATATGTCATTGTGGGGGGCCGCCGCCGTGGAGTAGAGCTCCCCAGAACAACCTCTGCGCAGCTCACTCCAATGTCGTCTTCCAGATCTTGTCGGCCGACCTCCTGCAATTGCAACCCCTCCTGCCCAACTTGCTCTGGGATTTGGGTTTCCGAGTCGTCCTCGGACTCGCCTTGTATTTCAGTGCGCGGTGCATTTCCCACAGTTAATGGTTGTGAATCCGGGCACTACATTTCTGGCTGTTCCTCCATTGACCTTTCATAGGTGGAAGTTTGTTGGGCTGGGAATAGCTCCTGCGAATACCCCATTGTGTCCTGAGGTAATTCATAGGACTGGTTATCTGGCAGTTGTGTGCGTGGTGTCGCTGCCAGTTGTGTCAGCTTTGTGCCCACTGGCTCCTTGTAACTGGCTGAGGACTCGGACCTCGTGCGTGATGTGCTGGTGCTGCTTAACCCACTGCTGGACGCTTGAGAGGTCATCCAAGTAATTATCTGGTCCTGTTCTTTTGGATTTGTGAGGGTTGTTGTCCTGGACAACATGGGCGGTATTGAGTGGGTTTTCTTGGGTGCTCCCCTGTGGCCTGTACGTGAACCGTCAGGGGAAACACCTCTTCCCTTGCCCCTTCCTCTTTCACCGGATTTCTTCCTCATTTCACTTATCCTTACAGTACACGCTGACTGGCAGCAGTACAGTGGCAGTACAGAAATGCTATACAGTACCACTATTCCCAGCAGCGACACAGAGCACAATGCTATACAGTGGCGGGTGAGCGGTGTACTACTGTTCCCAGGCCCAGCAGACACAGAGTGGAAGTAAACACAATGCTATATAGTCTGGCTGAGCGGTGTACACAGAGTGGCAGTACACACAATGCTATATAGTCTGGCTAAGCCGTGTACACAGAGTGTCAGAAAACACAATGCTATATATAGCGTGGCTGAGCGAGGTGCACAGTGGCAGTACACACAATGCTATATTAGTCAGGCTAAGCCGTGTACACAGAGTGTCAGAAAGCACAATGCTATATATAGCGTGGCTGAGCGAGGTGCACAGTGGCAGTACACACAATGCTATATAGTCTGGCTGAGCGGTGTACACAGAGTGGCAGTAAACACAATGCTATATATAGCGTGGCTGAGCGAGGTGCACAGTGGCATTACACACAATGCTATATTAGTCAGGCTAAGCCGTGTACACAGAGTGTCAGAAAACACAATGCTATATATAGCGTGGCTGAGCGAGGTGCACAGTGGCAGTACACACAATGCTATATAGTCAGGCTAAGCCGTGTACACAGAGTGTCAGAAAACACAATGCTATATATAGCGTGGCTGAGCGAGGTGCACAGTGGCAGTACACACAATGCTATATTAGTCAGGCTAAGCCGTGTACACAGAGTGTCAGAAAACACAATGCTATATATATAGCGTGGCTGAGCGAGGTGCACAGTGGCAGTACACACAATGCTATATATAGCGTGGCTGAGCGAGGTGCACAGTGGCAGTACACACAATGCTATATATAGCGTGGCTGAGCGAGGTGCACAGTGGCAGTACACACAATGCTATATATAGCGTGGCTGAGCGAGGTGCACAGTGGCAGTACACACAATGCTATATTAGTCAGGCTAAGCCGTGTACACAGAGTGTCAGAAAACACAATGCTTTATATATATAGCGTGGCTGAGCGAGGTGCACAGTGGCAGTACACACAATGCTATATATAGCGTGGCTGAGCGAGGTGCACAGTGGCAGTACACACAATGCTATATATAGCGTGGCTGAGCGAGGTGCACAGTGGCAGTACACACAATGCTATATATAGCGTGGCTGAGCGAGGTGCACAGTGGCAGTACACACAATGCTATATTAGTCAGGCTAAGCCGTGTACACAGAGTGTCAGAAAACACAATGCTATATATATAGCGTGGCTGAGCGAGGTGCACAGTGGCAGTACACACAATGCTATATATAGCGTGGCTGAGCGAGGTGCACAGTGGCAGTACACACAATGCTATATATAGCGTGGCTGAGCGAGGTGCACAGTGGCAGTACACACAATGCTATATTAGTCAGGCTAAGCCGTGTACACAGAGTGTCAGAAAACACAATGCTATATATATAGCGTGGCTGAGCGAGGTACACAGTGGCAGTAAACAATGCTATATATAGTGTGGCTGAGCGAGCGGTGTACTACTGTTCCCAGCAGCGACACACAATGACTGGGGGGGACCCTGGCTAGCGTGGCTGGAGAGCGAACTACCCTGCCTGCCTACCCAAAGCTAAACCCACAGACAAATGGCGGAGATATGACGTGGTTCAGGTATTTATTTACCCGAACCACGTGACCGTTCGGCCAATCAGAGCGCGTTCGGGCCCGAACCACGTGACCCGTTCGGCCAATCACAGCGCTAGCCGAACGTTCGGGGAACGTTCGGCCATGCGCTCTTAGTTCGGCCATGTGGCCGAACGGTTTGGCCGAGCACCGTCAGGTGTTCGGCCGAACTCGAACATCACCCGAACAGGGTGATGTTCTGCAGAACCCGAACAGTGGCGAACACTGTTCGCCCAACACTAGCACTAGGATCAAAATGGAGGCTGCTATTGTTGATTTTTTTTTTACATGCTAGTTTGTAGTTTCCTGGCTGTCATGTTGATCTTCTCTCTTTACTTCTCAATCACTAGCCCAGAACAAATATGCCGATCAGGCAATCATTCTTCTCAGGCTGCATGTTTGCATGTTGTCATTGGCACCACAGTAAGCAGAAGACTGACATGAGAGCTAGACATATTTCATACCTAGTGTAAGGATTCCTCCTGTGGCGTGTTCTGTCCGTTGCGGTGGAGCCGCAAACGGACAGTTCTGCATTCGGTTGTGCATTCGCCATGAGTCACATTGTCATTTGCAATTGCGCTGCAGTACTGGATAGCTCAGGATGCTGTCATCATTCCACCAATGGCTTACTACAGCTGAGCTGCGGCCAGATAGCCCTGGATTTCCTGCAGGCATGTTGTTACATAATACTGCATGCATTTCCTATGGGAGTCCTTTGCATTCACAACCAGCTAGCAAATGGTAATCAAGCCAGCTCAGGATTGAATGATTACCATTCAGCTGTGTGGAGATTTGCATGCTTGCATTCATTGGTCAATGCCGGCATAAAAGTCCCCCTTTTAGACCTCGCCCATCATAGCGATCACTATGGTGGTCTGCTGGGCACTGTGCTACTCTGTATAGTTCTGTTATTGTAGTGCAATGCGACCTTATTACTTGTGCTTTAGCTAGTTCTTGATAAATATATATGCAGACTTGCTAATATATAATTATACATTAGTTGAGTCGTTTGTTATTTTCTTTATTCCAGCTACGGAGATTTTTCAGTTACTGTGTTAGCTAGTCAGTTTAACACGTTCCGGTAGGTTGCGCTTATCACGACCACCTGTGCTTAGCTAGCATAGTTGTGTTGCTATTAGTTACGTTCTTTCCTGTAGTCTTGCCTGTGTGGATGCTTGCTGGTGACTTTTGTTAGCCTGCTTGCTCTGCTTCTGTGGATGTGACTGTGAGCTGTGGTTGCTACTAGTTATGCTCCAATCTATAGCCCTGTCTTGTATCTGTCTGAAAGCTTGCTATCGCAAGAGCAGCGCAACATCGCACTGCGCTGCCATTGCGTCTATTTGTAGCGATATCGGAAGCCCAGAGCTGCAGTTGCTCTGGTCAGCCTGTGTAGCCTCTTCCATTATCCAGCTCCTAGCCTTGTTGTGCTGGGTGGTCAGAAAGTATGTGGTCAGAAAGTATGACCCCCCCCCCCCCAGCATTACACCTAGAGACTGGACCCCTCCAAATGGCATGGAAACAGACAACCTCTACATATAGTTCTTGTTCTTAATTTGAACCAAGCGCCACTTTTTTTTTCTGAAGTTTGTCCTGCTATCTAATAGCTATAGGATCTGCCATGTTCCCCTCTCCCCTTCTAGCTGCCCATTATTTATCCTGGGTGAGGTGTGAAGATAGCATCTGTGGCTTCTTTAAACTGTTTGAAGCATAGTGGTCCAATCTCTCTCTTGCAGCCAAATAGATCAACAGGATGCCGGGCAACTGGTATTGGTTGATAGAAAATAAATATCAGCCTTTATATCCCTCTTAGTTCAGGTGTCCTTTAATGCGTGATAATTAGGCACATTAACAGGATCCCATGCTAAACCTAAATTAATCTCTGACAATTCTTCAGAGAAGGGATTAATTTTTACTTATTAATTATTATTAGTTTATATAGGGATGACATTTCTTTCAATAGCACATGACAAAGTACACTGAAAAACATTACTAACTGTACATGAAAAGGTCTCACTATCTATAAAGTCAAATTTCTCTACCTTCTATACTTAAGGGTTAATTTTTGTGTTTTGGGTATATGAGAGAAAAACAGAACACCCAGAGGAAACCCAAACAAACATGGGGAGGTTATACAAACCCTATGGAGAGACCTGTCTGGGTTTTGAGGTTTCATAGCGAGAGCCACTTTGCCTTTGTGTGTGGCCAACTGTAAAGATTTGGTATTAACTCTTTGTGCCAGTATCACGGTGAAAGTTGTTAAAAGCTCTGTATTATAGCAGCTTCCTTTAACCTTCTGGGGACCGGCTGCCTAACACCCCTTAAGGAACAGGGCATTTTACCCGCAGGGGAGGGGGCTCATTTGGGGGGTCAGGTAGCCGGATCGCCAGTGCAGATAGTGTCCCCATTGGTGTCCCCTGTATAGCCAGGTGTCCCCCGCATAACCAGCAGCCTTTACTCACCTCCCTGGGTCCTGCGATGAGCAGCTCTAGCCCCCTCCGCTCTGGCTGGCATCCCTGCTTGCACTGACTCTAAGTTCCGGGTCTCAGCTTGATGACATCATCAAGCCGGGACCCAACACTTAAGTCAGAGTGAGTAGAGATGCTGGCAACAGTGGAGGGGAGTGACGATTGCCGGGGGGAAGGTTAGGAAGGTGAGTGCCCATCCTCTCCTTCCCCTCCTACCGCCGCTACTCTAATAGTGATCACTATGATCTGCCAGTGATCGTAGTGATCAGGAGCCAATCGCAATGGCTCCTGATCACAGAGAGGAGATGTCAGCTGTCATATAACAGCTTAATCTGCCCTCTCGGGTGCGCACGATCACGTCGGGAGCGGAAGCAGCAGGTGGTGTAAATCCTACGCCGCATCAGAGTTAGGCATACTCGAATGCTGCGTAGGATTTACTACCTCCGGTCCCCAGAAGGTTAAAGTGAACCGAGCACCATTTTTAGCACCCAGGGCATCTCAATAGCACATGAAAAGTGCATGCCAACAATATGTCTCATTATTAAGATAAACTTCCATTTTATCTTTTATTTTACATTCCTAGTAGTTTTATTAGCCTACTTCAGAAGGCCTGTCCATCCATCCTTGGCCACAGAGATTTCAGGAAGCTAATTGTTTTATTATAGTCATTACCAAGAAGTAAACAATACCTTTTTTTATCAACAGAGGGGGGTGGGTAGTTAGGACAGTGTCTTCAAAGAAATTATATAGAGTAAATGTGCCAAGATAGCATCTCTGACTTCTATAAATAAGGACTGTGAGAAGGGGAGGGTGGAACATGCAGCTTCTATGCCAGGAGAAATTCCAGTGAAAGTAAGGGTGCTTTGTGACCACTAAACGCGAACTGGTGCTGGTGCTATAAACTGGGGTTTGAAACATTTGGTTAAAATTTCAAAATGGGAAATGGTGTGTGATGACCCATTTCTGTAAATAGTTAAATGGAACAAGAGGTAAGAGGGATATAGAGGCTGCTATTTTTCTTCTTTTAAACAATATGAGTTGCCTGGCAATCCTACTGATTTTTCATGCTGTAGTGGTGGCTGAATCACACACCTGGAACAAACTTGCAGCTAATCTATTCAGACTTCAGTCAGAGCACCTGATCTGCATGCTGTTCAGAGTCTATGGCTGAACTCAGGGGCAAATGATCGACAAGACAGCCAGGCAATGTGCATTATTTAAAAGGAAATAAATATATCATCCTATTTCTCTCACTTCAGTGTGTGTGTGTGGGGGGGGGGGGGGGGGAGAGGGGGGGGCAGTTCACAGGGCACAATGTTAAGCATCCACAAAAATAATAGACACACATATTTTTTGCCACCCCACTACAACAGAACAAGAACCCATCTTGCTTTATTCCTTCTGAAAAGTGATTACATGAAGTCATTACCCTGTGTAGACTGCTATCCTGTTTTTGTGAAATCCAAATAAAGCAAAATAAGTGTGAAAAGAGTGTAATGTACAGGTAGTCACCGGGTTACAAATATATTGACTGAGCCACAATCCACTGATTCAAACAGACATCACTTCCATACTAAAGGAGAAGAAGAGCACAAAGAGCTTGTCAGAGAACCATGAGACATTTTCAGCAGTAAGTAAATTACACGGGGGGCACAGTGCAGGCACCGGGGACACTGGAAATGGGGCACTATATTCTAACTTGCATACAAATTCAACATATGAACAAACCTACAGGCCCTATCTCATTTGTTAACCGTGGTCTACATGCATTGCTTATTTCAAACTACCTGTTCTGTTCTGTTTAGTTAGTATTACATACCTCCAATTGTTCACAGTCACTGGGCCTTTTTACTGTAAATGGAGAAAAGTAGTCACTCAAATGGTCGACTCGGTATCTTGTGTGTTAAACACTTAACATGGACCAGAGAATGCAAAGCAGAGAGTTGTCTGAGAAGATCAAGAGAAAAATAATGTTCAAATGTGCTACATATAGACCATCTCCAATCAGCTTGATAAATATTATTAATAGACTGTAGTAAAGACATTTCTGGATGAGGCCACTAGAAGGAAACTGACCTAGGAATGGGCAGTAAGACTGGTAGATATAAAGCAAAGGATAACTTGCAGAGAGATAAAAGCTGAACGCCAAGGTCAAAGTTCATCAGTATCTGATTGCACCATCCTATGGGGTCAATAGAGGAAGTACGGTACCAGGAGACCCCCACTGCTGCAAGAAAAAACATGAAAAAGATTGGAATTTGTTAAAATTAAAGTTGTCAAGCCAGAATTCTGTGGGCAGATGGAAGAAAACTGGAGCTTTATAGAAAGTCACATCAGTTATTTGTCCAGAGATTTAAAAACTGAGCTTTTGAAGAAAAAATGCATCATGATAGATGTGTGATAGATGGAGGAGTCCTTGCTTATGTTTTTAGGCTGATGTGCTGGTCACAATAATATCCTAAGACTATCAAGACATTGTAGAGTAAAACCTACTGACTAACATCTGAAAGCTCAGTCCCATGCAAGTCATAGATCCTTCAACAGTATGATGACCCAAGAAAAACAGCTGAAAGCAGCCATAAATAACTAGAACAAAACACTTGACTATTCTGAAGTGGCATTCTAAAATCCCTGATCCAAATCCTATAAAATATGTATGGCTAGTGATCTGCGACATGTCTGGAAGAAGGCACCCTTCAAACACGAAACTACTGGAACAGTTTTCTCAGGAAGGGTGGCTAAACCACCTATTGAAAGATGCAGAATTGAATGAATATAAACTGGGATAGAGACAAAAACATTTTCCTAGATAACTGTATACTAAGCACCAGAACATATCAATAGTTAATGGTTTCTGCCCATGCAACTACAGTACATTAGTTGGGTCATTCACAAGGCTGGACCACACACAAAGGTGTTTCCTTAATCACTGTGGAGACACTGGCACCATCCCTGATAGACTGACAACCAGTAACACAATAATAACCCGTTAGTGGAGTGTCAGTCAGCTACATCATTCCTACACTGTCACTTAGTCATACTCCCTCTTCCACCAACAGTCAACCATAATCCCACATAGACAGCAATAACAGGCCATGTTATTCATATAACTACCCCCCCCCCCCCCCCCCCTCAACCACTGGAACAGACCTGATGGGCACACAGGTGTTATACTGTATACTGACCACATGTACCACCTCACCCATAACACACATGCAGAACTCATTGCCTGATAGGTCCCCTCAGAGACGGCTTAAATCATTCTGTCTTGTTCCTTAATTATGCATTCAATAAATTCACATGCACCACCTGATTTTTCTAACATGACAACTTTTACACATGTATGAACACTCAATTTTTTCCACATTGTAATATAAGGAACACTTTAGCTGATAAGCAGCTAAACAGTATGTCAGCTATGCTGCTCTGTCCTTAGGAATAAATCACTGCCAGGATGGTTACCTTTGAACTGTGGTAGCGTGACACTGGACCTAGAAACACCACCTTTCTAATCAAGCAGCACAAGCACATCAATCATTTCATGTTGATGTTCAATATTGTGTAGCCTGGCAATGTTTTTCCAGGACAATAATAAGAACCCATTCACATAAGAAACAGTGCCCGTCAATCTCCACTGCATGCAGTATGTCGGAGCAAAAAAGTGCCATCACATTTAGGGCCCATTCTCAAAATCGCGATACTTCACATTTTGTAAATGACAAGCAGTTTCCAAAATCTAGTAGTGGGCCCCTCATTCCATGTATAATAATTGCATGATACAAGCCACCAAAACTAGCTTTTCAGGACAGTCACTGAGAGAAAGGTAAGCAGGTGAAAAGGAATGGTTCGTTAATGGTTACTACTATTCAAAGAACATATAGAGGTGATCATTACCCATAAAGGACTAATAAAGAGCTAGTGAGATGATTGGAAGAAGGGCTCATATGGGCCCCTGAGATCCAGGGGCCTTGGTGCGGTCGCAACCGCTGCATCCCCTATTGCTACGCCACTGCAAATAAAGTCCTATATGCAGATCAGCTAAACTTGCATACATAAATTCTTTTAAGGATGCAAATCAAGATACTGCATGAACAATGGATATACTGTAAAGCCATACACAGTAGAACAATGCTGAACCAATGCACAATTACCTATTTATTGAATTTGCATTTGCAGTATCACAGAAAATACATTTTAGAACTCCTTGGCCCATATGCAATTAACTATTTCTCCTGAGTTTTCTCCTAGGAGATAAGTTTTCATCTTGTATCTAAAATAATTTTTCAGCATTTTGCAATTGCAAAAGTATCAAAGAGAAGTTCAAAATTATTTTGACTTTTTTTTTTTTGTTTGTTGCTTACTGGTGTTTTAAAAGGAATTTTATTTACAAGCTGTAAAAATATCACTAGGAGAAAACTCAGGTGAAAAATGTAATTGCATATGGCCCTATGTAACCAAAGGCATTTTGGGGTGTACTCACTAATCTTTACAGTTTACTTATAGCGCGCGTAAAGAGTAGCGGGTATTATGCAAACTTATGAGTTGTTTGTTTAATCTGTGTTACAGACTGACACAACCAGTGTAAAGGTGCCCCTCAAGATGCAATCTTGATTATACAATCTTATCCTTTTATATAATATGAGGGACTACCTAAAGTATCCATATATTAAGGCCTGGTGCACACTACAAGAGCTTGTAGGTGCACACTACACGTGCCCCCAATCTGTCCTGGGGTGCCACGGATCTCTTTCCCAGGGGTGCCCGCTGTCCTCTCCTGGCCGCCGCTGCCTCCCCCCCCCCCACCCCGGCTGTCCCCGTGGCCAGAGCGTCAGACCTCGATCAGCGGGCGACCAGATGGAGCTGGCGCTAGTACCTAGCGAACACCGCTGATATGCGACAGTGACATCACTTCCGCATATACAGAGTGGTGCGCCCAAAGCCCGCTCTATCTGGTCGGGTCGCCCGCTGATCGAGGTCTGCTGGCTGCGAGGTGAGGGGGGTCCCTGTCACTCACTACCTAACGGGGGTCCCTGTCACTCACTACCTAACTGAGGTCCCTGTCACTCACTATCTAACGGGGGTCCCTGTCACTCACTATCTAACAGGGGTTCCCTGTCACTCACTATCTAACGGGGGTCCCTGTCACTCACTACCTAACTGGGGTCCCTGTCACTCACTACCTAACTGGGGTCCCTGTCACTCACTATCTAACGGGGGTCCCTGTCACTCACTATCTAACGGGGGTCCCTGTCACTCACTACCTAACTGAGGTCCCTGTCACTCACTGCCTAACTGAGGTCCCTGTCACTCACTATCTAACGGGGGTCCCTGTCACTCACTACCTAACGGGAGTCCCTGTCACTCACTGCCTAACTGAGGTCCCTGTCACTCACTATCTAACGGGGGTCCCTGTCACTCACTACCTAACTGGGGTCCCTGTCACTAACTACCTAACTGGGGTCCCTGTCACTCACTATCTAGCGGGGGTCCCTGTCACTCACTACCTAACTGAGGTCCCTGTCACTCACTATCTAACGGTGGTCCCTGTCACTCACTATCTAACGGGGGTCCCTGTCACTCACTGTCTAACGGGGGTCCCTGTCACTCACTACCTAATTGGGGTCCCTATCACTCACTACCTAACTGGGGTCCCTGTCATTCACTATCTAATGGGGGTCCCTGTCACTTACTATCAAACGGGGGTCCCTGTCACTCACTACCTAACTGGGGTCCCTGTCACTCACTATCTAACGGGGGTCCCTGTCACTCACTACCTAACTGAGGTCCCTGTCACTCACTATCTAACGGGGGTCCCGGTCACTCACTATCGGGGGTCCCTGTCACTCACTACCTAACTGGGGTCCCTGTCACTCACTATCTAACGGGGGTCCCTGTCACTCACTATCTAACGGGGGTTCCCTGTCACTTACTATCTAACGGGGGTCCCTGTCACTCACTACCTAACTGGGGTCCCTGCCACTCACTACCTAACTGGGGTCCCTGTCACTTACTAACGGGGGTCCCTGTCACTCACTACCTAACTGAGGTCCCTGTCACTCACTATCTAACGGGGGTCCCTGTCACTCACTATCGGGGGTCCTTGTCACTCACTACCTCACTGGGGTCCTTGTCACTCACTACCTCACTGGGGTCCCTATCACTCACTACCTAACTGGGGTCCCTGTCACTCACTATCTAATGGGGGTCCCTGTCACTCACTATCTAACGGGGGTCCCTGTCACTCACTACCTAACTGTGGTCCCTGTCACTCACTATCTAACGGGGGTCCCTGTCACTCACTACCTAACTGGGGTCCCTGTCACTCAATACCTAATGCGGGTCCCTGTCACTCACTACCTAACCTGGGGGGCACCTGTCACTCACTAGCTAACCTGGGGGTCCCTGTCACTCACTACCTAACCTGGGGGGCGCCTGTCACTACCTAAACTGGGGGGCTTCTGTCACTACCTAAACTGGGGGACTTCTGGCGCTACCTTAACTAGGGGGCACCTGTCACTACCTAAACTATCCAGGCCAGCCAGCCCAGTATCACCACTAGCCAACCAGCCCAGAATCACTGTCAAAAAGGCCACAGCATCACCACCAGTTAGGCCAGCATTTACTTCAACAGCCCAGCATTACTGCCAGCCAGGTCACAGCATCACCGCCAGCCAACCCAGCCACAGCATCGGCCACAGCATCACTGCCAGGCCTTTCAGCCCACACATCATCCCTAATCCAGCCGACTGTATTGCCAGGCACAGCAGCCAGTAGAGGAGAATTCAGAAGCCAGGTGAGAGGTGTCCACCAAATTAAGGGGCATTCTGCCTATTTATGTAAAATGCTGTCTATTTATGTGCCTCATGACTGCTGAATTTGTCTTGTTGGGAGCCTCATGATTTGTTGGGGGCCTCAAGATTGCTGAATTTGTCTTGTTGGGGGCCTCATGATTTGTTGGGGGCCTTATGATTGCTGAATTTGTCTTGTTGGGGGCCTCATGATTTGTTGGGGGCCTCATGATTGCTGAATTTGTCTTGTTGGGGGCCTCATGATTGCTGAATTTGTCTTGTTGGGGGCCTCACGATTGCTGAATTTGTCATGTTGGGGCCCTCACGATTGCTGAATTTGTCATGTTGGGGGCCTCACGATTGCTGAATTTGTCATGTCGGGGGCCTGACGATTGCTGAATTTGTCATGTTGGGGGCCTCACGATTGCTGAATTTGTCTTGATAGGGGCCTCATGATTGCTGAATTTGTCTTGTTGGGGGCCTCATGATTGCTGAATTTGTCTTGTTGGGGGCCTCACGATTGCTGAATTTGTCATGTTGGGGCCCTCACGATTGCTGAATTTGTCATGTTGGGGGCCTCACGATTGCTGAATTTGTCATGTCGGGGGCCTGACGATTGCTGAATTTGTCATGTTGGGGGCCTCACGATTGCTGAATTTGTCTTGATAGGGGCCTCGTGATTGCTGAATTTGTCTTGTTAGGGGGTCACATGATTGCTAATTGCAAGACTATGGGAAAAGCTGAATCCTCATCATATGAGACAATAGCATTAAACCTACTTTTTTAGCTTTTTAAAACAGAAAATAAAACTGGGAGGTTCTAAAAAATTGAATACATTTTTCAGGAGTAGGATGGATGAAATTGTTTATCTTCACAGTTTATTTTCAACTTGGATTTTCCATAATGTTCTTGTATGAGTTAAAACGTTTGTACAGTATTTAGTTTAAATTGCTGTTGCCACTTTGCGATAGATAAGTGACTTTTGGGTTGGTAAGCGCGCCGCACAACGTGACCCTCATATTTTTTGGCGCGCTAGCTGCAGTGTGCTGAATTCTGCTGCCTACAGTATGTACAGTATACGCTGTTCTCTAGTGCCTGCACTGTGTGCTGATCTACCTCCAGTGTGTACAGTGTAAGGTGTTACTCTGTGCCTTTACTGATTGTAAACCAGCTGTATTGTATGCTGATCCCTGCTACTTTCAGTATGTGTGAAGAAACGCGGAAGAGCCGCCACCATGAGTCAGCGGGAGGCGGCTCTTTCCGCGCATGGTGTGGCAGAACGCGCATGAGCCTGTTTCGAATAGTCTGACCCAGCGCGGGGAGGCCACCGCCGGGGCTGATGGCGGTGCGACCAACCCCGCGCACGAGTCAGCAGGCACATTGCAGGACAGTACTGGTGTGGATGGGAGTGATGGTCCACCAAGATTCAGAATGATGCGCGTGCGCGCAGAGAGGCAGGACTTATATGACTTGGGGAGGTGCTGGAGAGTAGCTGTGTATATATACTGCTGGCTGTTCAGTTGCTGGTTGTCTGGCGTTGCGAACACAACGTGGTAGCACTCAGACCTGTCTGTATCTGTGTTCTAGCATAGTTTCCAAAGGTGTTGACGGCCACGGATCTCACAACTTAGCGTTAGGAAATTATACTGTATTATCTGTTATGACCTTCGGCTTGCCTGACTATTCTTCTGAACTCTGATCCTGTACCTTGCTATTTCTGATACTCTGTTGCCGAAACCCGGCTCGCCCTAAGACTCTGCATTTGCCTCCTGATTCTGTACCTCGATATTTCTGATACCCTGTTGCCGAACCCTGCTTGTTTATTAGACGCCACATCTGCCTTTTGTATCTGTACTGTATCTGTCTGTGTGGTTACGACCTGGTTTGTCCGACCTCGAGAACCGACCTTACTGTCAGAGGCGGTTCCCAGTCCTGGTAGTGACACTCCCTCCTGAGTGTCACTCTAGGTTGTCCTTCCTACTCTCGGCCTGACTCCTCCCTCCGGGAGAATTCAGGTCTTCGGAAGGAATTGTGCAGTACTCCTTACTGCCCTGAGGCCTAGTCCTCTAAGTATTACTGTTGCACCAAACACTACTACTCCACTCAGGTGTCAGAGGTTAGCATATATATCTGTCTGGTATATATCTGTATTCCCAGTGATACTGCAGATCACCGGTAATCAGATCCTCTCTGTGTTACACCGATCGTTACAGAACGCCAGACCAAAACAATATGGACGCACGCACTGACCGTCTGGGCGCACTTGCCACCTCGGTGGATAACATCAACCAAGTGCTGGGTACTCACCAAGCGTTAATTGATGCCCTATCAGAGTCTGTACAAAACCTTCAGACGTCAGTGGATGTGGTGTGATCCCTTCCTAGCATAGTGTAACGATCGGTGAAGCACAGAGAGGATCTGATTACCAGTGATCTGCAGAATCAATGGGAATACAGATGTATACCAGATTATACGTGATCTGCAGTATCACTGATAATCCGATATACTAGCTAACCTCTGTTCACCTGAGTAGAGTGTAGTGTTTTGGTGTAACAGTAACACTTAGAGGACAGGGCCTCAGTACAGTAAGGCGTACTGTACAGATTCCTTCCGCAAACCTGAGCTCTCCAAGGCGGGAGGAGTCAGGCTGCCAGCGGGAAGGATATACTGAAAGTAACCCTCTGGCGGAAGGGTCACTTAACAGAACGAGGAACCGCCTCTAACAGTAAGGTCGGTTCTCGAGGTCGGACAAGCCAGGTCGTACACACACGGACAGATAAAGTACAAGATCAGGAGGCAAAGGCGGAGTCAAAGTACAGGCAGGGTTCAGCAACAGGGTATCAGAAATATCGAGGTACAAGATCAGAGTTCAGGAGGATAGTCAAGGCAGGCAAAAGTCATAACAGATAATCACAATCAAACTAGTACTTTAGCTATCAACAGAATCTAGCTAAGTGTAGGATTACAGCTCCAGCTGGTCCCGGCACACTTGCGGATCTGACTACGGATCTGGGTGCTTCCACATAAGTGATCGCACGCCAGACAAAGAGCAAGTGAACAACCAGCAGTATATATACTCTAGGACCTTTCCAGGACCTCCCTAATTGCTGGTCCAATGGGAGCAGTGGATTTTGTCAGCTGACCCAGCTGGTCAGCCGACTCCCTTTTAACTGCTATTTAAACTCGGCCTCTGTGCTCGCGCACGTGTAAGTCTGAATCTTGGTGGACTATCAGTCCCAGCCACACCAGTATTATCATGCAATGTATCTAGTGCGGGGGCCGCCTCTGATGCGGATTCCGCCGTTACCAATGCAGATTCCGCCGCACTGCCTATGCGGCATGCGGCGTTTTTTCCGCGTTGTGACGCCATGCTGGACGCGGAATCACCTCGAGAGACGGCGGCCTTTCCGCATTTCCTTACAGTACCCCCCCCCCGAGGAGTGGACTCCGGACAACTCCTACCAGGTTTTTCGGGATGTAAGGTATGAAACTCCCTTCTTAACTCGTCTGCATGCATGCGTGAACCCGGTACCCATTGTCTCTCCTCAATGCCGTACCCTTTCCAATGTACGAGGTACTGAACCGAGTTTTGTACCGTACGGGAATCTAAAATCTTTTCCACATCATATTCAGGTTGAGCATCTACTAACACAGGAGGAGGAGGAGTGGGACCCACCTGGACTGCGGGTTTAAGAAGTGATACGTGAAAGGACCTCACTCCCCGCATGCTGGTGGGAAGATCAACGGTATATGTGACCTCGTTGATCTTCCTAGCAACCGGGAATGGACCCACGAACCTGGGACCAAGTTTGTCAGAAGGTTGTCTCAGGGTCAAGTGACGTGTGGATACCCAGACCAAGTCCCCTGGTCGGAACCTCCACTCCACTGAGCGTTTTTTGTCAGCTTGACCCTTCTGACTCAAAAACGCCTTTTGTAAACTATCTCTCACCTTGCGCCAAATGTCTTTAAAAGACCTCTGCCAGGCCTCCAGAGCTGGAAACGGGGTGGAGGCCACTGGAAATGGTGAGAACTTGGGCAATTTTCCAGACACAACCTGGAACGGAGAGAATCCGGTGGAAGAGCTTTTCAAATTATTTTGTGCGAACTCCGCGAAGGGCAGGAATTTAACCCAGTCGCTCTGCGTCACCGCAACGTAGCACCTCAAAAATTGCTCCAATGACTGGTTGATTCTCTCCGTTTGCCCATTGGTCTGTGGGTGGTAGCCCGATGAAAATGACAGCTTCATGCCCATTTGTTGGCAGAATGCCCTCCAGAATCTAGAGACGAACTGGACTCCCCGATCCGACACTCTGTTCTCCGGAATGCCGTGCAGCCGGAAGACATGTGTAATAAACAAGTCAGCCAATTCCTGGGCCGAGGGGAGTCCTTTCAAGGGCACGAAATGGGCCATTTTACTGAAGCAGTCGACTACCACCCAAATGACCGACATACCTTCTGACTTGGGAAGTTCACCCACAAAATCCATGGACAAATGAGTCCATGGCTCACTCGGGGTGGGTAAAGGCTGCAAGGTACCCACAGGTGCCAGCCGGGAGGGTTTACTCTTAGCGCAAACTGCACACTCCCTAACGAACTCCTTGCAGTCTGCTGCTAAAGAAGGCCACCAAGCACACCTGGATACTAGATCCTGAGTTCTAGATGCCCCAGGGTGTCCCGCATTCTTGTGCGAATGAAACATCTGCAAAGTGCGGAGACGAAAGGGTAGGGGTACAAACATCACCCCTTCAGGTTTCCCTTCGGGGACATCCTGCTGAAAAGGCCTCAGGGTCTCTGTCCAGTCCTCCCAAGTCTCAGCTGCCGCTAACACTAGCCTCTGTGGGATAATGGACTCTGGGGCAGGAGGCTGGGCTGTCTCTGGCTCAAAGCATCTGGACAGAGCATCTGCCTTAACGTTCTTGCTGCCCGGGGTGTATGTAATCAGGAACCTGAACCTCAAAAAAAATAACGACCATCGAGCCTGACGGGGACTTAACCTCTTAGCCCCCTCGATGTATTCCAGGTTTTTGTGATCGGAGTATACCGTAATCATATGCTCTGCTCCTTCCAGCCAATGACGCCACTCCTCAAAGGCAAGTTTAATGGCAAGGAGCTCTCTGTTGCCTATATCGTAGTTTCTCTCTGCCGGAGAGAACCTACGAGAGAAATAGGCACAGGGATGTAATCTTCCCTGCAACCCTGATCGCTGAGACAGCACAGCCCCTACCCCGACCTCTGCGGCGTCCACCTCAACAATAAAGGGGTAAGAAGTGTCAACGTGCCTCAGAATGGGTGCTGAGCAAAACAAGTCTTTCAGAGTGGAGAATGCTCGTAGAGCTTCTGGAGTCCAGTGGTTAGTATCTGCCCCTTTTTTTGTAAGACTGGTGAGGGGTGAAATGACCGTGGAATACCCCTTTATGAACCTTCTGTAATAGTTCGCAAAGCCTAAGAACCGCTGTAAAGATTTTAACCCCACGGGTTGGGGCCACTCTAACACAGCAGAGACTTTGGCGGGATCCATACACAAGCCTGTGGTGGAAATATTGTAACCCAGAAAGGCGACAGACGTTACTTCGAAAATACATTTCTCAAGTTTAGCGTATAACGAGTTTTGTCTCAGTTTGCTGAGTACAAATTTCACATGCGTTCTGTGCTCAGAGAGGTTGTTGGAGAAAATAAGTATATCATCTAGATAGACCAGCACGAATCTCCCCAACACCTCTCTGAAGACCTCGTTGATGAGTTCCTGGAAAACGGCCGGGGCATTACATAACCCAAAGGGCATCACTAGGTACTCGTAATGCCCGTCTGGCGTGTTAAAGGCCGTTTTCCACTCATCACCCTTTCTTATGCGTACCAGGTTGTACGCGCCCCGTAAATCCAGTTTTGAGAAAATCTTGGCGTCTGTGACCTGCGTAAATAAATCGTCTATCAGGGGTAACGGATATCGGTTCTTTACCGTGATTTTATTCAGTCCCCGGTAATCGATACAGGGCCGCAGGCCCCCGTCTTTCTTTTTAACGAAAAAGAAACCTGCTCCAGCAGGCGATCGGGACGGACGAATGAAACCCTTGGCCAAATTCTTGCATGGCCAACTTTTCTGGCCCAGATAAATTGTACAGATGACCCCGAGGAGGCATACAACCAGAACGGATATCAATGGGGCAATCAAAAGAGCGATGTGGGGGTAATTTGTCTGCTGCCTTGGGACAGAACACATCAGAATATTCTAAATATTGCTCAGGTACCCCTTGTACATGAACCCTGGTTTGGCCCAGTGTCACCTTCCCTAAACATTGCTGAAAGCAGCGTGCTGACCAAGAAACTAGTTGGCCGGTGGCCCAATCGATGTGAGGAGAATGAAGGTGCAACCACGGCATGCCGAGTATAATGGTGGAAGTAGACATATGCAACACAAAGAATTGTAATTTTTCCCAGTGCAGAACCCCTATGGTGACTCCCACCTCTGGTGTCTGAGACAGTGGGTGACTCCCTTGCAGAGGAGAGTCATCCACTGCCGTAACCTGGATGGGTGGTTGTACAGGTGTGAGTGGAATACCCAATTTCTTAGCAAACTCAAAATCCATAAAATTTGCCGCGGAGCCTGAATCGATAAAGGCTTCCGTGACCTCGGTTTTATCTTCCCACGTAATGGTGCAGGGAAGAAGCAACCGTTTTTCTTTTAAGGGTAAAAGTCGGACGCCCAGGGTGTTACCCCCTACCACTCCCAAGCGGTAGCGTTTTCCTGGCTTATTAGGGCAGTTTCGTACTATATGCCCCCCTTCAGCGCAATACAGACATAGCTGTTCGGTCATTCTCCGTCTTCGCTCCACCTGGGTCAATTTTGACCGACCAATCTATATCGGCTCGGATGGAAGCAAGACCGGAGAAGACGTAACAGTAGGAGGTGGAATCACTGGGGCTGTGGTGTAAGACCCCCTTCTGACACGGGAACTACTCCTGGTCTGCCTTTGGTATCCCAGCCTGCGGTTGATCCGGATGGCCGCTGAGATGGCCTCATCGACTGTTCTGGGTTCGGGCTGACTTAACATCATGTCAGAGACCTCATCGGACAGCCCTGACAAGAAACAATCTAACAGGGCATGAGTGTCCCACCTGGCTGTAACTGACCACCTCCTAAACTCGGCCGCGTAATCTTTGACTGGACCTTCGCCTTGACGCAATAACTTGAGCTTCCACTCAGAAGTCGAGGCAAGGTCTGGATCGTCGTAAATTACTGCCATAGCCTTAAAGAATTCCTCTACAGAGGTAAGCGCTTTGTCTCCGGTGGGCAGGCTATATGCCCATGACTGGGAGTCGCCGGACAACAAAGTTTTAATAAACGTGACCCTCTGGGTCTCAGTACCCGAAGATTGGGGTCTCAACTCAAAATAGGACAATACTCTACTCCTAAAATTCTGGAAGTCAGATCTGTGGCCGGAAAAGCTTTCAGGGACAGGCATACGTATGTCAGAGCTAGGAGAGGATCGCACATGATCCACTGATGTCTGGAGGGTTTGTACAGACCCTGATAGTGCATCAATAAGAGTTATGTGGGTGCCCAGTACTTGATTGATGTTGTCCACCGAAGCGGCAAGTACACCCAGACAATCAGTGTTTGCGTCCATTTTGTATTTGGTCTGGCGTTCTGTAACGATCGGTGAAGCACAGAGAGGATCTGATTACCAGTGATCTGCAGAATCAATGGGAATACAGATGTATACCAGATTATACGTGATCTGCAGTATCACTGATAATCCGATATACTAGCTAACCTCTGTTCACCTGAGTAGAGTGTAGTGTTTTGGTGTAACAGTAACACTTAGAGGACAGGGCCTCAGTACAGTAAGGCGTACTGTACAGATTCCTTCCGCAAACCTGAGCTCTCCAAGGCGGGAGGAGTCAGGCTGCCAGCGGGAAGGATATACTGAAAGTAACCCTCTGGCGGAAGGGTCACTTAACAGAACGAGGAACCGCCTCTAACAGTAAGGTCGGTTCTCGAGGTCGGACAAGCCAGGTCGTACACACACGGACAGATAAAGTACAAGATCAGGAGGCAAAGGTGGAGTCAAAGTACAGGCAGGGTTCAGCAACAGGGTATCAGAAATATCGAGGTACAAGATCAGAGTTCAGGAGGATAGTCAAGGCAGGCAAAAGTCATAACAGATAATCACAATCAAACTAGTACTTTAGCTATCAACAGAATCTAGCTAAGTGTAGGATTACAGCTCCAGCTGGTCCCGGCACACTTGCGGATCTAACTACGGATCTGGGTGCTTCCACATAAGTGATCGCACGCCAGACAAAGAGCAAGTGAACAACCAGCAGTATATATACTCTAGGACCTTTCCAGGACCTCCCTAATTGCTGGTCCAATGGGAGCAAGCAGTGGAATTTGTCAGCTGACCCAGCTGGTCAGCCGACTCCCTTTTAACTGCTATTTAAACTCGGCCTCTGTGCTCGCGCGCGTGTAAGTCTGAATCTTGGTGGACTATCAGTCCCAGCCACACCAGTACTGTCATGCAATGTATCTAGTGCGGGGGCCGCCTCTGATGCGGATTCCGCCGTTACCAATGCGGATTCCGCCGCACTGCCTATGCGGCATGCGGCGTTTTTTCCGCGTTGTGACGCCATGCGGGACGCGGAAACAGCCGCCTCACCTCGAGAGACGGCGGCCTTTCCGCGTTTCCTTACACATAGACATTCGTATGCCTGTTCCTGAACGATTTTCTGGCCACAGATCTGATTTCCGTAATTTTAGGAGTAGAGTGTTAGCTTATTTTGAGTTGAGACCCCGATCCTCAGGTACTGAGGCCCAAAGGGTCACATTTATTAAAACTTTGTTATCGGGCGACTCTCAGACATGGGCGTACAGTTTGCCCACCGGAGATTCCACCCTAACCAATGTGGAGGAATTCTTTAAAGCCATGGCAGTAATCTACGACGACCCAGATCTTGCCTCGACCTCTGAGCGTAAGCTCAAACTTTTGCGTCAATGCAAGGGTTCGGTCGAAGATTACGCGGCAGAATTTAGGAGGTGGTCAGTTTCAGCCAGATGGGACACCTTTGCCCTAGTTTTTTGTCAGGTCTGTCAGATGAGGTTTCCGATCTGATGTTGAGTCAGCCCGAGCCCAGAACGATCGATGAGGCCATTTCATCGGCCATTCGTATCGACTGCAGGCTACGCCATCAGAAACTGACCAGGGGCAGTCATCGTGTCAGGGTAACATCTTACGCTGCACCCCTAGTGACACCATCTCCCCCCGTCTCATCTTCTCCGGTCCTGCCTCCACCCGAGCCGATGCAGATTGGTCGGTCAAAACTGACCCAGGTGGAGAGAAGACGGAGAATGACGGAACAACTGTGTCTGTATTGTGCTGAAGGTAGGCATAGAGTACAAAATTGTCCCAATAAGCCGAGAAACGCTACCGCCTAGGAGTTGTAGGGGGTAACACCCTAGGCGCCCGACTCGTACCCCTAGAAGAAAAGCGGTTGCTTTTTCCCTGTACTGTTACATGGGAGGATAAGACCGAGGCCACGGAAACCTTTGTTGATTCAGGCTCCGCGGCTAATTTTATGGATTTTGAGTTCGCTAAGAGATTGGGTATTCC
Organism: Hyperolius riggenbachi; assembly: GCF_040937935.1. Classification (NCBI taxonomy): domain Eukaryota; kingdom Metazoa; phylum Chordata; class Amphibia; order Anura; family Hyperoliidae; genus Hyperolius; species Hyperolius riggenbachi. The sequence goes on along the minus strand of NC_090651.1, from coordinate 213,242,220 downwards.
GCTCATTGCGGTGGAACCACCCATTCAGGTCACGGCATTGGACGATTCACCCCTGCAGAATCGTCCACTATCTCAGACACCAGAGGTGGGAATCACTGTGGGGGTTCTACATTGGGAGAAGTTACAGTTTTACACATGACTACTTCCACTATTATACTTGGCATACCATGGCTAGGCCTTCATTCTCCACATATTAATTAGGCCACCGGTCAATTAATTTCCTGGTCAGATCGTTGTTTTCAGCAATGTTTAGGAAAGGTGACTTTGGGCCAAACCCGGATTCAGGTGGAGGGGGTTCCTGAACAGTATTTGGAGTATTCTGATGTATTTTGTCCCAAAGCTGCAGACAAGTTACCCACACATCTCCCTTTTGACTGTCCCATCGATCTCCGTTCAGGTTGTATTCCCCCCCGGGGCCATTTGTACAATTTATCTGGGCCCGAAAAATTGGCCATGCAAGAATACATCCGTGACAATCTGGCCAAGGGTTTCATTCGCCCGTCCCGTCGCCTGCTGGGGCAGGTTTCTTCTTTGTTAAGAAAAAAGATGGAGGCCTGCGGCCCTGCATTGATTACAGGGGCTTGAATAAGATTACGGTGAAGAATCGCTATCCGCTGCCTCTGATAGACGATTTATTCACACAGGTCACCAACGCTAAGATCTTTTCGAAATTAGACTTACGGGGCGCGTACAACCTGATACGTATAAGAAAGGGCAATGAGTGGAAGACGGCCTTTAACACGCCCGACGGGCATTACGAATACTTGGTGATGCTCTTCGGGTTATGTAATGCCCCAGCCGTTTTTCAGGAACTTATCAATGAGGTCTTCAGGGAGGTGTTGGGGAGATTCGTTCTAGTATATCTAGATGATATACTTATTTTCTCCTGCACTCTCGCCGAGCATAGGACCCATGTAAGATTTGTGTTGGACAAACTGAGGAGGAACTCACTTTACGCTAAACTGGAGAAATGTATCATCGAAGTAACATCTGTCACCTTTCTGGGATACATTATCTCCACCTCAGGCCTGTCTATGGACCCTACTAAGGTTTCCGCGGTTCTAGAATGGCCTCAGCCAGTTGGGTTGAAGTCTCTTCAGCGGTTTTTAGGCTTCGCAAACTACTATAGAAGGTTCATTAAAGGGTACTCCTCAGTCATTGCACCCCTCACCAGTCTCACCAAAAAAGGGGCAGATACCACCCATTGGCCTCCTGAGGCCCTACAAGCTTTCTCCACCCTGAAGGATCTATTTTGCTCTGCACCCATCCTTAGACACGTGGACACTTCATTCCCCTTTGTTGTTGAGGTGGACGCCTCAGAGGTCGGGGTGGGGGCTGTGCTGTCTCAGCGGTCAGGCTTGCAGGGTCGAATGCACCCGTGTGCCTACTTCTCTCGCAGGTTCTCCCCAGCAGAGAGAAACTACGATATAGGCAATCGGGAGCTCCTGGCCATTAAATTGGCGTTCGAGGAGTGGCGACATTGGTTAAAGGGAGCAGAACATATGATCACGGTTTACACTGATCACAAAAACCTGGAATACATCGAGGGGGCTAAGAGGTTGAGCCCCCGTCAGGCTCGATGGTCGTTATTTTTCTCTCGATTTCGATTTATAATTACGTACACTCCAGGTAGCAAGAATGTTAAAGCAGATGCATTGTCCAGGTGTTTTGAGCCAGAGACAGCACAGCCCTCTGTCCCCGAGACCATTATTCCGCAGAAATTGGTGCTGGCTGCAACTGATACTTGGGAGGACTGGAAGGAGATTTTAAGCCCCTTTCAGCAGGACATTCCGGAAGGGAAGCCTGAAGGGGTTATGTTCATTCCTTTGCCTTTCCGTCTCCAGATCTTAGAGATGTGCCATGCACACAAGAATGCTGGACATCCAGGAGCAGCCAGAACACAAGATCTGGTGGCCATGTGTGCCTGGTGGCCTTCCTTGTCAGCAGATTGCAAGGAGTTTGTTAGGGAGTGTGCAATATGTGCAAAAAGTAAGCCCTCCCGTCTGGCACCTGTCGGTACCTTGCAGCCTTTGCCCGCCCCGAGTGAACCGTGGACCCACTTGTCCATGGATTTTGTGGGTGAGCTCCCCAAGTCTGAGGGCATGTCGGTCATTTGGGTGGTAGTCGACCGCTTCAGCAAGATGGCCCATTTCGTGCCCTTAAAAGGACTCCCCTCGGCCCAGGAATTGGCCGACTTGTTCATCGTCCACGTTTTCCGGCTGCATGGCATTCCGGAGAACATAGTCTCAGATCGGGGAGTCCAATTCATCTCTAGATTCTGGAGGGCATTTTGCCACCAAATGGGCATGAAGCTGTCATTCTCGTCAGGCTACCACCCACAGACCAATGGGCAGACTGAACGGATCAATCAGTCATTGGAGCAGTTCTTAAGATGTTACGTTGCGGAGGCACAGAATGACTGGGTAAAATTTCTGCCCTTCGCAGAATTTGCACAGAACAATTTGAAGAGTTCTTCTTCTGGTTTTTCTCCGTTCCAGGTAGTGACAGGCAGAGCAGGGACAAGGTCCTCCAGCACCCAAGGCTGAGACACCAAAGTGCGCCCCTCCATTCCTCCCACCTTAGCTGTCACACACGGATTGCTATTAGACTAAGAGGGCCACAGGGCCCACAACCTCCCCAACACCTTAATATATAGTTATCTGGCTTGCAGTCACTGCTATGTATCCCCTTTTCTTATTTCTTTCTGCTTCATACACAATTAGGAATGACAGCTGAATGAATTGTGCGCCCCCTCCTACACTGCGCCCTGAGGCTGGAGCCTCTCCAGCCTATGCCTCGGCCCGGCCCTGGTGACAGGGAGATCGCCTAAATTCTCCCCTTTGCCAGTAGCCTCCACTCCGTTTCCAACTCTGGAGGCCTGGCAGAGGGCATTCAAAGACATCTGGTGGAAGGTGAAAGATAATTTGGAAAGAGCGTTTCAGAGTCAAAAGGGTCAAGCTGACAAGAGACGCTCATTAGAGTGAAGGTTCCAGCCAGGAGACTTGGTTTGGGTGTCCACGCGTCACTTGACCCTGAAACAACCCTCAGACAAGCTCGGCCCCAGGTTTGTGGGTCCATTCCCGGTAGCCAAGAAGATCAACATCGTTACTTATACCGTTGATCTTCCTGCCAGCATGCGTGGGGTAAGATCCTTTCACGTGTCTTTGCTCAAGCCAGCGGTCCATGTGGGTCCGACTCCTCCTCCTCCTGTGATGGTAGATAACCAACCTGAGTATGAAGTTGTAACGATCGGTGAAGCACAAAGAGTATCTGATTACCGGTGATCTGCAGTATCACTGGGAATACAGATGTATATCAGATTATAAGTGATCTGCAGTATCACCGATAATCCGATATACCAGCTAACCTCTGTTCACCTGAGTAGAGTGTAGTGTTTTGGTGTAACAGTAACACTTTGAGGGCAAAGCCTCAGCGCAGTCAGGAGTACTGCACGGATTCCTTCCGCAGACCTGAACTCTCCAAGACGGAGGAATCAGGCTGACAGTAGGAAGGATAGTCTGAAAGTAACCCTCTGGAGGAAGTGTCACTAACAGAATGGGGAACCGCCTCTAACAGTAAGGTCGGTTCTCGAGGTCAGACAAGCCAGGTCGTACACACACGGACAGACAAAGTACAAGATCAGGAGGCAATGGCGGAGTCTAAGTACAGGCAGGGTTCGGCAACAGGGTATCAGATATATCGAGGCACAAGATCAGGAGGCAGAAGCAGGCTCTTAGAACGAGCCGGGTGTCGGCAACAGAGTATCAGAAATATCGAGGTACAAGAACAGAGTTCAAGAGGAAAGTCAGGCAGGCAAAGGGTCATAACAGATAATCACAATCAAACTAGTACTTTAAGCTATCAACAGAATCTAGCTAAGTGTAGGATAACAGCTCCAGCTGGTCCCGGCACACTTGCGGATCTGACTACGGATCTGGGTGCTCCCACATATGTGATCGCAACGCCAGACACCAGAGAAATGACCAACAAGCAGTATATATACACAGGCACCTTCTCCAGCACCTCCCTAAGTGCTGGACCAATGAGGAGTGGAGCCAGAGTCAGCTGACCAGCCTGGTCAGCTGACTCACTTCTGGCTGTGATATCTTCCCTGCCTGAGTGCGCGCGCATGCGTCACTCTAAACCTGAAGGGACTATGTGTCCCAGCCACACCAGCACCGCTCTGCGGTGCCTCCGACAAGGGGCCATGCGCGCCGGCTTCTCCGCGCTCTGCCATGCTCTGCACGGGGACAGCCGCCTCAGCCGAAGTGGAGGCGGCTGCCTCCCCGTGCTCCGTCACACTGTGCGCGGAAAGAGCCGCCTCCTGACTTGCGGCGGCGGCTCTTCCGCGCTTCCTGACAGAAGTAGAGAAAATTTTGGACTCACGTATAGTACAGAACTCATTACAATATCTAGTACACTGGAAGGGGTATGGTATTGAGGAAAGAAGGTACCTGAGGGCCGCATGCATGCTGATAAATTGAAGAAGGAGTTCCACACTTTACATCCAGAAAAGCCTGGAAGAAGCTGTCCGGAGTCCACTCCTCGGGGGGGGGGGGGGGGGGGTACTGTGAAGAAACGCGGAAGAGCCGCCGCCATGAGTCAGCGGGAGGCGGCTCTTTCCGCGCATGGGCCTGTTTCGAGTAGTCTGACCCAGCGCGGGGAGGCCGCCACCGGGGCTGATGGCGGTGCGACCAACCCCGCGCACGAGTCAGCAGGCACAGGACAGTACTGGTGTGGCTGGGAGTGATGGTCCACCAAGATTCAGAATGACGCACGTGCACGCAGAGAGGCAGGACTTATATGGCAGCCAGAGGTAGGTCAGCTGACCAAGCTGGTCAGCTGACAATTCTGTGTCCTCTCATTGGTCCAGCACTTGGGGAGGTGCTGGAGAGTAGCTGTGTATATATACTGCTGGCTGTTCAGTTGCTGGTTGTCTGGCGTTGCGAACACAACGTGGTAGCACTCAGACCTGTCTGTATCTGTGTTCTAGCATAGTTTCCAAAGGTGTTGACGGCCACGGATCTCACAACTTAGCGTTAGGAAATTATACTGTATTATCTGTTATGACCTTCGGCTTGCCTGACTATTCTTCTGAACTCTGATCCTGTACCTTGCTATTTCTGATACTCTGTTGCCGAAACCCGGCTCGCCCTAAGACTCTGCATTTGCCTCCTGATTCTGTACCTCGATATTTCTGATACCTTGTTGCCGAACCTTGCTTGTTTATTAGACGCCACATCTGCCTTCTGTATCTGTACTGTATCTGTCTGTGTGGTTACGACCTGGTTTGTCCGACCTCGAGAACCAACCTTACTGTCAGAGGCGGTTCCCAGTCCTGGTAGTGACACTCCCTCCTGAGTGTCACTCTAGGTTGTCCTTCCTACTCTCGGCCTGACTCCTCCCTCCAGGAGAATTCAGGTCTTCGGAAGGAATTGTGCAGTACTCCTTACTGCCCTGAGGCCTAGTCCTCTAAGTATTACTGTTGCACCAAACACTACTACTCCACTCAGGTGTCAGAGGTTAGCATATATATCTGATTATCGGTGATACTGCAGATCATCAATAATCTGGTATATATCTGTTAGGGTAGCTAAGGGCCCCATAGCAACTTCTATGGTTGCTATGGTGATCCCTACGCCCCTGACATGTAGAATAGCATTACCAAGAGCTTTTAAAAGCACAAAGCGCTTAGAAAAGCTCTTGTAGTCTGCATCAGTCCTGACTCTGTTTATCCTTCTACTGTATAGTTTGGTAAAAAGTGTACAATCAAGATTGTATTATTGGCACTTTTAACACTGACCAAGTCAGCCAGTAGCTTTCATTACACCTGCAAATCACATTATGCAGTTTGCCCAACAACCATTAATCTTTACATGTGCTATCAGCACTCCATTAGGTTAAATGAAGATGGTCTGATTGCCATTTTTGGATTGATTCTATCAGAACTGAGAACAGAATATTAACAATTGGGTCAAGCATTATAAAAAGGACATTTATTTTCCATATTTCACAGCAAGGCCGTGTGCTCTGCGCCTGTAAGGGAAATAAAATCAGAGGCCTCTATTCAGGAAACAGATGTAGACTCTTCAGGGACTGGGTGATAACAATAATTAGAATAAAAGCACAACACTAGTATTAGTAGTATAATTACCAAAACAACGAAAGCCTGCTTGCCAGACATCTCATTTAGGAGGACTAGTTTTGAGGGAGAATTTGTGGCTTGTTGAGACAGACTTGCAAACGTAGCACTACGAAAATGTTGTGAACATTTATTTGGCAGTCGAGTTTAATGCTTGACTGATGATAGTTTACTTGGCAAGAAAAATACCTTATGTAGCATTTCAACAGAGACTTGTGGGAAATATTGACAATTGGACAAATATTGACGATCTGGATAAAAGGAAGTGGTCCTCATATGAGATCAGTGTGTCTGTGGCTGAACTCAGAGTGTGTTACAAGTCTAGTGAGTTGTAGTCTGAGGACTACACCAGGATGTCAGTCAGTCACATGACGGACTCTCAGATCAGCTGAAACAGCACCATGATGCAGGGCCGGGCCGAGGCATAGGCTGTAGAGGCTCCAGCCTCAGGGCGCAGTGTAGGAGGGGGCGCAGAATTCATTCAGCTGTCATTGCTAATTGTATTTGAAGCAGAAATAAATAAGAAAAGGGCGTACATGGCAGTGCCTGCAAGCCAGATAACTAGATATTAAGGTGTTGGGGAGGTTGTGGGCCTTGTGGCGCCTCTTAGTCTAATAGCAATCAGTGTGTGAAGGCTGGGGTAGCAGGGATGGAGGGGCGCACTTTGCTGTCTCAGCCTTGGGTGCTGGAGGACCTTGTCCTGGCTCTGCCATGATGAGACAGGTCATATCATGTCCAAAAGGAGCTTCTTTTTGTAGATTCAGTTTATCAATTGTAGTTACACATTGTTGATTTTTTTGTTGTTGAATAAACATGTTTTTGTTAAAGTGGAATATAACCCAGTATTTCTTCTTTGCTCTAAAATATTATTTACAGCATATAATATACTAACACTAATGTTTTTTTTTTTTTTGTAAAACAGCATTTAAAGGGTTACATCACAGGACTGACTTTTTCTCCTACAGGTGCTGCCTCATCCGAACTGGTGATTAGCGTATCTTCTGTATACATTCTTTACTTGATACAATTAAGTAAACATTCTCTGGTTGTGCAGAAACGTATGCTAATGAGTCCTGGAGTGAAACACAGGTCAGAAATCACTGATGGCTGCATTTAAAACAGAATTACAACAGTTATGAATAAAATGCACCAGCAGCTTTCAAAGTGAATAGACTGAACTTTGGGAAGTTATAATTTATAAATGAATTATAATACTTATGCACAAAAGCAAATATGATAATTGTATGGGTTATAAAAAGTAGGAAAACACATTTTTGTTGAATATTTTGTCAGAGTTTTAAACCGCTTTAAGAGGAGGTTAACATGTTTTTTTCAGCTGAGATAGGAATAGTGCTCTTACATAGTGGTGTGTACATTTCAATGCTTATCTCTTTGTTTACTGTTATGGAATTACTTTTACACTTCAATGATGTCAAATCTGACAGGCTGAAGGGTTGAGGGGAGGAAAGATTCCCCTACTCTACATCTGTTAACATGTGTGTGAGAAAGCTCTCACTAGCTTAACTGCAGCTGCCCGTGTCTCTGACTGAGCTGCATGGAGAGCAGAGGTGCCTGGTCCTTCTACTGACCACATATGCTATTGCTCCGTTGTTATTGCCTGATGAAGCGGGATCAAACCTGCGAAACGCGTTGCATATTTGGAGTTCATAAATAAAATATATTGACTGTCTTTACTACAGTCGTTGTGTGTCTACTTGGAGGAGGTAAGTCCACCACTACCTCCTCTATTTACCAAGAATTTGGTTTTTAAGCTCATTTGGCTTCCTTTTATCCTTTTGGCGCCTCTGTTCTCCTGCATAATATTAAGTCCACCCTGGGTGGAGGGTTGAACCCCCTTTTTTCTCATCTACAGAGAGCGACTTCTTATTCCTGAGTGGGGTCAGGAAAATCTCCCCACCTGCCTTTACAGTGGTTGCCTAATGGTAACCCTGGTTTGTGAGTATTAATATTTACTCTATCTAGTAACCATTTACCAGTACATATGTTCCTTGTTTTTTATTATTTGTACATTGTCATTTTATAACACTTGGTTTGATAGTGTTCCTTTAACTCTCAATTGACTTAACCTCCTTTGGGCATTCCATCTTGCCTTTTCAAACCAATGCACATACAAAACATCCATACGACATGCCCCATACTCACATATATGTGGCATTTTAGCCCATCGGGTAACAGGTCATAGTTGAATCTTGAGATTAAAAAAAAACAACAACGAACAAACAAAAACATAGATAAGTTAGCTTTCAAGTCACACAATAGTGGTAGGACAAGGGCCTGGATATGTGACTAGCATCCCTGCTGCCATGTGATTGTATTATTATGTAAAGCTGAGGGTCTCCTTCTAGTTTAGAGGAGATACTGTAATCAGTTCAGCCCTTACATAATCTGGTATTTTGGTGCACATTGCTGTACCTTTAATTTGCTGACTGGAATTCTTTACAGTGCACACCACTTTAGAAGGCAGGAGATGCTTCATAGGGCTCTTTTCCACTATGAAATGCGATTGCGATCGCATTTCAATTTCCACCATGCGATTGCGATTGAGCTACTATACTCATTATAGTAAATCTCAACCGCATCCAAAACGCGGCAGGACGACGATCGCGTTTTGACCAATATCGCATCGCAATCGGCTCGCACTAATGGAAATTGCTGCTGCAGTTTCCATTAGTTTAATGTACCTTGCAATTTGCGATCAAAATCAAATTGCAAATCGCAGGGTAGTGGAAAAAGGCCCTAAATGAACTCTTACCAGCCTGTGCTTAGTGCCTGTGGGGGGAGTTTTTTCGGGTAATCTCCCTAGTAGTGGGGGTGGTAGTAGATAATCTCCAAGGTGAAGAGAGCATGGGGGTTGTCTGTGCTTCTCCCACCTCCCTTTGGGACATAGCTCGTTGATCGTGGTCCGGGGCAGTGAGAGCATCTGGCACCCCTCCTGTTTTGCACACATCAGTGTGTTGTAAGTATGGCTTGTGATCTAGCACTCTTGTACCTCATGCAAGTTACATGCAAATTAGCAATGCATTTAGCACTTTTTTCACCTTATTCATTTCATGCAAATTAGCATATCCATGTTCTGACCATTATATTATTTTGTATTAGGTTCCCCTCATGTGCTGTGTTATGACCCATCTCCACATCAATTTTTATAGAATTTTTACACGATTTCAGATGTGGCGAGAAATTTGCATTAGGTCAACACTGCACACCCCTCTTGATGATCACTAATAATGACTGTAGATGTATCGATATCGCCTCTATTTAAATATCTTATTTACGATATGGAGACATGATGACCATGCCTTGTTTTTAAGTTTTTTTTATTGTTTGTAGGCATCAAATAAAGTTGTATTTTTAAATTACATTGTGGAATATGCATTTTTGAATCCTTGATTTTGGATGGGATTTTTTTTTGTTTTCTTTCAGTATATGCTTGTTGTTTGGGTCAGCAACCCACTATACCTACTTCTTATGAAATCTCTCTATATTGGGGTATTAGATGAATTTAATATAATTCATTTTACTAATTTTTTTGTGTAAACTACACAGGATGAATCTGCCTGCTGATGTAAATCTTCCAGCATGCATTTCTTTGTATAATGCTATAGACATAGTCACATCATGATTACATATTTTTTGTTTCATGGTTCGTATTTCCACCTTAACCACTTGATGACCCACCCTTTACCCCCCCTTAAGGACCAGCGCTGTTTTGAGTGATCTGTGCTGGGTGGGCTGTGCAGCCCCCAGCACAGATCAGGTTGCAGGCAGAGAGATCAGATTGCCCCCCTTTGTTCCCCCCTATGGGGATGATGTGCAGGGGGGGTCTGATCTCTCCTGCCTGCCTGGGTGTTGCGGGGGCGCACCTCAAAGCCCCCCTCCGCGGCGAAATCCTCCCCCTCCCTCTCCTACCTGGCCCCCCCGGCGATCGAGGCTGCACAGGACGCTATCCGTCCTGTGCAGCCAGTGACGGGACGTCCCCTGTCACATGGCGGCGATCCCCGGCCGCTGATTGGCCGGGGATCGCCGATCTGCCTTACGGCGCTGCTGCGCAGCAGCGCCGTACAATGTAAACAAAGCGGATTATTTCCGCTTGTGTTTACATTTAGCCTGCGAGCCGCCATCGGCGGCCCGCAGGCTATTCACGGAGCCCCCCGCCGTGATTTGACAGGAAGCAGCCGCTCGCGCGAGCAGCTGCTTCCTGATTAATCAGCGTCGCTGGTCCTGCAGCTGCCACTTTGCCGACGCACGGTATAAGCGTGCGGTCGGCAAGTGGTTAAAATGTAATGGAACTGACTGCTGCTGTTGCCTCTTTGTGTTATATACGGTATAAAGTTCAGTTGCTGGATTTAGGTTTGCTTTAAAGAGACACTGAAACAAAAAAAAATTATGATATAATGAATTGGTTGTGTAGTATGGATAATTACTAGAAGTAGTAGCAAAGAAAATATTTTCATATTTTTATTTTCAGTTATATAGTGTTTTTTTATAACATTGTATCATTCTCTAATATGTGCAGTTTACACACCACTCAACATTCTAAATGTTTTAACAGAGCAGGCTGTGAACTATTGACCTGTCTTCTGGCAGAGAAAAAGAAAATCCTTGACTGACAAGTGAGATAACAACCTTCAGAACTCAGAGCTCACTACAACTTTGAAAGTAGTAGAGCTCAATGGCTTTTTTGCATAGATAACAACTGGAGTCTCTTAAAGTGAACCAGAGATGTTGGACAAAAGTTTTTATACATACCTGGCGCTTCCTCCAGCCCCATAAGCCTGGATCGCTCCCACGCCGCCGTCCTCCGCTGCTTCTATCCGCCGGTACCGGGTCCCGTACTTACGGCCAGTTGAGCCAGTCGACGCACGCGCAGTGCGTCACTGCCAGCGGACGCGGCCAATTGTACGCAAGAACAGGGACTTCTCCATACCCTTACACATGCGCCTCCATACTACGCAGGCACATGCGTAAGGATATGGAGGGAGCCCCTATTCATGCGTATAATTGGCCGCGTCCACCGGAAGTGACGGGACACAGTAGCAGTGATAGAGACAGCGGAGGACGGCGGCGTGGGAGCGATCCAGGCTTATGAGGCTGGAGGAAGCCCCAGGTATGTACAAAAGCTTTTTCATTTTTTATACACTGGGCGTTTCTGGTTCCCTTTAACTCTTCCTGTACTGGAAACAACATTAGACTTATGTCTCTGCTCCTAATGTTGTAATGCTTAGCTATACTACACATACAAATCATTAGATCATACTTTTTTTTTTCGCTTCAGTGTCTCTTTAAGAGGAGGACTTTTTGCCTCCTTCTGGTCAACTATGTTCCTCCATAACATGTTTGGTTACTATACCGTTTCCATCCAAACAAATACAAAACATGAAATTTTTATGAACCAGTAAAATATTTGTCAGTTTATTATTAACTACTTAGAATAAGATTATAAACTTACTATTCACTGGGCAATGTATTGTACTATCTTGATTTTACACAGTTACAGTAAAACACTGAACTCTGAGGCAGGGGTCACACTTGTCTTTCAGTTTCTACACTTTTCAACTGAAAGACAAGTGGGACCTCTACCTTACAACAGCTAATGTAATTTATAGAGAAAACTGACAAATTGCGCAAGATGTCAGTTTTTTTTTCTGCGCACGAAATCTACAATCAAGCGTGACCTAGCTCATTAATTAACATGAGTTCTCAGTTGAAAACAGTTTTTCTGTGCAGAAAACGCGCACGAAAGCCAACAAGTGTGACCCCTGCCTGAACACTGAACACAATCATGTGTCCTTTACATAGTAATAGTCAGGAAACGGGAGAAAACAAACACAAATGTGGGATGGCTGGGCATACAAATTGTGTGCAAAATTTGCCTGGGGGTGATTTAAACTTGGATTTCTTGAATATGGAAGCACAAAACCACCTTGTCCGAATTTGCTGACTGTTTTGTGAATTCTTCCCTATTTTGCAGATCCAGGTTGGTGAAATAAGGCTTATTTTGGACAGGTGCAGATTAAAGAGACTCTGTAACACATTTTTCAGCCTTATTTCTTCTATCCTATAAGTTCCTATACCTGTTCTAATGTGGCCTGTCTTACTGCAGCCTTTCCTAGTTGCACAGTGGCTGTATTATCTCTGGTATATAATCTAATCTTCTTTCCTCTGACGGCTTTGTCAGGCTCAGGCACTCAGGCAGGAATGTGCTGCTCTGCTTGTGATAGAATATAAGCTATACGCACCCTCTCCAGGCCCCCTGCAGGCTCTATATGAGTCACAGACTGAGCTTCTCTCTGCCTATCACATGCTGGTTAGAAGCCATGTCTTTTGTTTGTAAACACTGCCTAAAACTGGCAATTACAAGCCAGGATTGCAGCAGGGAGTGGCAGAAACAGCACAGAGGGGCCCAGGAGAACATAATGAATAGAATGGTATGCTTTTTATTGTAAGAATTTTAGCGTACAGATTCTCTTTAAAGTGTCAATGTGTGCGTAGTTAGTAAAAATGAGCCTTGTTGGGCAATAATTCCCCCAAAATATACCAACATATTAGATAAAAAGCTGATTTCAAGATTTTCAAAATGCCATAAAAATGAATTGTCTTTTTTCCAGGCACAGTAAAAATTAGGACTTCAGTGGCATGCTCTGCTAGTTCTAGGCAGATGTCTAATAGAGATGGCCAGAACTGTTCGCCCGCCGAATAGTTTGTGCCAAACAAGAGGTGTTCACATTCGTATTAGCAGGTGAAAACTTGGTGTGTTCGATTGGCCCCAATACATTATAATGGAGCCAAAAATTTACCCCACACCCCAGAGTCAGCAGACACAAGGCAGCCCATCAGCTATCCCTCCCACCTGGACCGCACCCCCCACCTATCAGAATGCCAGCACTGCAGGCATTTTTCAGTTTGTGTTTGGCTTCTGTGCTAGACAGAGTCGGGAGAGTTTGCTGCTGACAGGGTAAGCGTTAGATAGGCCTGTGTTTTGTGTCCTCAGTGCAGATTCTTGCTGCTACCACATTGTCCTGAATAGCTAAGCCCTTCTAAGGGCTGGTACTTTGATTTTCTTGCTATTGTATTGCTGTTCTGTGTCCAGTGCACAAGTTAGCTGTTGGAGACAGGTCTGCTGGTCCTAGTAGTGCACTGACCATAACCCAATAATCCTTCACCACCACTACTTGCAGGCCTGGCCCTAGACCATTTGCCGCCTGAGGCAAACGTTGAAGAAATCGCCGCCCGAGCTGGAGGGGATAGCGGGCAGGAAGGGGGTATTGGGGCTAGAGTCGGGGAGGGGGGTCGGACCCCCCCTCCCTCGCCTGGGTCCCCCGTCCTCCGCTCCCCTCTAGCTTGTTATGCGCGCTGGCTGGCTGGCTGCAGCTGTAAGAGGCAACGGGCGGGGATCACTCACCTCTTCCTTGTTCAGCCAGCGCTCCACTGACGTCACTTCCTGCTACGCCGCAGGAAGTGACGTCAGTGGAGCGCACGTTGGAACGAGGAAGAGGTGAGTGATCCCCGCCCGTTGCCTCTTACAGCCGCAGCCAGCCAGCCAGCGCGCATAACAAGCTGGAGGGGAGCGGAGGACGGGGGACCCAGGCGAGGGAGGGGGGGGGTCCGACCCCCCTCCCCGCCGCTAGGCCCAATACCCCCTTCCTGCCCGCTATTCCCTCCAGCTCGGGCGGCACTCCACACCCACGGACGGGCGGGTGCCGCCCCCTCAGAAGCGCCGCCTGAGGCAAACGTTTCACCCCGCCTCATGGGCGGGCCGGCCCTGACTACTTGCATCTAGTTTCCACTACAGCCCCCTGTAAAAGGCCTCAGTGCAGAATCAGTGTTTTTTTGGTCACTTAACTGTCAATGAACTACCTCAGCCTAACCATAGGCTAGAAAACCGTGATCGCCTGCACTCCCACGAATACAAAGATTACCGCCGAGAGGACTAACATTTATGTCCTGGAAGTGTCAACTAGCAAAAACAATGATTTGCTAACCTGATGTTATCACTAAAGCTCTTTGCAGTAATTTGCGGTGCGTTAAACGCAGCGTTGCATCTGTCAGTGTGAACCCTTACACTATCTGATGGATGTGTACACACACTGGACGTTTTAAAGCACTTAATTCCACAAATTTAGGAATGACTGTGATTTCTGCCCTTTAGAGATTAAAATACGACTCTACGTCAACTACATAATTTTTGGTGGGACTTTTGCCATGGATCCCCCTTCGACATGCCACGGTCAAAGTTGTTAGGCCCCTTGAAACAACTTCTCCATCACTTTTGGGGCCAGAAACAGTCCCAATAGGTTGTAAAATTCACCTGCCAATTGAAATCCATGGCGATTCGCCATATTCGCCTGTTCAAGAACTTTTGCGGAAATTCGTGTTCGAAGTTTGAGCTTCGTGTTGAAGTTCGATGTTCGAGCCATCACTAATGTCTAGCCTATTAACCCAGAAATCAATTGGGTCATCAGTGAGCATACTTTACATTCATACAATTGAGGCGATATTAGATGTTGTACTCTGTCATTTTTTGCAGACAATGATGGTGGCTGAGATAGGTCTGTGGTAGTTGGCTTAGAGGAGGTCAGAATAGAGAGTTCCAGGCATCCATGAAATCTCCAATTGCAGCAAGAGTGGCAGCTCTGCAGGTGCTGCTGGTAGTGGTGATAGGGCCGCAGGAGGAGGATGTCTGAGGTAGTTGTGTGGATTCCCTTTTTAAAGCATGGGGGAAATTTGCCAACAGGTTTTCTAACTGGAGTTTGGTCAAGTGACTCAGCATTGTTCTCTCCTTCATAGGGTTGCATATCAACTCACAAATTTTGGCTTTGTATCTTGAATCAAATAAGGTGGCCAGCCAGCCAGTAGTCATATCGCTTTTTGATAACGTTTCCCTGCAGAGGCATCTCAAGATGTGCATCAACAGTTAGAATAGGTGGCCCCTAGATTCATTATCCAGAATATTTGTATTTTCTTGCTTATCATCTTCCTCCTCCTCAGGGCCTGTTTTAGGTACAAGGGGGGCCCCGGCAAAATTAACCTGGGGGCCCCCTGACAGACCCCCACCCCAAAGCACATTAGGGGCTCTAAAATTCCTCACCAGCCCTCTCTTCCCTCAACTTTATTTTGGTCCCCAAAAGCCTGCAGTGTAGCGAATCACCTGTTCTGTCTGTGGCATGTTATAATGTATACCATGCGCTGGGTCATGGAGTAGAGGCACCCCTGCGAGGAGCCACAAAAATATTCAGAAGCATGCCCCGGCCAGAATAGATGAGTCACTATACTGCAGGGGCCCTGGGGACAAAAATAAAGTTGGCTGGAGAACCGGGGGAAGTGGGCGAGTGGGCAATAGTGCTCGAGGGCAATGGAGCAATGGCACATCCAATGCCAGATCAGTGGATCTAGGAGCATAAAGATAACTGTAGAAGCCTAAGCGGTTGCAGTGGGGCCCTGGAACATATTCCTAAACTGTCATCCAGGACAATCACAAATTGCATTTTTGACAGACAGTAATCTAGCATGAGCATATGGATGTACTGACCAGTCTGTGTCTCCTTTATTTATGATCTTCTTTCCTGAGCCCTGGCTGATGGGTTTCCAATGCTAAACAGATTTTAATTGAGAAAGCACATTTTTAGCAGCCTCCACCCCTTGTGACATACTGTATTTCCTCCTCTTCATTGGCACACAGGTCACAACCCTACCACCAAGGTGCAAGTAGCTAAAAAATAATACGTAAAGCCAATTCTCCTCTCAGAGATAGGAGAAGCACTGGCAGGGAAACACCTTTAACATCCAGTCTGAAAAGAGCTGGGTTCAGCAACTGTGCGGGTAATCAGACAAGCAGGAAACGGCAACTTAGCAGGTAGTCGTATGAAGCAAGAGTCAGCAACAGTTCGGGATCGAAGACAAGCCAGGGTTGGTAACAGAGCGGATAGTTGGACAAAGCAAATTTCAGAGACAGATCGGGTTGTCATACTAGGCCAGGTCAACAACAACAGGAATCAGGGCAGACAGTAAATCACATCACAGGAGTAACACAAGCTGCAATCAGGGCCGGATTTGTACTTACCAGTGCCCTAGGCCTGCTGTCACCAAGCGCCCCCCAACCCCAAGTTGTGCTGCTGTGCCCCTCATTGAACAAAGAATCAGTGGATGCTCTGTCCTCTCACGATGGAAATTTGCGCTCCTGCCCGAATGTGCACAGCAGCTGATAGTGTTCTGGGAATGCATACTTGAGAAATGACGCTGATGTATGATCGGTACTTGTCAAGAATGCATAACACTATACCGGCCTTGGTTGCTGTGCACATCTGGGCAGGAGCAGGAAATTACAGGGAGCGCGAGTGGCCAGAGCATGCGCTGCTTCTTTGTCCTCTGTGCGGCTGACTGCAGTTGGAGCCACAAACAGGTGGCAGGGCAGTGCAATGGAGAAAAGCCCAAACAAAACAGAGAACAGGTAAGTAGCAAACATCCTGTCAAGACCCACTTTGGATGTTTGGTTGTAATTAGTGTGGACCTGAACTCAGAACTTCCTCTCTGTAACATTTCTTTGTTACAGCTGATACAAATCCTGCAATAAATAGACAGTGTGTCTAATTCCTACTTTCATGGAGGCAAATATATTAACATCTTGTGCTTTAAAATAAGCTTATATGCTGTGGCAGTCAGGTGACACAGGGAAGATATCAAATTTGTGATTAGACACAGATGTGGAAGAATTCGAAAGGCTCTCTAAATACATACATGGTGCATGTCTCTGCATGGTTTCCTTCTGTCCTGTGCAAGAGTTCAGCTCCACTTTAAAGCATCTGAATGACATTTATTTATATTTGCTGAAAAATCTACGTATCTCTTTTGAATGCTGAATGTACATATGGCGGTGTACTTTAACATATAGACAGTATACGGGAACAAAGTATGAAGAAGGCTTATTAGCAGAACGATTACTCTTTTTCTTTTAAGCCAATAAATGGTATCATCCTGATTCAAAACTCTCTGCTTTTACTGATGGCTAAGATGGTACAATGCTCTAATGCTACAGGAAAGCAGAAGGATGCCAAACCATACACACTAGCATAGAGGTAGTAACAGCTCAGGTGACAGTGACAGTTTAGCAATGAAAGGGAAGCATACAGCATTTTTATTCCAGGCTGCAGCAGTTATCATAGATGGTCGGAGATGAAGGACAGAAAATGAGTCAGGAAAGAGTTAACTTAAGCAGAGAGGAGATCACTGGCTAGAAAGAAAAAAAAGCAATAAATTAGGCCTAGATAAGAAAGTGTAATTTACAACTGCTGGGGTCAGTCAGTGTCACAGCTGTAAAAAAGAAGGCGAAGAAACTAGCAGAAATGTTTGTGAATGCCTGCATTAGAACTCAGCGGAACTTAGTTTTATCTTCTTTGTAATGTAAATCCCTGGTATTTCTCACATCCACTTGTACTGTATGTCGATCCATATACATAATTGGATCATCAGGTGACAGTTATGATTGATCCTGATTGTTATAACACATCAGGAAGTGAGAGGTGCAGGGATTGGGGAACTCTGGAATTCCTCTATTAGTGCAGAGCAGGGCGCTGGCTGGCTGCGCTGCGGGAACAGAGGAGATGATTTACTTTGACATATGACTTCTTCTCTCTCCAAGTCATGCCGCCCTTCTGATCTTATCTGATTTTATCGCCCTAGGCCGTGGCCTCTGTGGCCTTTGCAGAAATCCGGGCCTGGCTGCAATACTACAGCTACCTCCTGCTGTCACTCCTCAGTCTAAATAGGCCTTTTGGCGTGTAATTCACAAAGACATTCGCACCTGCGCATAACTATGTACCCATGCGCACGTGACCACCGGCGCATACGCATCCAGACGCCCAAGCCCTTTGGCCCAGATGCCATGCACACACCAACGTGCACCCGCCATTACGCACCACCAAGACAGAAGCACGCAACAGCGTGCGCGGCTACAAATGCATGAACACCCATTCGTGAGCACCTGCCATTACGGAGCATGTAAGTGACCATGACACAGATGGTTGTTTCTGGATCAAACCTTTGTAAAGCTGCATTAGCTAAAAGTACCAAACACATGTACCATCTACTACAGTATGTCATATACCCCTTAACCATGAACTATTAAGACAGACCACCCAAGCGGAGGAGAGGACAGTAGCTTGACCTGAGAAGAAACAAGTCCTTAATATGCAGATATTCAAAATTTCATTTTCATTTCATTTTTTCATTTAGATACTGTATAATGCTGTGCTCACCATCTGCTGTAAAAATGTCGCTGGGCTGTCCATGACATATTCCCGCCTATACGTCATCTCACCAGGTCACTCACTAGCCTGTCATCAAAAGCCCAATGTCGGCGTTCCGCCACATGAGTCTGCAAAATGGTCCATTGAGTTATGCTGTTCAAATCATAGATGTGGGTGGGTAATCCTAGGACAGAACACAGCCAATCAATACATCCATGGCAACACTGACACCCAGTATACAAGGATACACAGGACTGTTGCCAGGATATCATCCCCTTTCACACTCCCCCTTATCCATTTGCTCAAACCACTCCAATGTGAACAATTAGAATGGGTTAGCACACAAGTTCTGGCACCACATGATCTCTGTGGATCTAAGGATATAGAGCAGCAACAGATTTCTGTACACAGTTAGGGCTGGTTCACACGGGCGTCTGCTGAGCTTTTGCTTGGCGACACATTCAAACGCCAGGGTTAAAACACCAGCGTTTAAAAGCTAGCGTTTGAAGGCTTTCGGGAAGCGTTCAAGGCTAGCAGTTCTGGTCTCTGCTATTGTTTCTTGGCGTTTACCGCCTCTGAAAGCAGCATGTTGCTTTCGAGACTAGACGCAACGCCGGGATCTACCGCCAGGCTTTCATGAAAGCCTGCAAAAGCCATCTCTAAACGCTCCCATTCACTTGCATGGGATGGCGGTAGATCCTAAAAAACGCTGCGTCTGAAACGCCGCATTAGACGCCACAAAAACGCCCGTCTGAACCAGCCCTTATATAGGTTGACAAAATTCAGTCATCAGTTTTCTTTGCCAAGATCTATATTGGATGCATTGTGGCTTTAGTGAACCATGAAACCAAAAATTAAATAGAAAATGCTAATTGTGTGATTTGTGACTGCAGTTCTGACTGTGCCATAAATCATTGGTTCACCAAGTGCTTGGAGAGAGAAGAACCATACCATTCCCAGAAGAATGAGGATAAATCATATGCAGTGTGCTCTGTCACATGAAATTAGTGCTGACGCTATACAAGACCCATAAGCATCCCCAAAGATTCAGTGCTGGTGATTTCTTCTACATACAGTCACTAGCACATAAAATGTATAAAAAAAAGTAATTCCCATAAATAGCCAGGGAATGCCAGACTTTGTGCTTACTATGGAATGGAAAAATTATATATGGAATTTTTATAGTTATAGGTATAGTTAACCCCTAATCCCTGGATTGTTATACAGTATATCATGGAAACTCTAGCAGTTGGTGTTCCCTGCCACCTTTGCGTGTTCCACACCTCCTCATTCTCCATTATATAAGAGAATTAGTGAGTGAAAATGAGGAGAATGAGACCCTCGTCAGTGCTATGGCTCCTATGATATGTGTGCTGAAAGGATATGCTGGAGGTAATATTTCAGCAGCCTGGGTGTTGGTGCAAGCTTGGTACTGGGAGTTTTTTTTCATTGCATGTGGAAAATGCAGAACTAAAACTAGATGTTTAACCTCTCCTTCATGCCCATTCCCTTTTTTATAAGAGTTAATTACAGATCTTTCATTTATCTGTGTTCCCACAATTCCCCAGGGATAATTCAACATGTCCCAGCTCTGTACTACAGAAGTATTTTTCCTTAAGTGAAAAGATCTCATTCCTGTTTAAAGCAAGTGAGACTGCAGCACACAGAGGGGAATCTGAGAATGCAGTCTAGGGGGGCATGTCTAAATCCTCATCCGCACATTTAATGCATCTCGCCTGGAAGGATTGTTAATTTATCATTTAAGGTGATTAAGTATGAATGATTGCTGTACAGACATACCCCTCACCAGTGATGGGTGAACATCACAATTTTTACAAATGCGCTTGCAGATTTTACCAGGGATGTTCACGACCCAAGCGTTTGCTCCAAGTCCTAATGGTCGGCGAAACCTTCTGAAACCTTGAGGGAATTTCTGCAGCTACAATTTCTTTAACCACTTGATGACCCAGCCTTTATCCCCCTTTAAGGACCAGCGCTGTTTTAGCTGATCTGTGCTGGGTGGGCTGTGCAGCCCCCAGCACAGATCAAACACCAGGCAGATCGACCAGATGGCCCCCCTTTTTTCCCCACTAGGGGGATGATGTGCTGGTGGGGTCTGATCGCTCCTGCCTGCCTGCATGTTGCGGGGGGGAGGGGGGCACCTCAAAGCCCCCCTCCGCGGCGAAATTCCCCCCCCTCCCTCTCCTCCCTCCCTTCCCCGGAGATCCGAGGCTGCACAGGAACGAGGTTCAATGTGTTGTCCGCTCAACCCTGGTGTCAGGAACAGAGCTGTAAACCAGGTTTTTTCCCTACTGTCTTTTGGTGAGAGTATTGGAATTCTTTCCAAAAAAGTGGTTGGGTATCTTGCTGTCCAGTCACCAGTGGTGCCAATTTTTCACCATCTTCCTAAAATTCATAAACCGGGGTTTCCCCCGGAGGGCAGGCACATTGTTGCGGGCATAGGCTCTCTGGGGGAACGCCTGGGTGACTGGATAGATGGATATTTACAACCTTTAGTCAAACGTCTACCTGGATATGTACGGGATACCAAACACATTTTGAGCAGCCTTCGTGACTTAAAGTGGCATAAGGGTTACAGTTGGATAACCATAGATGTTAAACCATTGTATTCATGTATACCCCATGCCCTGGCTCTCGAGGCTGTTCAATATCACATGATGCAATATTCTTCTTTTTCGACGGACCTGCGCACATTCATTGGGCATGCGATTGAATTTTTGCTTAGCCATAATTATTTTCTTTTTGATTCAGAATTGTTCCTGCAGCGCTGTGGAGCCTCTATGGGGGCAAAGTTTTCTCCTTCATTGGCCAACCTGTATATGGGTTGGTGGGAGGAGCTCTTTTTATTCAGCGACAGAAATAAAATCCTCAGCCAGATTGTATGGTATGGTAGATATATTGACGATTTGATTGTTGTCTGGAAAGGCATGCCCGGTGATGTGCCGGTTTTCGTCGATTTTCTTAATGACAATCACCTTAAAGGGACACTTAAGTCAAACAAAAAACATGAGTTTTACTCACCCAGGGCTTCCAATAGCCTCCTGCAGCTGTCCGGTGCCCTCGCCGTCTCTCTCCGATCCTCCTGGCCCCGCCGGCAGCCACTTCCTGTTTCGGTGACAGGAGCTGACAGGCTGGGGACGCGAGTGATTCTTCGCGTTCCCAGACACATTGGCACCCACTATGCTGCTATATAGTAAATGATATATGCTATATCAGCATAGATGGCGCTATTGTGGCCAGGAACGCGAAGAATCACTCGCGTCCCCAGCCTGTCAGCTCCTGTCACCGAAACAGGAAGTGGCTGCCGGCGGGGCAAGGAGGATCGGAGGGAGACGGCGAGGGTAACGGACAGCTGCAGGGGGCTATTGGAAGCCCTAGGTGAGTAAAACTCATTTTTTTTTTTCTGACTTAAGTGTCCCTTTAATTTGTCTTTTACTTTTCAGTGGGCTCCCGCTGAGATTAGTTATTTAGACATATATTTGAAAGGTGATGAGTCCTTAAGTTCTTTGTCGACTAGAACGTATCGAAAATCGTGCAGTGGGAACTCTACCCTCAGGGCTAATAGCTGCCACCCGCCCCACACCATGAAGGCCATCCCGGTGGGCGAGTTTATCCGTGCACGCCGGAATTGTTCCTCTGATGAGGCTTTCGAATTGGAGTGTGACGTGGTGGCATATCGCCTGAGGGAGAGGGGTTACCCTAACTGGATGATTATGCGGGGCCGTAAAATTGCCTTCAATAAAGATAGGGATTATTTATTACAGGCACGCTCTGGAAGACAGCAACTATCTTCCTCACATAACACTCTAGTCTTTGTTACTGCCTACAGTGAGGAATACAAACATGTTGTTTCCCTAATTAATGAATCATTGCCCATTTTACGTTTGGACCCACAATTAGATGAGGTTGTTAGTAAAGGTGTTAAATTTGTAAGTAGACGGGCTCCTACTTTGGGGGACCTTCTTTCTCCAAGCCTTTTTTCAACTAGCCATAATCAACCATGTTGGCTCACTACTGTGGGTTCATACAAATGTGGCATTCGTACCTGCAATTATTGTGCCTTTCATAAAGTTACAAAGACGGTTATCTCTGCCTCAAATGGTAAGACTTTCCGTCTGAAGCAATACATAAACTGTGGTACAAAGTCTGTGGTGTATCTTGTTTCCTGCCTTGTATGTCACCTTCAATATGTTGGATGTACGACACGCCCATTACGGGAGCGTGTTGCTGAACATTATAGGGGTGCCAGTTGGCTGACAACGGAGATATCAAATGTCGCCAGACATTTTCGTCAGGTGCATGCAGGCAATATGTCCTCTTTCTCCTTCCAGGCAATAGAGAGAATCACAAGACCACAGAGAGGGGGAAACCTATATAAGACACTTTTGACACGTGAGGCTTACTGGATTTTCCAGCTAGATACACGGAAACCGAGAGGCCTGAATTCTAGATGGGACCTCAGCCGTATTATATAACCTATAGCCCCTACACATCCTCTGACCTGCCCCTAGAGCTTTTTTGCCCGTCTGTGTAAACCATTACTGCTATTACTACTAAGATTTTTTGTCTTTAAGTGTTTTTGGTATGTCCTGTGAATTTTTTACCGATATGCCAACTATTAATCTATCCATGTGCTGTGTGTGAATACTTCAAATCCCCCTTTTTCCTTAAATTGACATATCATGTTATTTTGATTTTAATTACATTATGGAACCTTCCCCCCCCCCCCTTTTCAGCCTAGCAGATTCTTTCCTCCCCTTTTAGGCTTTTCTCTCAATTGGCTGTGGGAGGATTGGGTGTTGTCTTTTTATATATAATCTGTGTGATTTTATTTGGATCTATGTTATGATTAAGGACCAATGTGTGTCTGAAACATGTTAGCAAACTTTTATTCTGTGTGTGACCTGAATTAATAAAGAATTTGATACCTTTGGAACATCAAGCGGAACTTCACATCTTTCAGCTGCACAGGAACGGATCTGTCCTGTGCAGCCTCTAACAGGCTCCTGCCTGTCATGTGACAGCGATCCCCGGCCGCTGATTGGCCGGGGATCGCTGATCTGGTACAACGCTGCTACTGTTAGCAGCGTTGTACAAATGTAAACAAAGCGGATTATTTCCGCTTGTGTTTGTTTACATTTAGCCTGCGAGCCGCGATCGGCGGCCCGCAGGCTATTCACGGAGCCCCCCGCTGTGAATTGACAGGAAGCAGCCGCTCGCGCGAGCGGCTGCTTCCTGATTAATTAGCCTGCAGCTGGCGACGCAGAACTACGTCGCTGGTCCTGCAGCTGCCACTTTGCCGACGCGCGTTATGAGTAGGGTTGCTCGCTCGGATATCGCGGAATTGTAATTTCCGCAATTCCGGCCGGAAATTACGTTTCCGCATCGGAACGCGGAACGCGGAATTTTCCGTTAACGGAAACGGAATTCCGCGGAATTTCCGCGATTCCGGCAGAACGGTATTTTTAAGCCAATCATTGCATTCGGAATGAATGAACCAATCAGGCAACTGCCGGAATTCGGATTTCCGCGGAAATCCGCGAAATTGCTGAACAAATAGGGCTGCTTTAAAAAGATAGACCAATCATACGTTAGCAACCATTTCCTAGCGACCTATCACAACTTATCCCACCCATCTTGTATAAAATAGAGGAGAGGCTGTCCTCCATTTTGTGGGTTTCAGTCTTGTGGAGCAGAGGAGAGAGACAGACCCATATTTTGTTACTGACTGAGTTTGAGATATATACTTTACTGTATAAATAATAAACCAATAGTCTTTTTAAAGACTGTGTGTGAGTGAGCTTAGACTAGAGTGAGGATTAGTGAGTTAGCTGGGTATTTGTGACAGATTGTAGATTGAGTGTGAGAGCTAGATTGTAGTGTAGTGTGTAATATTTGCTGTGAGGAGAATCAGAGAGGTAGGCTTAGGTTAGTGTGATAGAGATTCAGGCTTAGGTTAGTGTGATATAGAGAGAGAGAGTCAGGTTTAGCTTAGAGTGATATATATATAGAGAGAGAGAGTCAGGTGTAGTGTGATAGAGAGTGTACTTGCTGTAGTGTGCGAGGGTCAGGGATAGTTAGCTTACTGTGGTGTGACAGAGAGAGTGTGTGTGTGTATATATATATATATACATATATTTATAATTTTATATATATATATATAAAATTTTTATTTTATCTACTGAGTCCAAAGGCAATGGATCGAAAGCAGCAGGATGCACCTTTCACTCCAAAAAGACAGTGGAGCGATGGTGGATCACGCAAAGCACGTGATCAGGCAGAAGGTGGCAGCAGGAATAGATCCCCTTTGGTACGCAATTTGTTCCCTGTGTTTGGTCGCAGGATAACTATTAATGAGGAACGAGCCAATACTGTCCTGAACTATTTTGAAAAGGAGCCCTGTACCCAGTCTGAGGAATTGTTAGGTAGTCTTGACAGTCACAGCAGCACCAGTTCTCATGTTCCTCGTGAGGCTGCGAAAACCCTGGCGGCAGTTGCTGATTGTGATGTGATTGCCTCCTCCCAGTGCTCTTCTCCAGAGCTAAATTTAACATTTCAGGATGAGGAGAGGGATTTGCAAAAAGATTTGGATGAGGCATTGGCAGAGACCTTGGGTCCAAGCTCTCAAGAAATAGTGGGTGATGTTTTGACAGAAATGGCCCCCATTTTTTTGTCATGCAGAAAAGCTCCACAAGCTTGTGACACCAGTGGTACTACTCAACTTCTTAATACAACCACTGATTTGCACAGTGTGCAGGTGGAGGAACAAGATGATAATTCTGTGGTTGAAGTAGATGATTGTGAGGCTAATGTTCCTACATGGACGGCATCTCGTGGCCTAGGTGTCAGCAGCAGTAGGCACAATCACCATGGTCAAAGTGATCATCCAGTTGGCCAGCAACTTCCAGCTGTAATTCCTGTTGCTGCTAATTCCAATGCTGGTAAAAAAACAACCAAAAAAACCAGTAGGAGTGCAGAAAGGTCATCCCCAGCATGGCATTTCTTTACAGACCATGCAGAGGACGTTTGCAAGGTGGTCTGTACCATATGCCGCAAAGCGGTAAGCAGAGGCCAAAACGGCAGCGGCTTTGGCACTTCTGGCATGAGAAGCCATCTGCGCGTCCATCACCACAGTGCATTTCAGTGGGTACAGAATTCTGGGAAGAGTGTGGCTGGAACAGCAGCAACAGCAGGCCCACCCCTTCCTCCTTCCAGCCTTCGGCCTGTCCCTATTCAGCCTGCACCTTCCCAATCCTGTCCGATTCTCTCTGCATGCCAGGCTGGAATAGTGCACCAATCCACCTCATTAGGTTTTCAGCGCCAGCCTTCGGTTCCTGAAATGTTGCAGAGGAAGCGTATGCTCCCTGCAAATGACAAATTTGTTGTAAAAAATAATGGGCTCCTGGCAAAAATGTTGGCCCAACAGCTGCTACCCTACAATTTTGTGGACAGTGCCCCCTTCCGCAAACTTATGAGCAGTGTGGCGCCACAATGGAGGATCCCCAGCCGACATTATTTTGCCAGGAAAGCGATACCTGCCCTACACCAGCAAATGGTGGCGTGTGTAGCCCGGTCAATGGACCATGCGGTGGGTGGAAAGGTCCATTTTACTACAGATGCCTGGAGCAGCAGGCATGGGCAGGGGAAGTATATAACTTATACAGCCCATTGGGTCACTCTACATCGTGCTGGGGATGGTGGAAGATCTTGTCCAGTATCTCAACAGCTTGTGGTGCCACCTCGTGGGGTCAAGGGGAGGCCCGCTCCACTCCCCTCTGCCACCTGTTCTGTGGCAGGCCAGGTAGTTGATGAGCCTCCCATCAAGCAGTTTCGCTCGTATACTGGCATGCAGCACCATCGATGCCAAGCAATGCTGAAGCTGGTATCGATGGAAGAGAAGAGGCAAACAGGATCTGAAATCCTTAGTGCCTTTGAAGATCAGATCCGCCAGTGGTTGGCCCCACGGAAACTTCTTACAGGAATTGTCGTCTCTGACAATGGGTCTAATATGCTGTCTGCTATGCGTCTAGGTGGCTACACCCATCTTCCCTGTTTGGCCCACGTCTTCAATCTTATAGTTAGTAAGTTCTTAGGAACATATGAAGGGTTAAAGGACGCTGTTTCAACAGCACGAAAGGTGTCAGCTCACATCCGGCGCTCAGCAACCGCCTCCGCTTCTTTGAAGTTGTTGCAGCGCCGTCATAATCTTCCGCAGCACAGACTCATAAGTGATTGCCCAACGCGGTGGAACTCCACCCTCTACATGTTGCAGAGGTTGTGGGAGCAGCGAATGGCAGTCAGAATCTATCTTTCTGAGACAGCTTCCTCAAATTTGTCACTGGACTACATTACTGGGGACCAGTGGGAGCAAATTGGTCAGGTTTGCCAAGTTTTGCAGCCTTTCGAGCAAGCCACAAAGTTGGTCAGCATGGAGAACTGTAGCATCTCACAAGTACTCCCCCTTATCTTCATGCTTGACAAAATGTTGTTTAACTTGCTTGGACGTGGAGATCAGAGTGCACAGGCAAATTTGGGAGTGTCTGATCATGCTGATGCCCAGGAAGAGGACGTAGGAGAGGCAGAGGTTGAGGAGGAGGAGGAGGAAGAGGCAATTGTACGGGGGTGGGAAGAGATTGATGAGCTGCTGGAGCAGGATGGTGACAGCTGTGATAACAGGCCGGAAGAGGAGATTTCTGGCAGGCACCTCTTTCCTATGGCTGCTCACATGATCCAGTGCTTCAAGAGTGACCCCCGGATAAAGAAATTGAAAGTGAGGCTGGACATGTGGGTGGCCACCATTTTAGATCCCCGCTGTAAAGGGAAATTAAGGCAGTTCCTTCCCCCATCCCAGGCAGACAACATGATGCGAAAGATCCATGAAGCCCTTGCTCGCTGGGTTGAAGATGCTTTTCCCGCACCTTCACCCCGGGCCACAGTTTTCACTCCTCTGCAAAGTACTCAGCAAACTTGTGGTGGTCCCAGCAGTACCAAAAAACCACAAAATTTGCTGAGTATGTTTTATGACTTTTATCAGCCAGAGTCTTCCAATGCTCCATGCAGCAGCACCAGCAGCAATAGTAGTCACCGCCAGCGGCTGGACCGTATGGTGAGTGACTATTTAGGGTCGGCTAGTGCTCCTGATAACATAGAGAGTAATGACCCCATGGAGTACTGGACCAAAAAAATTGACACCTGGCCAGAACTTGCTCAGTATGCGCTGGAGGTACTTGCATGCCCCGCCTCAAGTGTTCTATCTGAGAGAGTGTTTAGTGCGGCAGGTGGCGTGGTCACTGACTACCGGACACGTCTGTCTGCAGAAAATGTGGACAGACTCACATTCATCAAAATGAACGAATCCTGGATTAATGATGATTTTAATGCCCCTCTTATTGATCCTTAAGGAGACCAAATAAAATAAAATTGTTGAAGAAAATGAAAATTATCCCTTACAAACTTGGCGAATATTGTATCTGATTTTTTCCCCCGTGAATTTTACATCAAAAACCTGCAGTCTCAAACCTAATATGATACTTACTACTACTGCTGTGACAAGTCTACTGCCGGACGTTATATCCTTCAACACAGGTCCCTAAGGGGCAAGGGCCTGTGTACTCTGCTGCCGTTACCTGCTGTCTCAAGACTCATAAACCTAATTATACTTACTACTACTACTACTGCTGTGTCAATTCAACTGCCGGACGTTATATCCTTCAACACAGGTCCCTAAGGGGCAAGGGCCTGTCTACTCTGCTGCCGTTACCTGCTGTCTCAAGACTCTAAAACCTAATGATACTTACTACTGCTGTGACAAGTCCATTTCCTGGACGTTATATCCTTCAAACCATGTCCCTAAGGGGCAAGGGCCTGTCTACTCTGCTGCCGTTACCTGCTGTCTCAAGACTCTAAGACCTAATGATACTTACTACTGCTGTGACAAGTCCATTTCCTGGACGTTATATCCTTCAAACCATGTCTCTAAAGGGCAAGGGCCTGTCTACTCTGCTGCCGTTACCTGCTGTCTCAAGACTCTAAAACCTAATTATACTTACTACTGCTGTGACAAGTCCATTTCCTGGACGTTATATCCTTCAAACCATGTCCCTAAGGGGCAAGGGCCTGTCTACTCTGCTGCCGTTACCTGCTGTTTCAAGACTCTAAGACCTAATGATACTTACTACTGCTGTGACAAGTCCATTTCCTGGACGTTATATCCTTCAAACCATGTCTCTAAAGGGCAATGGCCTGTCTACTCTGCTGCTGTTACCTGCTGTCTCAAGACTCTAAAACCTAATGATACTTACTACTGCTGTGACAAGTCCATTTCCTGGACGTTATATCCTTCAAACCATGTCCCTAAGGGGCAAGGGCCTGTCTACTCTGCTGCCGTTACCTGCTGTCTCAAGACTCATAAACCTAATGATACTTACTACTGCTGTGACAAGTCCATTTCCTGGACTTTATATCCTTCTACACAGGTCCCTAAGGGGCAAGGGCCTGTCTACTCTGCTGCCGTTACCTGCTGTCTCAAGACTCTAAGACCTAATGATACTTACTACTGCTGTGACAAGTCCATTTCCTGGACGTTATATCCTTCAAACCATGTCTCTAAAGGGCAAGGGCCTGTCTACTCTGCTGCCGTTACCTGCTGTCTCAAGACTCTAAAACCTAATGATACTTACTACTGCTGTGACAAGTCCATTTCCTGGACGTTATATCCTTCAAACCATGTCCCTAAGGGGCAAGGGCCTGTCTACTCTGCTGCCGTTACCTGCTGTCTCAAGACTCTAAAACCTAATGATACTTACTACTGCTGTGACAAGTCCATTTCCTGGACTTTATATCCTTCAACACAGGTCCCTAAGGGGCAAGGGCCTGTCTACTCTGCTGCCGTTACCTGCTGTTTCAAGACTCTAAAACCTAATGATACTTACTACTGCTGTGACAAGTCCATTTCCTGGACTTTATATCCTTCAACACAGGTCCCTAAGGGGCAAGTGCCTGTCTACTCTGCTGCCGTTACCTGCTGTCTCAAGACTCTAAAACCTAATGATACTTACTACTGCTGTGACAAGTCCATTTCCTGGACGTTATATCCTTCAACACAGGTCCCTAAGGGGCAAGGGCCTGTCTACTCTGCTGCCGTTACCTGCTGTCTCAAGACTCTAAGACCTAATGATACTTACTACTGCTGTGACAAGTCCATTTCCTGGACGTTATATCCTTCAAACCATGTCTCTAAAGGGCAAGGGCCTGTCTACTCTGCTGCCGTTACCTGCTGTCTCAAGACTCTAAAACCTAATGATACTTACTACTGCTGTGACAAGTCCATTTCCTGGACTTTATATCCTTCAACACAGGTCCCTAAGGGGCAAGGGCCTGTCTACTCTGCTGCCGTTACCTGCTGTCTCAAGACTCTAAGACCTAATGATACTTACTACTGCTGTGACAAGTCCATTTCCTGGACGTTATATCCTTCAAACCATGTCTCTAAAGGGCAAGGGCCTGTCTACTCTGCTGCCGTTACCTGCTGTCTCAAGACTCTAAAACCTAATGATACTTACTACTGCTGTGACAAGTCCATTTCCTGGACGTTATATCCTTCAAACCATGTCCCTAAGGGGCAAGGGCCTGTCTACTCTGCTGCCGTTACCTGCTGTTTCAAGACTCTAAGACCTAATGATACTTACTACTGCTGTGACAAGTCCATTTCCTGGACGTTATATCCTTCAAACCATGTCTCTAAAGGGCAAGTGCCTGTCTACTCTGCTGCCGTTACCTGCTGTTTCAAGACTCTAAGACCTAATGATACTTACTACTGCTGTGACAAGTCCATTTCCTGGACGTTATATCCTTCAAACCATGTCCCTAAGGGGCAAGGGCCTGTCTACTCTGCTGCCGTTACCTGCTGTCTCAAGACTCTAAAACCTAATGATACTTACTACTGCTGTGACAAGTCCATTTCCTGGACTTTATATCCTTCAACACAGGTCCCTAAGGGGCAAGGGCCTGTCTACTCTGCTGCCGTTACCTGCTGTCTCAAGACTCTAAGACCTAATGATACTTACTACTGCTGTGACAAGTCCATTTCCTGGACGTTATATCCTTCAAACCATGTCTCTAAAGGGCAAGGGCCTGTCTACTCTGCTGCCGTTACCTGCTGTCTCAAGACTCTAAAACCTAATGATACTTACTACTGCTGTGACAAGTCCATTTCCTGGACGTTATATCCTTCAAACCATGTCCCTAAGGGGCAAGGGCCTGTCTACTCTGCTGCCGTTACCTGCTGTCTCAAGACTCTAAAACCTAATGATACTTACTACTGCTGTGACAAGTCCATTTCCTGGACTTTATATCCTTCAACACAGGTCCCTAAGGGGCAAGGGCCTGTCTACTCTGCTGCCGTTACCTGCTGTTTCAAGACTCTAAAACCTAATGATACTTACTACTGCTGTGACAAGTCCATTTCCTGGACTTTATATCCTTCAACACAGGTCCCTAAGGGGCAAGTGCCTGTCTACTCTGCTGCCGTTACCTGCTGTCTCAAGACTCTAAAACTAAATGATACTTACTACTGCTGTGACAAGTCCATTTCCTGGACGTTATATCCTTCAACACAGGTCCCTAAGGGGCAAGGGCCTGTCTACTCTGCTGCCGTTACCTGCTGTCTCAAGACTCTAAGACCTAATGATACTTACTACTGCTGTGACAAGTCCATTTCCTGGACGTTATATCCTTCAAACCATGTCTCTAAAGGGCAAGGGCCTGTCTACTCTGCTGCCGTTACCTGCTGTCTCAAGACTCTAAAACCTAATGATACTTACTACTGCTGTGACAAGTCCATTTCCTGGACTTTATATCCTTCAACACAGGTCCCTAAGGGGCAAGGGCCTGTCTACTCTGCTGCCGTTACCTGCTGTCTCAAGACTCTAAGACCTAATGATACTTACTACTGCTGTGACAAGTCCATTTCCTGGACGTTATATCCTTCAAACCATGTCTCTAAAGGGCAAGGGCCTGTCTACTCTGCTGCCGTTACCTGCTGTCTCAAGACTCTAAAACCTAATGATACTTACTACTGCTGTGACAAGTCCATTTCCTGGACGTTATATCCTTCAAACCATGTCCCTAAGGGGCAAGGGCCTGTCTACTCTGCTGCCGTTACCTGCTGTTTCAAGACTCTAAGACCTAATGATACTTACTACTGCTGTGACAAGTCCATTTCCTGGACGTTATATCCTTCAAACCATGTCTCTAAAGGGCAAGGGCCTGTCTACTCTGCTGCCGTTACCTGCTGTCTCAAGACTCTAAAACCTAATGATACTTACTACTGCTGTGACAAGTCCATTTCCTGGACGTTATATCCTTCAACACAGGTCCCTAAGGGGCAAGGGCCTGTCTACTCTGCTGCCGTTACCTGCTGTCTCAAGACTCTAAGACCTAATGATACTTACTACTGCTGTGACAAGT
The DNA here is from genome assembly GCF_040937935.1 of Hyperolius riggenbachi. Taxonomy (NCBI): domain Eukaryota; kingdom Metazoa; phylum Chordata; class Amphibia; order Anura; family Hyperoliidae; genus Hyperolius; species Hyperolius riggenbachi. The sequence goes on along the minus strand of NC_090651.1, from coordinate 213,210,327 downwards.
CCATTTCCTGGACTTTATATCCTTCTACACAGGTCCCTAAGGGGCAAGGGCCTGTCTACTCTGCTGCCGTTACCTGCTGTCTCAAGACTCTAAGACCTAATGATACTTACTACTGCTGTGACAAGTCCATTTCCTGGACGTTATATCCTTCAAACCATGTCTCTAAAGGGCAAGGGCCTGTCTACTCTGCTGCCGTTACCTGCTGTCTCAAGACTCTAAAACCTAATGATACTTACTACTGCTGTGACAAGTCCATTTCCTGGACTTTATATCCTTCAACACAGGTCCCTAAGGGGCAAGGGCCTGTCTACTCTGCTGCCGTTACCTGCTGTTTCAAGACTCTAAAACCTAATGATACTTACTACTGCTGTGACAAGTCCATTTCCTGGACTTTATATCCTTCAACACAGGTCCCTAAGGGGCAAGTGCCTGTCTACTCTGCTGCCGTTACCTGCTGTCTCAAGACTCTAAAACCTAATGATACTTACTACTGCTGTGACAAGTCCATTTCCTGGACGTTATATCCTTCAAACCATGTCCCTAAGGGGCAAGGGCCTGTCTACTCTGCTGCCGTTACCTGCTGTTTCAAGACTCTAAGACCTAATGATACTTACTACTGCTGTGACAAGTCCATTTCCTGGACTTTATATCCTTCTACACAGGTCCCTAAGGGGCAAGGGCCTGTCTACTCTGCTGCCGTTACCTGCTGTTTCAAGACTCTAAGACCTAATGATACTTACTACTGCTGTGACAAGTCCATTTCCTGGACGTTATATCCTTCAAACCATGTCCCTAAGGGGCAAGGGCCTGTCTACTCTGCTGCCAATTACCTGTTGTGTCAAATATTATGATACTTACTTTACTTCTGCTGCTGCGACCCGTCAACTACCGGACATGATATCCTTCAACCAAGGTCTTGAGTGTGTGAGGACCTGTGTCTACTCTGCTGCCAATTACCTGTTGTGTCTAACCTTGTGATACTTACTTTGCTTCTGATGCTGCGACCAGTCAACTACCGGACATGATATCCCTCAACCAAGGTCTCTAGTGTGCGAGGACCTGTGTGTACTCTGCTGCCAATTACCTTTTGTGTCAAACCTTATGAGACGTACTTCTGCTGCTGAGCCTGTGACAATTCAACTACCGGACGTTGTGGTGCCTACAACAGACAAAAAAGTAATGCCAGGCAGGCAAGAGCCTAATGGTTGTCATCACCAGCCAGTTAGATATGCATTGTGCAATACATACAATACAACAAAGACCAGGTTTTTTTAAAAACTTTTATTGCAATTTGCAATAAGTTTTGTCAATTTTTTTTAAAAAAGGTACAAAACAAGAAACACAGGAAAACATAAAACTTTCCTTTCTTACAACAGAAAGAGTTTGCGAGAATTGTAGTTGGACGAGACAGGAAACTTCTGATGTCTACTACTCCATCAACATAACAGTGCATTGCCTATCAACTGGGAGGGGTGACCAGGACACAGGACAGTTGGCACTGTGTAACATAGTCCCTGGGCCAGATTTCTCAAAGCATTACCGACAGTTTATTCTTCTAAAACTGTTCTAGCCAGTTGAAGAATAGTTCTGCATGATAGTAAGAAAATTCGCAAAGCCTATGTAATAGCGACAGTTTAGCGTGGATTTCTAGAGCTACACTACAGTTAAAAAGACTCTGAAGAGAAAAAAAAATATATGATATAATGAATTTGTAGTGTACTATGAATAATTACTAGATGATTTGCAGAAAAGAAAATATTCCCTTTTTTTAGGTATATAGTTGTATTTATAACATTGGATCATTATACACTATGTTCAGATTACACATCACTCAGCATTCAGAATTCTTCTTTCCGAGCAGTCTGTGAACTACTGACCTCGCCTCTGGCAGAGAAATATTAAATAGTTCAATAACATTTCAGATAATAAAAGTCATAAAACAGCCCATTCCACGACTCTGAAAGCCGTAGAGATTAATGGCTTCTTTGCATAGAGATAACAACTGGAGTTTATTAACACTTCTTGTACTGGAAACAATTAGACTGATGTATCTGATCTTAACGTTTTATTTCTTAGCTGTACTACACATACAAATCATAATAGCATAATTTTTTTTCGCTTCAGTGTCTCTATTTGAAGGGGCAGTTTATTGATAATTACTATTTACATTAATCACATATCTGTTATTTTATATGGAGAGCTTATCTTTCTCCATCGACCTTGGCGTCAATTCACCAGAGGTTAACAACCTAAATATCTCTTGGGAGGTAATTAACCTCCTGTGATATCTCCAAGTAGCAATTATCCAGAAGTATAGGGGAAATTATCGATCGAGAGAAATGCAAGAGATAAATGTGAGATAAGTATGAGATAAATAAGTGATAGTTAGTAGTTAGTTTTTCCCCAAATCACATTTCACCAGGGAAGAAACGGTGTGTGGTCATTCGTAATTTTTACATCTCTTAACCCCCTGAATTAACCTGGAGATATCGTGGTTTTCACACAGCAGCTGCTGCTGTGGAAGATGGAGCCTTTTGAGCTTACTCTGTTAGGCCTGATGCACACCAAAAACCGCTAGTATATTCGCAAAATGCTAGCAGATTTTGAAACGCTTTTTCTTGTTTTTCTGTAGCGTTTCAGCTAGCATTTTGCAGTTCTGTGAAGCGTTTTTGGTGTAGTAGATTTTCTGTATTGTTACAGTAAAGCTGTTACTGAACAGCTACTGTAACAAAAACCGCCTGACAAACCGCTGTGAAGTGCAGGTTTTCAGAGCGGTTTGCGTTTTTCCTATACTTAACATTGAGTCAGAAACGCCTCCGCAATCCTAAATCTGCAGCAGCCCGGGAGTATGCGTTTATGCAAAACGCCTCCCACGCGTATCCGCAGCCGCAAGCGGATCGCAAAAAATGCAGCCGAACCGCTCTGGTGTGCACTAGGCCTTAGAGCTTGCTTCTATTATGAGGATACGAAGGCGCAGGAGGAGGGTCTGTTTAATCGCCCCTCGTATTTTTCGTGTGAGAACAGTTCGTGATAATTTTACTGAGACAGAGGTGGTTAAGACGTTCAGAATCACTCGTGAATGATATGATTAATGATGTGATCCGGCAGTATAAGGCGGGAATACTCTGGTCATGTAGTGGTTAAACTCTGCCTCCTACCCACAATGCTTCACTTTCATGCTTACAGAGCGGAGAAGTAACCCATGTAAATCATTAATACCGATTATTACCTAATTCTCTGCTTTCTCACACTTTCCTCATGCATATCTCTCCATTATCCCCTGCTATCGAACACTTTTCTCTCTGTCCTCTCACACTGGTGAATTGACTCCAGAGTGTTAAAATACCTCATGAGATAATCTACCTACCTTTTTTCTCTTAGTAAATCCTCTCTGGTGAATTGACGCCCTTGTGTTAAAAAAAAGTAGATGCTATCACTTAGTTTTGCTTTGGCCGATGGCTCATTAGCATAGTATGCGACGACAGGCTTCAGCCTGCTTATAGGCTAGCAGACACTCCAGCTGATTTATAAGGCTGTCTCATACACCACAGAGAGCTGGGCTGTGTCATGCGCCGGACGGACTTCTCTGATAGCAGACACTCAAGCTGATAACGCTAACTCACTCACTACAGAGAGCTGCGGTTCTCTGTAACTAGATAAGTAAATAAACAAACATGCTTTTTCATAAGTACATAATTAGCCGACTGCTTTATCTATTCAATTAACTGGTTACAGAGAACTCAGAACAGCAGCTGTCTGTAGTGTGTGAGTCAGCGTTATAATAAATCAGCTGGAGTGTCTGCTATAAGCAGGCTGAAGCCCGTCGTCGTACAGTATGCTAATGAGCCAGCTCAGCTCGCTGCCAAAGCAAAAATAAGTGATAGCAACTATTTTTTTTAACACAAGGTCTATGGAGAAAGATATGCTCTCCATATGAAGTAACTGATATGTGATTCATTTAAATAATAAAAATCAATAAACTGAACATTTAAGAAATGTGCAAATCCATTCCTTTAATGTTGCAGAAAAGTGCTCATTAGCAGTTCTACAGATAGTGTAGGCTAGATGTGATTTGTGAAGGGCTCCTCCCCTCTCAGTCAGAGTTTGCTGACAGCAGGTGTGTTGGTAGCCTTAGCCACAGCAATTTTCCGCACACATTGCACTGCCTGAGAGACCTTCCTATCTCCTTCTATTCCTTACAGTTTAAGAAGGAATCTTCATTATCTAGTGATTTTTTTCGGCTGTCTGAGACAGTTCTGCAAGGATTTTTAAAAATAATACTAATATTTTGTTTAAAACGCTCTTGATAAATCTGGCCCCCTGTCACCTCAACAAAAGGTTGGCTGCCAACATCAAATCAACCATTTGCCTGCTCTTTTAAAACAGGGTGGGTAAGAGATTAGAGTGCACCTGTCTGTAATGTAATCTCAGTACAAATACAGCTGCTCTGTGAGGGCCTCAGAGGTTGTCTTAAGAGAATATTTGGATCAACAGCACTGTGAAGTAAAAAGAACACACAAGACAGGTCAGGGATCAAGTTATAGAAAAACGTAAAGCTGGTTTAGGCTACAAAAACATTTCCAAAGCCTTGAACATCCCACAGAGCACTGTTCAAGCAATCATTCAGAAATGGAAGGAGTATGGCACAACTGTAAACCTACTAAGACAAGGCCGTCCACCTAAACTCACAGGCCAAACAAGGAGAGCGCTGATCAGAAATGCAGTCAAGAGGCCCATGGTGACTCTGGACGAGCTGCAGAGATCTACAGCTCAGGTGGGAGACTGTCCATAGGACAACTATTAGTCATGCACTGCACAAAGTTGGCCTTTATGGTATAGTGGCAAGAAGAAAGCCATTGTTAACAGAAAAGCATAAGAAGTCCAGTTTGCAGTTTGACACAAGCCATGTTGGGGGACACGGTAAACATGTGGAACAAGGTGCTCTGGTCAGAGGAGACCAAAATGGAACTTTTGGTCCAAAATGCAAAACGCTATGTGTGGCAGAAAACTAACACTGCACATCACTCTGACCACACCATCCCCACTGTCAAATATGGTGGTGGCAGCATCATGCTCTGGGGGTGCTTCTCTTCAGCAGGGACAGAGAAGCTGGTCAGAGTTGATGGGAAGATGGATGGTGCCAAATACAGGGCAAACTTGGAAGAAAACCTCTTGGACTCTGCAAAAGACTTGAGACTGGGGCGGAGGTTCACCTTTCAGCAGGACAATGACCCTAAACATAAAGGCAGGGCAACAATGGAATGGTTTCAAACAAAACATAACTATGTATTAGAAAGGCCCATCCAAAGTCCAGATCTAAATCCAATGTAGAATCAGTGGCAAGATCTGAAAAAAGCTGTTCACACATGCTGTCCATCTAATCTGACTCCGGAGGACTCCAGGAGGACCCGCCTTACATCCTCCTTTTCCCGGCAACCTGGGCAAAATACTCATGGAGCCGTTCTCCCTCCTCCCTGCAGGCCAGAATCCTCTGCCGTTGGTCCTCAATCTGTGCCTCCAGCTGTTGTTGCAGTTGCTCTATCTGCTGCTGAAAAGCAGCTTGTAGCTGCTGGAGGCGCGCTTCATATTCCACCCGCTGCTGCTGTACTTGTTGCTCAAGGGCAGCAACACGGGCGGTTAGTTCAGAAGCTGTAAAAAACAAGATGTACAAAATTACAAAATTACACTATACATGGACATTGTACAATAACGTTTAATAAAAGTCAAACCAGTACAGTGTGGTACCGTATTAGCCATAAAAACAAGGAGTTTTGAAACAGGATGATAGCATTTATTGGCTGTTTTTGAGAAAAATAACATGAGATTTTTCTAATTATAAAAAGGCTTCCTTGTACTTTTCCCTGACCAACACTGAAAACACGGCTTACAAACATTGACATTCACTGTATTAATGGGTGGCTTAAAGTCAGAAATGAGATTTAAAAAAGAGACAAAGTACATACATTGGATCATATCTGTACAACATGGTTAAAACCAGGACTCTTGTTTACAACTTCTCTTGCTGGTACAATGGCTTTTCAATATTACAATATTCTTTTTATTTTATTTTTAATTTTTCAATTCAATTTTTCTGTTATATGCTTGCGTTTGATGGTGTTTACTGTTTACTGTCACTATGCATTATTTTTTACTTGCATATGCTGGTTTGAAATGCCAGAATGCTCTTTAGTTTAAAATTAATGTGGCATATGACTACTAGCCCAGTTAGTATTTCAACTTGGAATTTCCAATAGTTACCCATCATCATCACCAGAGTGTACTTTACGTTACATGAAGGGAACTGTTTAACTTATCAATTTAGCCCAGAGGCCAGGAAAAGTGTTCTGAGTAACAGTTAAGACATGTAAAAATACATTAATGTTTGCCGAAAAATTATTCAACTCTGTATGTCAGTGTACATAAAGTGTGGTTTTCATTTTTAGTCAGGAACCAGTCCGCCGAAGGCATTTTAAAATCCGAAAGCTCACTGTTTACTCATGTCTAAGTTTGACAATGAATGGTATCATCCAGATTCAAAAACAAAACTCCTGGTTTTACCTAAAGTAAAGAAAGAGTAATGAAATATGACTGCCAAAAGTAGTGCCTTGCAATCCACCCAAAAAAATCAAACATGTATTAGAACTTGTTGTGGCTACAATGGATGTGAAATACCTTTATACTACCATTCCACACATGCATAGTACTGCAGCTTGTCAACATTTCTTCAAGTGATATGTTGCCCCATTATGTACATTTATTTATGGCCAAATTTGAATGAAGCTTCCTTTGAAGTTGTGAAATTAAAGCATGTCCTTACATTATATTTACAGATGATACACTAGTTTTACTATGGACATAATCACTGGCCGGAAGAAGTGTTCTAATTTGGAGGCAGGGTGATGTAGTGGTGGTTGGTGTGTTAGTGCTCTTGCTTTTCAACGATTCCAATCCCTTCAACATCGGGATGTAGTTCTTAAAGGGGGGACAGGCAAAAATGGCGCACAGCGCCAATAGTGTCAGAATGGCGCTGCATTACAACGATATTTAACGTTTTATATGTTCAATTTTTTTAGCAGGGATCGTGCTGGAGAGGCAGCGGGCTGGCAGCGGGGTCGGGCTGGAGAGGCAGCGGGCAGTAGGGGGTCGGGCTGGAGAGGCAGCGGGCAGTGGGCTGGCAGCGGTGTCAGGGTGGAGAGGCAGCGGGCTGGCAGCGGGGGTCGGGCTGAAGAGGCAGCGGGGTGGAGGGAGGATTACGCAGCATGTGTATATTGTGTATACATTACCTTGTCCCGGCCGGCGATCGTTCCTTCACTTCATAGCTTGCACGAGTTCTGCATCCAGCCAATCACCATGCGGAAACTGAAGCCGCATGGTGATTGGCTGGATGCAGAACTCGTGCAAGCTATGAAGTGAAGGAGCGATCGCCGGCCGGGACAAGGTAATGTATACACAATATACACATGCTGCGTAATCCTCCCTCCACCCCGCTGCCTCTTCAGCCCGACCCCCGCTGCCAGCCCGCTGCCTCTCCACCCTGACACCGCTGCCAGCCCACTGCCCGCTGCCTCTCCAGCCCGACCCCCGCTGCCAGCCCGACCCCCTCTGCTAGTTCCCTGCATTTTTCAATGGCGCACCATTCTGCTGTTTTATAAAACGCTATTTACCGTTTTAATGTATTTACATTAAAACGGTAAATAGCGTTTTATAATCGGCAGAACGGTGCGCCATTATTTCCTCCGCGCCATTTTTTACTGTATGCCTTAAAGGACCACGAGCGCAAAAAACAGTAGGCATTGAAAATCTGACATAACCGACAGATTTTGGGACAATCCATCTCCTCATAGGGTATTTCAAGGGTTTGCTTTGTTTTCAACTGCATTTCCTGAACAATAACATCTGATTAACTGAAAAATTAGCAAGAAACCAGCCGGCCACACTAATCACTTGAACAGTCCACTGTATTATGTCAGTGACATTTTGCAAATGTTCAGGAAATGCTGTTGCAAACAAAGAAATCCCTGAGAATCCCCCTTAAAAACATGGACTGGCCCAAAACCTGTCATCTGTCCCATTTTAACTGCCAACTTTGTTCAAGATAGTGGTCCTTTAAGTTTTTACTTCTGTCAGAAGCTATGCTCCTGGGAGCAAAGAGACCATCTTCCCAATACACAACTATCCAGGCTCTCTTGCTGGCATGGGAACACTTTATCAAATTCCCGCCTAAGTCGTCCCTGACTCATAGTCCTACCATCTCTTTAAATGCCCTTAAAATCCTCAGCCCCCATTTGAACCTATCCGCATGGGATAAAGTTAAAATCACCTCACTAAACCAACTGTCACAAGGCTCTCAGCTTAAAACATTTGAGGAATTACATAAAGAATTCCAATTACCATTCAACCAACTCTTTACCTACCATAGGATATATAGCCTGATCAAAAATAACACAATTAATATACCCCAGCTCAATAGTCATATCCTAATCCTAACAGCCATTAACAATAAAGCCCCCCCCCCCACACACACATTTTGGCCGGAGGTATCTCCACTTGGTATACGTCGATACTAGAAGTGAGTGATGCCTCACTGAAAAGATATGCTTTAGCCTGGTCCAATGACCTACAATCTAACATAACTGACCAGCATGTGCTCAGTCAGGACCACTTCTAAAAGCCTAAAACTCTCAAAGAACAACTCCCACTGTGAACTTTCACGTAAAGTTATTTTCAGGTGGTATCTGACCCCCAGAAGAATGGCCTCGTTCTCAGAGGATAACTCCCCCAACTGCTGGCATTGTAAGAACTCAGTGGGGACTCTACTCCACATGCTATGGGAGTGCCCTAATATTGCTCAGTTTTGGGACCATGTGGAACTCTTAGGGCTGGTTCAGATGGACGTTTGGAGGCGTTGCGTTCGTTGGCGTCGCGTTCAGCAGCGTTCGTGTGCGTTTGGATGCGGTCGCGTTTTTTCTTCCCCTAGGGGGACATTAGCCGTCGCGGTTAACCTCCCCTGGAAGCTACATGTAGCTTCCAGGGGCTCCTTGAACGCCAGGGAAAATCGGGACCCAAACGCCGCGTTTGTGTAAACGTGCTTGAAAGCTTGGTACAAACGCTCCCATTCACTTGAATGGGAGCGTTTAGCACCAAGCCCTGAACGCTGGCTGTAAACGCTCTGCAAACGTCCGTCTGAACCAGCCCTTAATTAATAGCTTTTTCCTTCCCTACTTACGTACGTCTATCAGCTAAATTAGCTTTACTCTTAGTAGGGCTAGAGGAGATCCCACTAAATTTGCAGCCCCAGGTTATGCATATCATTCTGTCGGCACTCTCCCAGATAACTAGCAATTGGAAATCGGCCGACTACCTATCTATTACCCAACTAATCTCCCTAGTAAACAGCAACCTGAATATGGAATATAAAATTAGACTAAGATCCTCAGTGGACCATAAGATCTTCACCCTTCCTATTACCTGGTTGGAATACACTAACTAGAATCTCACTTCCAATATAGCTCCTGGTATACTATACACTATAAGTTAAGTAGGTAGTGTTACTTATGGTAGACTAGTCAGACCTCGTCCGTCCTTCCCACAGGTGTTGTACTTTATACTCACTACAGCGACGAGCATTATGTAGACACTCTAGCACTGAAACAGGATCCCTGTAACCCTGTATCAAGGGCTAACCTTCGGGCCACTGAATTGATACAGTACATTGATGTCCGAGCCCTGGGGGTTACCTAGTATGGGTCAAGTTAAAACTCCCAGGCTGGACTAAGCGCATAGGAGTGCTTCATGTATTACCTCCCTCTGTTCTTCATGGGAATAAGACAGACCAGGGGTGTTATTCATAGAATAGTTTGCAAGTGTATTTGAATGTATGATGAATATTATGCAGTCAGCTGTTTTCATTACTATGGAACTCTGTATTTGAAATGTAATAAAAAATTATGATGAAGAAAATTATTTTTACTTCGGTCTGTATTGTTTTCCTCCTAGCACTCATTCTTCCGCCCACATCCAAAACATCTACAACTAGTATACTTGGCTTCCCCCTGAATAGACCCTAGAGTACAATACGATACATACACTACACAATGGCTCCAAATCAATAAGCTGCATCAAACACTTATTAATGTATTTTGTTCTACAACAATAAATTTCACTTACACTCAGCTGTTTCAATGGCACCACTTTCTGGCCTGCCGGAGGAAAGTTGCCGTGGCCGGCGTCTGCGCAATCGCACAGAGATAGAGGCTAAGATAAAAAGAAGACATGGTATCATTCACCTTTTTTTTTTTTTTTTTGGGACTGTAAAAAAAAAAAAAAATTATATTCTGTACAAAAAAAACATTATGTACTAATCTCCTAAGAGACGTAGCACTGTCATCTGATTAATGTTGCAACTTTGTTAAAAAAATACTTACATGCCACAGATCGGCTCCGGGAGCGCCTTCGCCCACGCTGCCGGCAGCGCCTTCGCCCACGCTGCCGGCTGCTACGGGGCCTTTGGCTGGTGCTGGGTCCAGCCTCATCATCAGCAGGGGGGGAGGCAGCAGCAGGATCCTCCTGAGTGGGGTCCACAATATTGCGGGAAGAGGGAGGAGCAGAGGCGGAACGGGCCCGCCTGCGTGCCTGAGACCGATCCACTAAAAAAGAATGTGAGATTGTTTTTAAAATTGTGAGTTACATACCCAATAGGAGAGACAATTTGTTAGACATGAAAATCGTAAGGATTTCCAAGGTTGAAAACACGTACACATCACGCTACATATATGAAAAACACATTATTTACTTACATTCCCGAAGCTGGTCTTTAATTCTCCTCACCGCACATGGTGTCTTCGACTTGAAGTCGCTCCACATGGTCTGGATCTTCTTGACCGACCATGTGCGGTGGTATCGGGTCTCAAGGTCCCGCTGTAGCTGGTCCAGAATAGCCCTCTTCTCCTCCCTCTTCCTCTTATCGTAGGCCCCTCGTAACATTGTCTGAAAAAAAAAAAACAACAACAAAATTAATGATCCGCTAAAAGTAACCTTTACAATACCTACATCGCTTGCTATTGTACTAACATATGATAAGACTGATGAAAAGTCAATTTAATGTTCAATTGACTTATCATCAGCAGTCTTATCAACTCCTTGAACAATAGAAGTAGATTTTCGGTAAGTTAATCGAAATCAAAGTTATGAGAGCCTAAAGGCCAGTACAAACGCTACACGGGAGGCAACGACGGGTCTGTAGTCACCTCCCGCTGGTCAGATTTTCCGTGGACAGTCCGACGTGTCTACAGGCTGTCGGCTGACTGATAAGGCTCTTTCTGAGGTTCTGAGCAATCCGCCCGGCGGCCTTTACAGACCGCTGTTGAGTGTTGACTTGAGTGTGTGTATGGGGCGTACAGTTGTGTAGTCTGAACATTAAGCCCTTCAATTGCAAAGCTTCATGGTACTATTAAAGTAGCTACAGATGCAGCATGCATTACACAGTCAAGCAAAATAAATTGAAAGTCATGGATTAATACAGTGAAGAAAAAAATAAATAAACTTACTTTAATAATCAAATTCTTTTCCCGCTTCCGCAGGCGTGCAGCGGAGGCAGCAGAGGCTGACGTCCTGCTCCTCCCACCATCACCACCACCACTCCCACCGGCTTCAGCAGCATCTGCCATGTTCGTACAACTCTATGAATAATAACATTGCAAAATATCAAATATATTTTTTCACATACGAGAAATTATTTATGATCAAAACATGTATAATTGCAATGAGTTTGCTGTTTTGAGGCAAACACAGCGACATAGCGTTCTATACTCTGTACAATGACTATTGTGTAAATGGCTATCTAGTTACAAATCATCTGATTAATAGTAATACGGAAGTGGATATCTAATACTTTCATATACTTCTGAAGTGCTAGAAATTCCTGATGTACTTGCTAGGGAGCAGTAATGAATAAGAAAATTACCATTTTGGCGGAAGACAGCGCTGCTTCCGCCTCTGGGAACACGGAGAGAGCGTTGGTGTCATCTGGAGCTGGCAGCGTGCGGCGTTCTGGATTGTCCACGCTGCATAGGAGGAGCGTGGACAATCTAGGGCACATCTGCTACCAATCAGACTGCACTTTGTGGCCACATCTGCGACCAATCAGACTGCACTTTGTGGACACATCTGCGACCAATCAGACTGCACTTTGTGGGCACAGCTGCGACCAATTAGAATGCACTTTCTGGGCACAGCTGCGACCAATCAAATTGCACTTTGTGGGCACAGCTGCGACCAATCTGACTGCACTTTCTGGGCACATCTGCGACCAATCAGACTGCACTTTCTGGGCACAGCTGCGACCAATCAAATTGCACTTTGTGGACACAGCTGCGAACAATAAGACTGCAATTTGTGGCCACATCTGCGACCAATCAGACTGCACTTAGTGGGCACAGCTGCGACCAATCAGACTGCACTTAGTGGGCAAAGCTGCGACCAATCAGACTGCACTTTGTGGACACATCTGCGACCAATCAGACTGCACTTTGTGGCACATCTGCAACCAATCAAACTGCACTTTGTGGACACATCTGCGACCAATCAGACTGCACTTTCTGGGCACAGCTGTGACCAATCAGACTGCACTTTGTGGACACAGCTGCGAACAATCAGACTGCACTTAGTGGGCAAAGCTGCGAACAATAAGACTGCACTTTGTGGCCAGATCTGCGACCAATCAGAATGCACTTTGTGGACACATCTGCGACCAATCAGAATGCACTTTGTGGACACCTCTGCAACCAATCAGACTGCACTTTCTGGGCACAGCTGCGACCAATCAGACTGCACTTTCTGGGCACAGCTGCGACCAATCAGACTGCACTTTGTGCACACATCTGCGACCAATCAGACTGCACTTTCTGGGCACATCTGCGACCAATCAAACTGCACTTTGTGGACACATCTGCGACCAATCAGACTGCACTTTGTGGACACATCTGCGACCAATCAGACTGCACTTTGTGGACACATCTGCGACCAATCAGACTGCACTTTGTGCACACATCTGCGACCAATCAGACTGCACTTTCTGGGCACATCTGCGACCAATCAAACTGCACTTTGTGGACACATCTGCGACCAATCAGACTGCACTTTGTGGACACATCTGCGACCAATCAGACTGCACTTTGTGGACACATCTGCGACCAATCAGACTGCACTTTGTGGACACATCTGCAACCAATCAAACTGCACTTTGAGGGCACAGCTGCGACCAATCTGACTGCACTTTGTGGACACTTCTGCGAACAATAAGACTGCAATTTGTGGCCACATCTGCGACCAATCAGACTGCACTTAGTGGGCACAGCTGCTACCAATCAGACTGCACTTAGTGGGCAAAGCTGCAACCAATCAGACTGCACTTTGTGGACACATCTGCGACCAATCAGACTGCACTTTGTGGCACATCTGCAACCAATCAAACTGCACTTTGTGGACACATCTGCGACCAATCAGACTGCACTTTCTGGGCACATCTGCGACCAATCAGACTGCACTTTCTGGGCACAGCTGCGACCAATCAAATTGCACTTTGTGGACACAGCTGCGAACAATAAGACTGCAATTTGTGGCCACATCTGCGACCAATCAGACTGCACTTAGTGGGCACAGCTGCGACCAATCAGACTGCACTTAGTGGGCAAAGCTGCGACCAATCAGACTGCACTTTGTGGACACATCTGCGACCAATCAGACTGCACTTTGTGGCACATCTGCAACCAATCAAACTGCACTTTGTGGACACATCTGCGACCAATCAGACTGCACTTTCTGGGCACAGCTGTGACCAATCAGACTGCACTTTGTGGACACAGCTGCAAACAATCAGACTGCACTTAGTGGGCAAAGCTGCGAACAATAAGACTGCACTTTGTGGCCAGATCTGCGACCAATCAGAATGCACTTTGTGGACACATCTGCGACCAATCAGAATGCACTTTGTGGACACCTCTGCAACCAATCAGACTGCACTTTCTGGGCACAGCTGCGACCAATCAGACTGCACTTTCTGGGCACAGCTGCGACCAATCAGACTGCACTTTGTGCACACATCTGCGACCAATCAGACTGCACTTTCTGGGCACATCTGCGACCAATCAAACTGCACTTTGTGGACACATCTGCGACCAATCAGACTGCACTTTGTGGACACATCTGCGACCAATCAGACTGCACTTTGTGGACACATCTGCGACCAATCAGACTGCACTTTGTGCACACATCTGCGACCAATCAGACTGCACTTTCTGGGCACATCTGCGACCAATCAAACTGCACTTTGTGGACACATCTGCGACCAATCAGACTGCACTTTGTGGACACATCTGCGACCAATCAGACTGCACTTTGTGGACACATCTGCGACCAATCAGACTGCACTTTGTGGACACATCTGCAACCAATCAAACTGCACTTTGAGGGCACAGCTGCGACCAATCTGACTGCACTTTGTGGACACTTCTGCGAACAATAAGACTGCAATTTGTGGCCACATCTGCGACCAATCAGACTGCACTTAGTGGGCACAGCTGCTACCAATCAGACTGCACTTAGTGGGCAAAGCTGCAACCAATCAGACTGCACTTTGTGGACACATCTGCGACCAATCAGACTGCACTTTGTGGCACATCTGCAACCAATCAAACTGCACTTTGTGGACACATCTGCGACCAATCAGACTGCACTTTCTGGGCACATCTGCGACCAATCAGACTGCACTTTCTGGGCACAGCTGCGACCAATCAAATTGCACTTTGTGGACACAGCTGCGAACAATAAGACTGCAATTTGTGGCCACATCTGCGACCAATCAGACTGCACTTAGTGGGCACAGCTGCGACCAATCAGACTGCACTTAGTGGGCAAAGCTGCGACCAATCAGACTGCACTTTGTGGACACATCTGCGACCAATCAGACTGCACTTTGTGGCACATCTGCAACCAATCAAACTGCACTTTGTGGACACATCTGCGACCAATCAGACTGCACTTTCTGGGCACATCTGCGACCAATCAGACTGCACTTTCTGGGCACAGCTGCGACCAATCTGACTGCACTTTGTGGACACTTCTGCGAACAATAAGACTGCAATTTGTGGCCACATCTGCGACCAATCAGACTGCACTTAGTGGGCACAGCTGCGACCAATCAGACTGCACTTAGTGGGCAAAGCTGCAACCAATCAGACTGCACTTTGTGGACACATCTGCGACCAATCAGACTGCACTTTGTGGCACATCTGCAACCAATCAAACTGCACTTTGTGGACACATCTGCGACCAATCAGACTGCACTTTCTGGGCACAGCTGTGACCAATCAGACTGCACTTTGTGGACACAGCTGCGAACAATCAGACTGCACTTAGTGGGCAAAGCTGCGAACAATAAGACTGCACTTTGTGGCCAGATCTGCGACCAATCAGAATGCACTTTGTGGACACATCTGCGACCAATCAGAATGCACTTTGTGGACACCTCTGCAACCAATCAGACTGCACTTTCTGGGCACAGCTGCGACCAATCAGACTGCACTTTCTGGGCACAGCTGCGACCAATCAGACTGCACTTTGTGCACACATCTGCGACCAATCAGACTGCACTTTGTGGCACATCTGCAACCAATCAAACTGCACTTTGTGGACACATCTGCGACCAATCAGACTGCACTTTCTGGGCACATCTGCGACCAATCAGACTGCACTTTCTGGGCACAGCTGCGACCAATCTGACTGCACTTTGTGGACACTTCTGCGAACAATAAGACTGCAATTTGTGGCCACATCTGCGACCAATCAGACTGCACTTAGTGGGCACAGCTGCGACCAATCAGACTGCACTTAGTGGGCAAAGCTGCAACCAATCAGACTGCACTTTGTGGACACATCTGCGACCAATCAGACTGCACTTTGTGGCACATCTGCAACCAATCAAACTGCACTTTGTGGACACATCTGCGACCAATCAGACTGCACTTTCTGGGCACAGCTGTGACCAATCAGACTGCACTTTGTGAACACAGCTGCGAACAATCAGACTGCACTTAGTGGGCAAAGCTGCGAACAATAAGACTGCACTTTGTGGCCAGATCTGCGACCAATCAGAATGCACTTTGTGGACACATCTGCGACCAATCAGAATGCACTTTGTGGACACCTCTGCAACCAATCAGACTGCACTTTCTGGGCACAGCTGCGACCAATCAGACTGCACTTTCTGGGCACAGCTGCGACCAATCAGACTGCACTTTGTGCACACATCTGCGACCAATCAGACTGCACTTTGTGGCACATCTGCAACCAATCAAACTGCACTTTGTGGACACATCTGCGACCAATCAGACTGCACTTTCTGGGCACATCTGCGACCAATCAGACTGCACTTTCTGGGCACAGCTGCGACCAATCAGACTGCACTTTGTGGGCACAGCTGCGACCAATCAGACTGCACTTTGTGGGCACAGCTGCGACCAATCAGAATGCACTTTATGGACACATCTGCGACCAATCGGACTTTACTTTGTGGGCACATCTGCGACCAATCAGACTGCACTTTGTGGGCACAGCTGCGACTAATCAGTCTGCACTTTGTTCCAACATTTCAGCATACCCGACAAAATAGCATACAAATGAAATTGAACACGTGCAAAGTCATGCAAGTCATACATTAACCCCATAATGCCCATCAGCAGCACTAACCCTTGCAACCCAATTTAGATTCCTGGGTCCAACTCCTAACACTGGCCCTCCTCCACCATGTGGTCTGGAATAAAAACCGCGCTACATGCCCACGAAGGTAACTTCATGCACAGAAAGTGCATGCCACAAATCTCCATCAAATGCAACATGATGCTATCCTATTCCTAATCAAATGACTGACAGGTCAGTGTCAAACACACAAATATGGTAACTTGTTTTTCTAACCTAAAAAAAAGGAATAATTGCATTCATCATTAAACATAATAAACATCTATGTAAACAAATATATGTACATATTATTCACTTACCTCAATAGCAGGTGCAATCTGCTCCTCCAGGTCTCTCTGCCTCACCAGACTCCACAACAAGTTCCTGGAAGTGAGCAAACCACGGAATTCCTCCAGGGATCCGCCCCCCAGTGTATCATTGAAAAAAAAAAACGGAATTCCGGAAAAATGGGCGGAAACTGACGAAAGCACGCTGTTATCACAAATTTAAACCATACACAAAAACTTTATTCAATGAGCAAAAAGACGGAATGAACAACGCTAACGTAATTTACGGAAGTCCGTAATAAAAATACGGAAACATACACTCGGAAAATTCCGGAATATAGCCGGAATACCGTGGAAACCCTCCGGAATACCGCGGAAACCATCCGGAATACCGCGGAATGACCCGGTAACGGAATTCCGGAGCGGCGGTATGCGGAATTTACCGCGGTACACGGATTTGCAATTCCGAGCAACCCTAGTTATGAGTGCGCGGTCGGCAAGTGGTTAAAAAAGGTATACAAAGTGTACATGACTTGGACAGTGGCATTGTGGATGGGGATCAAAAGCAAAATATTCTTCAAAAAATATGTATTTAAGCAAAGGCTTTTTTTTAATGTGTAAATGCCAGGTCTTCAGAGTGGCCACCTTGCTTATCTACCTAAAAAAAAAATATTTGCAGTCACTTTAGAAGAGATCAGAAATGTGTGTCACTGCAAATTTATCTATAAATTTTTGGCCATTTTTGTGTCAAAATATAAACATTTATAATATTTCAACTGATTGTGCCACATTGCCAACCACTCCACTCTACAGCCACACCATCCTTCCTGCCTGACCAAAAAAAAAAATACAGTACTCAGAGAGGCCTGAAATGTGTGACATTGCAAATTTTTCTATGACATTTTGGGGCCACAATATTTAAAATTTCAAATATGACATGTCAACTGGTAAACATTTTAATTGCATTCACTGTATGAGAGGCATGAAACATGCCATGTTGCCAACGACTCCACTCCATCCTTTCTACCTGACCGAAAAGAATGCCAATCCTCAGAGAGGCCTAAAATATGTGGTATTGCAAATGTATCTAAAAAAAAAATGTAATGTCATCAAAATGTTTCCACTTTAATGATACATTAGTTGCAGCCTGCAGGCACTGTAGCATAGGCCTGGAGAAAGCAGCAGGCGGCAGAGATGTCTGAAATATCTGGCATTGTATACCAAATTTACATTGTTTTTTATCAAGTTATTTTTACAATGTAAATTTTTGATCTTAGTTGCAGCAGGCACTGTAGCATAGGCCTGGAGCAGCAGGTGGTAGAGTAAACCTTACTAGCTGCATCCACTGTAGGAGAGGTCTGAAATATCTGGCATTGTATTTCCAATTTTTAAAGTTTTATTATGTTATGTTTTACCTTAGTTGCAGCAGACACTGTATCATAAGCCTGGAGAAGGTGGGAGGCAGCAGAGTAAAGATTGATAGTTGCATCCACTGTAAATGAGACCTGAAATATCCAGCAATGCATTACCAATTTTTAAAATTTGTATTGTTATTTTTACAATGTAAATTTTTGACATTATTTGCAGCAACCTGGCACTGTAGCATAGGCCTGGAGAAGAAAGCAGGTGGCAGAGTAAACATTGTAGTTGCATCCACAGTAGGAGAGGCCTAAGATATCCGTAGCAGGGCAGCATGGTGGCGTAGTGGTTAGCAGTGTTGCTCGGATACAATCCGTGATCACGGCATAGCCGTGATTCACAAGCATTTTTTCACTATCCGACATCGTGATCTGAATCAGTGATTGGGAATTGATCACGGAATTCAATCATGAATTCAGCCGTTATTGCAAGTATTCAGCCTGTGATCACGGGAGAAATTTCTGTGATTATCACCTGAAAACCCACCGACTTTAGCGGTTAATAGCAAAGCCCTCTTACATGGTAGAAATACCAAATTTGCCAGATATGTTAAGAATAATAGTGGGAACAAGAGGAAAAAATCTCCTTGAGGGTGCATTTCCACTAACGCGAATTCGCATGCGTTCCCCGCATGCAAATTCGCATAACCAATAAAAGTGAATGAGCCTGCGTCCACTTGTCAGGAAAACGGAGCGTTTTCTTGTGCAGGAAAAATCTGCTCAGCAGAGTCATCCGAATTCGGACACCGCACACACGCATGCGATTCGCATACAATGTATTTAATAGGGAATTCGCATTAGGGGCATTAGGGGCCCTAAACCGTGAGAAGTAGTCTGAAAACGAAATGCCTAAAATTGTCCTGTGAAATCCTAAAGGTACTCATCACAGGTATACAGTGGCGGGTTCACAGAACAGGTATGCAGTGGCAGGTTCACTGAACACAGCAGGTATGCAGTGGCGGGTTCACTGAACAGGTATACAGTGGCGGGTCCACTGAACAGAACAGGTATGCAGTGGCGGGTTCACTAAACAGAACAGGTATACAGTGGCGGGTTCACTAAACAGAACAGGTATACAGTGGCGGGTTCACAGAACAGGTATGCAGTGGCAGGTTCACTGAACACAACAGGTATGCAGTGGCGGGTTCACTGAACAGGTATACAGTGGCGGGTCCACTGAACAGAACAGGTATGCAGTGGCGGGTTCAATAAACAGAACAGGTATACAGTGGCGGGTTCACTAAACAGAACAGGTATACAGTGGCGGGTTCACTAAACAGAACAGGTATACAGTGGCGGGTTCACAGAACAGGTATGCAGTGGCAGGTTCACTGAACACAACAGGTATGCAGTGGCGGGTTCACTGAACAGGTATACAGTGGTGGGTCCACTGAACAGAACAGGTATGCAGTGGCGGGTTAACTAAACAGAACAGGTATACAGTGGCGGGTTCACTAAACAGAACAGGTATACAGTGGCGGGTTCACAGAACAGGTATGCAGTGGCAGGTTCACTGAACACAACAGGTATGCAGTGGCGGGTTCACTGAACAGGTATACAGTGGCGGGTCCACTGAACAGAACAGGTATGCAGTGGCGGGTTCACTAAACAGAACAAGTATACAGTGGCGGGTTCACTAAACAGAACAGGTATACAGTGGCGGGTTCACTAAACAGAACAGGTATACAGTGGCGGGTTCACAGAACAGGTATGCAGTGGCAGGTTCACTGAACACAACAGGTATGCAGTGGTGGGTTCACTGAACAGGTATACAGTGGCGGGTCCACTGAACAGAACAGGTATGCAGTGGCGGGTTCACTAAACAGAACAGGTATACAGTGGCGGGTTCACTAAACAGAACAGGTATACAGTGGCGGGTTCACAGAACAGGTATGCAGTGGCAGGTTCACTGAACACAACAGGTATGCAGTGGCGGGTTCACTGAACAGGTATACAGTGGCGGGTCCACTGAACAGAACAGGTATGCAGTGGCGGGTTCACTGAACAGGTATACAGTGGCGGGTCCACTGAACAGAACAGGTATGCAGTGGCGGGTTCACTGAACAGGTATGCAGTGGTGGGTTCACAGAACAGGTATGCAGTGGTGGGTTCACAGCACAGGTATGCAGTGGTGGGTTCAATGAACAGGTATACAGTGGCGGGTCCACTGAACAGAACAGGTATGCAGTGGCAGGTTCACTGAACAGGTATGCAGTGGTGGGTTCACAGCACAGGTATGCAGTGGTGGGTTCACAGCACAGGTATGCAGTGGTGGGTTCACAGCACAGGTATGCAGTGGTGGGTTCACAGCACAGGTATGCAGTGGTGGGTTCACAGCACAGGTATGCAGTGGTGGGTTCACAGAACAGGTATGCAGCCAGACAGGAACAAGTTAAGCCTAACTAATCTTTCCCTGAGAGACAGTCTGCAGCAGCTCGCCCTACTCTCACTAACGCAGGCAGCACACGAGTGACCGTAATGGCCGCCGCTGCCTGCCTTATATAAGGGGGGGTGGGGCTCCAGGGGCTAGTGTAGCCTAATTGGCTACACTGGGCCTGCTGACTGTGATGTAGAGGGTCAAAGTTGACCCTCCATGTGCATTATGGGGCGAACCGAACTTCCGCAAAGGTTCGCCTGCGGGACGCGAACGCGAACCACTGAAGTTCGCATGGAACCGTTCGCAGGCGAACCGTTCGGCCCAACTCTACTCATTGGACTTTGGGCCCCTTTTCACAGCTAGGCTGCAAAAAACAGTGTCACACATGTGGTATCACCGTACTCAGGAGAAGTAGTATAATGTGTTTTGGGGTGTATTTTTATACATACTGATGCTGAGTGGAAGCAATATCTCTGTAAATGGACAATTTTTGTGTAAAAAATTGAAAAAGTTGTCTATTGCAGAGATATTTCTCCCACCCAGCATGGGTATGTGTGAAAAGACACCCCAAAACACATTATACTACTTCTCCGGAGTACAGCGATACCATATGTGTGACACTTTTCTTGCTGCCTAGCTGCCTTTACACTTTTTTTGCTGCCTAGCTGCGCAACGGGGCCCAAAGTCCAATGAGCACCTCTAAGCTTTACAAGGGTGCTCACAATTTAGCCCCGCCCAAAAAAAATGCCAAGGCAGTACAAGTACCCAGGGTCGGACTGGCCCACCGGGAAAGTTTCAGGCTGGTTAGCCAGGTCTATAGGTGTCCCCAGTGTAGGCAGCCAGGTCTATAGGTATCCCCAGTATAAGTAGCCAGGTCTATAGGTGTCCCCAGATTAGGTAGCCAGGTCTATAAGTGTCCCCAGCTTAGATAGCCAGGTCTATAGGTGTCCCCAGATTAGTTAGCCAGATCTACAGGTGTCTAGTGATGGCCCGAATGGTTCGCCGGCAAACGGTTCCCGGCGAACTTCCGGAGTTCGCGATCGCGGAGAACCGCAAACTTTTCCAGAAGTTCGGTTCGCCCCCATAGTGCATCATGAGGGATGTTCACTTCAGTGCACCCACCTACCTACGTGAGCGCACGCAGTGTCACTGTGTCTGTCTGGTACCTGTCTGTGTGTGACAGGTGCACATTGTAATACCCATCACTGTATATACCTACTACCTGTTGTTCACTGTGCACCCACCTACCTACGTGAGCGCACGCAGTGTCACTGTGTCTGTCTGGTGCCTGTCTGTGTGTGACAGGTGCACATTGTAATACCTATCACTGCATATACCTACTACCTGTTGTTCACTGTGCACCCACCTACCTACGTAAGCGCACACAGTGTCACAGTGCCTGTCCGGTACCTGTCTGTGTGTGACAGGCTCACATTGTAATACCCATCACTGCATATACCTACCTGTTGTTCACTTCAGTTAGTGCACCCACCTACCTACATGAGCACACGCGGTGTCACTGTGCCTGTCCGGTACCTGCCTGTGTGTGACAGGTGCACATTGTAATACCCATCACTGCATATTCCTACTACCTGTTGTTCACTTCAGTGCACCCACCTACCTACGTAAGCGCACACAGTGTCACAGTGCCTGTCCGGTACCTGTCTGTGTGTGACAGGTGCACATTGTAATACCCATCACTGCATATACCTACCTGTTGTATACTTCAGTCACTGTACCCACCTACCTATGTGAGCGCACGCAGTGTCACTGTGCCTGTCCGGTACCTGTCTGTGTGTGACAGGTGCACATTGCAATACCTATCACTGCATATACCTACTACCTTTTGTTCACTTCAGTGCATCCACCTACCCACGTGAGGGCATACAGTGTCACTGTGCCTGTCCGGTACCTGTCTGTGTGTGACAGGTGCACATTGTAATACTCATCACTGCATATACCTACTACCTGTTGTTCACTGTGCACCCACCTACCTACGTGAGCGCACGCAGTGTCACTGTGCCTGTCCTGTACCTGTCTGACAGGTGCACTTTGTAATACCCATCACTGCATACCTGTTGTTCACTTCAGTGCACCCACCTACCTACGTGAGTGCACGCAGTGTGATATACCATTTCGTGCATACCTGTTAACTGCACCTGTGTGACTGCACATTGTATTACTCAAGTCAGTGCATACCTTTCACTTCATCCCCCCCGATATGGACAAAATGGACAAAACAGGTAGAGGCAGAGGTAGAGGCAGACCCAGAGGAAGGCCACCTGGCAGGTCTGTGCGAGGTCGTGCTGATGTGATTTCACGCGTCCCTGGACCAAAGTACAGTACTCAGAAGAAGGCACGTCCCGTCAACTCCCAAGATAGTCAGGACGTGGTTGACTATTTAACACAGAATACCTCATCTTCTGCAGGCACCAGCGTCCAAGTACCACATCCACTACATTTGACAGTTCGCAGGAGTTATTTGGTGGGGAAATCACTGATGCACAGCACAGCCATTATTGTTACAACTAGATGAAGGCGCTAAGCAAGTTACACCACCTCATATGTCTGAGTTAGGCGACACTATGGACGTAACGTGTGTGGAGGAGGATGATAAAGTACCTGCTGTTGGTGCAGTTTTGGAGGTGTCTGAGGCAAACGAAGCTGGGCAGGATGAATATAATGATGACGATGATACGGATCCCACGTATGCTCCCAATAGAGGAGATGAACAGGGGGACAGTTTAGAGGAGGAGTCAGAGAGGAGTAGGAGTAGACGAGTTCCTGAAAGAAGCAGGGGGAGCTCGTGGGCAGTCTCCCCCCCCGCCCTCACCTGAGGCCAGCCCTTCCACACTCCCCCCTCCAGACCAGAATATAGTGCAGGGCAGGCAGCGGCAGCGAGCGGGGAACAACTTACTTCTTCCTGGTTCCAGGCTTCCAGCTATGCAGGCTGCTGCTCTGGTCTGGTCTTCTCTGCTGTCCAATCGCGCTCTCACAGGAAGCACAGTGAGAGCATAATTGGACAGCAGAGAAGATCAGACCAGAGCAGCGGCACGCAGAGCTGGAACCAGGAAGTAGTAAGTTGATCGGTTCCCCGCTCGCTGCCACTACAGTACTCTGTGACTCTGGTCTGGAGGGTGGAGCGCTGCATTGGCAGAGGGCCCCCAGGTGAGGGAGGGGGGAACTGTCCCCCCTCCCCGCTGCTCTGTGCCTACCGCTGCTCTTCCTTCCTGCGCTGTGCCCCCTCCTGCAGAGCCCGGGGCCCCCAGGGGACACTAAGAGGAGGCCTACCGGGCAAATCCCGAGCTCCCGCTGGCTCTGTCCGCCCCTGCAAGTACCCCACAAGTGACCCAATTTTGGAAAGTAGACACCCCAAAGTATTCACTGAGGGGCATGGCGAGTCCTTGGCAGATTTTATTTTTTTGACACAAGTTAGCAGAAATGGAAACACTTTTTTTGTCACAAAGTGTCATATTCTGCTAACTTGGGACAAAAAAAAAATCTTCTATGAACTCACCGTGCCCCTCAGCGAATACCTTGGTGTGTCTTCTTTCCAAAATGGGGTCATTTGGGGGGTATTTATACTATTCTGGCATTCTAGCACCTCAAGAAACATGACAGACAGAGAAAAGTCAGAGCTGCTTCAAACCGCATTCCACTTTTTTGTACCACAGTTTGTAAACGCTATATCTTTTACCCAAACCAATAAATATACATTTATTGGATTTTTTTTAAATCAAAGACATGGAGCACAATACACTTGGACAAAAACTTGTATAGAAATCTTATTTTAAAAATGTTACCACAGAAAGTTAAAAATATACTTTTTTTTTACAAAATTCCTGTCTTTTTTAATGAATGTAATAAAAACTAAAAATTGCAGGAGCAATCAAATAGCACCAAAAGAAAGCTGTATTAATGACAAGAAAATGAGGTAAAATTCATTTGGGTGGTAAGTTTTTTGACCGAGCAATAAAAGCTAAAGCTGTGCAGTGCAGAATTGTAAAACATGGCCTGGTCACTAGGGGGCCTTAAACCTATGGTCCTCAAGTGGTTAATTGTTTGTGATGGAACAGGAACATGATAATATCTAATGTCATCTCATGCTGACAGCAGTGTCACATTAGCAGCAACTTATAGCTGAACACAAACTTGTACCTGTGTCAGAAGATGAGGTTGATGACTTCCTTGTTTTGATACTCTCATCTAGTACAATAGTGTGTACTATACATTTTGAATGGGTATATAGTTTGCCCAAGATCAGAAGACTGACTAGGCAGTTTCAAAACTTAAAAAGGAATAACCTATAACATAACACGCATCAACAGGGCCGGTTCTCTCATGAAGCAAGCTAAAACATTTGCAGAGATTTCAGGGGCAGCATTTTTGTACTGTGTGTACCATTCTGCGGAGGAATGAAGAGGCTGAGGGAGAACAGTTTGTTTGTCACTGACTCACAGCCAGCCAGTGTGCTATTGTGTTGAGCTGCAGCATGTCATGTGAGAACATTAAATGAAGCAGAGCAAATTGTTGAGTGCTGTGCGATCATTCCAAATCAGGAGGTGGGGGCGCATCCTCACAATTTTGTCCTCAGGCAGCAAATAGTCTAGGACCAGCCCTGAGAATCAATAATAGCTCAGCAATGTGATTTCTCCATATGTACATGATCACGGTATGTCATTTTAATCTGGAAACTGAGCAGTCTTATGTGAATAGGTATTCACAGAAAACTGTGCACCTTTTAGAAAGTTTCTGGCACACACATATGTTGGTCAGTAAGTCAAAACACTGATCTGCACACGGTCAGGGAGAATGGATTATTCTAGCCAGAAAAGCAGCACCAGGCACCTATTATTTTCCTAAAGCCTGCAAGGTATGCTTCTGTTTCTCTAATGAAAGGTTTAGCACTGAGCAAACTGTCACAACAGAGTCCTGTATCACACATTTGTATCTCAGCTATAATCAAGATTTGGCCACAAACCACCAATCTGCTCACATACTGTGCACTTTCTAGCCAATTGTTTAAACATGAATTACGGTAGCTCAGAATCGGCTGAATAAGTACAAGCATGCACATATGATCCAATCACACGCAACCCAAAATATCAACAGTAACCATAGATTCATATATGATCATTAAACATTACTTATCATGTTAAGAGGAATGAACCAGGTAGTTTCAGAGGTGAATATCTGCAACATTCACATTAATATCTAGCTTAGGAACGATAGTTGAGGATTCAACAAACCAAACACCCCATATTATCAAATACAGCCGAATGCCCCATCACCTGATGGGTTAACTTATACAGCGATAAATTATTATTGATTAGCTTTTTCAATTCATTTAAAGTGGGGAGCACTGGCAACTTCCAATTGACCAAAACCATTTTCCTGGCAAAGGTATCAGAGTTAAGAGATGAATAGGAAGGTTCAGGAATAGGGGAAAATGAGGATAGATTAGATGTTTGGGTTATGAGTGAAAAAGAGTTGATATGAGGTAAGGAGGTTCAGATTAAGGTATTGGCAACAGGATAACATTGAGGGCTCATTTCCGCTCGGAGCTACCGCTGTTTCTGTTTGGGCCATGGCTCCCGATCTGCTGTGTAGCTGCAGTCGGAATCGCTAAGCTGTGCCCTGCACGACTATAGGGATTTGGCTGCGTGCTGCATAAATCTGCAGCATTCCATCCAGATTCTCACCGCAGTGTGATCTGGATGGCAAGCCATTAGCTAGATAGGCAGTGTTTCCCTGCCCCTCTCGTATGCAAGGAAATGCTGCAGATTCAGCCCAGATTCTGGCATAGTGGAAATAGGCCCTAAAGGAGAAAGTTTGAGTACATGTATTTATATAAGTTGAACTTTGCTTAACTATTATTCATTTAACGGTCACCTTTGTAACCCCTCTCCACCTCCAGTATGCTAGCTAAGCTTGTAGACATGACCTTATGAGAAATATTAAAAGCGATAGAGCAAGAGTAACATATACCGACCTTCTCTGAGTTCTTTAACGCAAATCAGAATGAGTTATTTATTAATCCACATTTGTATCTGCAGGAGAGATATGACATGGGAAACAAAACAGTGGTTTCACTGGCGTTTCCATGCAATTGTATATTATCAGCATTCCATCTGTAAACTTGGCCGTAAATGTAGGCTTGTAAATACAGTATTGTATTCCTCGAGGTGAATGAAATTTACCTTCTGATACTGCCGGATATTCAGACTAGTACCGCCGTTGACATACACAGCTGTGATTGTACATGGGGGGAGATTTATCGAACATATTGCATGCTGTTCATCGCAAAACTGGGACAGTGTGCAACAGGTTACTATAGCTGACCAGTTTGATTTGGAACTTTACCCATTATTACTGTGCCAAAACTGGGAGGGGGGGGGGGGGGGGTGGCTTGCATTATTTCCTGTCCTAATTGCCTTTTCAAACGAAAGGCTTATGCAATGAGCTGCAGGCACAAGGGTCTCAAAACTATTGCAATACCAGTATCAATAAGTCAACTTTATCTATGGTCAGTGCCTGACTCTGCCACAAAGTGGTCTTAAAGGGAACTTGAAGTGAGAGGGTTATGGAGGCTTCCATGCGCCTATTTGAAAAGGGCTCCTGGAAAAAAGGGCTCCTGGTGTAGCCCATATATACCAAATTCGGGTACAAAAAGGGCGCCTTGTGTAGTCCATATGCCAACTTCGGCTACAAAGGGCACATGGTGTAGCCCATATATGCCAACTTCGGCTACAAATGGCGCCTGGTGTAGCCCATATGCCAACTTCGTTTACAAAGGGCACATGGTGTAGCCCATATATGCCAACTTCGCTAACAAAGGGCACCTGGTGTAGCCGAAAAAGCTAGTTTTAGTTTATTTAAAAGGATGCTGTTATAGGCAAAATTTGTTGGGCTATAAAAGGGCTCTAGATATAGCTAAGATAAGTGATTATTATGATCTAACTGCTCCCTACTCTCACACAGAACCCTCCCCTGATGGTGCCTAACCCTAACCCCCCAGGTGGTGCCTAACCCTAAGACCCCCCTATTTGGTGCCTAACCCCAAGACTCCCCTGGTGGTGCCTAACCCTAAGACCCCTCCAGGTGGTGCCTAGCCCTAAGACCCCCCATCCCCGCTTGTGATGCCTAATCCTAACCTCCCCTGCACCCTCAAATCGAAAATCTCGGCTATAAAAGGGTGCCCTTTTGTAGCAGAATCAAAAACCTGGCAGCCGAAAACCTTGTAGCTGAATAAAAAATATGGTCTACAAAGGGGTGCCCTTTTGTAGCCGAAAACCTTGTAGCCGAATAAACAATATGGGCTACAAAGGGGTGCCCTTTTGTAGCCGAAAACCTTGTAGCCGAATAAACAATATGGGCTACAAAGGGGTGCCCTACTGTAGCTGAAAACCTTGTAGCTGAAAAAAAAATATGGGCTACAAAAGGGCGCCCGCTTGTAGCCTATATCAAAACTCGGGAGCCCTTTTCACCACCTTGTAGCCCATATTTGCAGAAATAACATTGATGTCTATGGAGGAGCTCTTTTCATACAGGCAGCTCAGGAGCCCTTTTCAATGGATCCCAGCTTCCATATGTATTTCCTTTTACACAGTACAGATCCCGTGCCTCTAATACTTTTAGCCATAGACCCTGAATAAGCATGCTGATTAGGTGCAGGTTATCAGTGAAGACACAGTTTGATCATTCTAACTGCACTCTAGGTGATGGAGGATAGAAGATGGAGGATACAAGAAAGAGATTAAAATGGGTGTGAAAGAGAAATCCAATAATCAGATTATTGCTGAAAGGCAAGGATTCCTATATACCAGTCTGGCTAGAATGTCTGGAAAACTCCATGGTTTTGCAAATGTTTGGTTAAGTTGGACCTGAACTCTTGCACAGGACAGAAGGAAAGCATAGAGAAATAAGCCCTACATGTATTTAGAGAGTTTAGCCAGTCTAATTCTCCCTAATCTGTGTCTAATCACAAGTTGTAATTTGATTGCTCCCGTGTCAGCTGACTGTCATGGCAAATAAGCTCATTTGAAAGCACAAGATGTTAACAATATATCTGCTTCCATAAATGCAGGAAGTAAAAACACTGGAGATGTATTCTAGGATTTGTATCAGCTGTAACAAAGAAATGTGTTATTTTTTTTTTTTTTAAAGGATACCCGAACTGACATATGTCATGATGAGATAGACATGTGTATGTACAATGCCTAGCACACAAATAACTATGCTGTGTTCCTTTTTTTCTTTCTCTGCCTGAAAGAGTTAAATATCAGGTATGCAAGTGGCTGACTCAGTCCTGATTCAGACAGGAAGTGATTACAGTGTGACCCTCACTGATAAGAAATTCCCTTTTTTTTACCTCTTTCTTGCTCTCAGAAGCCATTTTCTGCTAGGAAAGTGTTTTATAGTTGGAATTTCTTATCAGTGAGGGTCACACTGTAGTCACTTCCTGTCTGAGTTAGGACTGAGTCAGCCACTTGCATACCTGATATTTAACTCTTTCAGACAGAGAAAGAAAAAAAGGAACACAGCATAGTAATTTGTGTGCTTGGCACTGTACATACACATGTCTATCTCATCATGTCACATTTCAGTTCGGGTATCCTTTAAGAGATGATTATGCTGTTGTGTATCTTTTAGCGCAGAGAGGAAGTTCTGAGTTCAGGTCCGCTTTAAACATTGAAGTCAATGAGGTCGACTTTAGGTTAATAGCAAAGCCTCCATACGTGTTGTTACCACCACATTTGCTGGGTATGTTTGGGAGAATAGTGGGATCAAGAGGATTTTTTTTCGAAAAGACCTTATAGTTTTTGAGAAAATCAATGCTGAAGTTAGGATAGGGAAACAAATGTGGTTTAATCACCAATAATGTATCACAGCCTTACATACATCCCCAGCAAAACAGTACATTTGGATTGCTGTACAACTGCAATACTGCTGTATAAGGATCCCTGGAAAATATACCTATTATTTGCAGTGATAAATGTTTAAAAATAAATTATAAAAAGACATAGCCCTCCCCTCCCTAGCTTCCTTAGCCCCTTGTTATCCATGCAATCTGGTATTGCTACAATTCAGAGCTCCGCACCCAGAGCTATACCAGCCTGCATGGTCCATGATATGGGGGGCTCTGGAAGAGAGAGGCTGCAAAGCCTTCCCCTCTCCCTAAAGCCCTTATCCATACCATGGGAAAGAGGCTCAACTTCAGTGCCCAGGAGGAGATAAGGGTAACCTCCATGCCTGGGTGTATAGACTCTCGGGAGGCTTATGATGGTATCTGGGGGTCTCCTTTAACCTACTTGGCGGTAACCCCAAACCAGGCTTGGAGTAAAAAAAGGTGCTAGGGGTGACTATCAGGATCAGGGCGCTCACAGCCCTTCTTCTTTCATTCCTTGGAAGCTCTTGATCCCTTGGGTGAGATCTCCTTTTGTCATTTGATGAGAGCAATCTCACCACAGTGGTAGAGCGCAACCCGGAGGGCAGGAGGAAGATTTACAGTGCTGCATCCCTGGGGGATTTGAGTAATGTGCATGGCTGCAGAAAATCTCTCTGCAGTATGATTTTTTTTAGGGTCTCAAAGCATATTAAAAATTGTACTGCTTTTAGACCCTAAAATCAGAAAACAATCATACTGTGTGATGATTTGCTCAGCTGCCTGTGCAGGCAGCCAGCCTTTTGACCATTGTGTAGGTTTGCATGCTGCAGGACTCTGGAAAGAACAGCTTCTGTCAGTTTTGCAGCTTGTGCTTGCAGAGGAATTTGCATACGTTGTCATGCAAATTGCCTGGCCACATTCATTGGAGGCGTGTACTATAAGTACTATGTCTTTCCCACAATGCTTTGCTGGTCATTTCCCTTTCATGCTCAGTTCCTGATGGACACTGCTGGAGTGTCAGCCATTGCTATCTAGTATAGTTAATTCCTGGGGGTTGCTTTAGGCTCCCCTTCTAGCCCAGTCAGGTTGTATTATCTGTATTGCCTGTTCTGTCTTGTCTTGCCTGTTTGCCATTGTCCTGTCCCTATGGTGGTTGACAGGAAATGGTTCTGATCTATGTTCTTGGAGTATAGCTGGTGCAGCGGTTGCTGCCAGCTATCTCTTCTGTTCTGTTTCCTGGGATCGCGCTAGCTACTTTGTGCTAGCGCTGGGGATCCTTCTGTTCTGTTTCCTGGGATCGCGCTAGCTACTTTGTGCGAGCGCTGGGGATCCTTCTGTTCTGTCTTGTCGGTCGCGATTGCGCTGTCACCAACGGCGGTTGATAGCGAATCGTTCTGTCTTGCTGAGATCGCACTAGCCGCTAGCGTTAGCGGCTGTGGATCTTTCTGATCTGTGTTCCTGCTTGGATCACACTTGCTCTGGCGGAAGAGCGGTGGATCCTTCCTGCCTAGTTCTTGTTTTTTCGTGTGTCTGTCTTGTCCGCTGCGCTTGCTACAGGCTCGGTGAGGTAACCGTTAAGCAAGCGCTCGCGTCCCCTGTTTCATGTTTGTCTGTTTATGGTTAGTTAGGCGTGCTTGTCTCTATTGTGCTTATCACGTGGAGATCGCGCATAACCGCGTGCACTGTTGCGAATGAGTGCGGTGTTCGCGGTTAGCTAGCGGTTGTTATTTTCCGTATCTCCTTATTGTATTTGCTGTGCCTTTGCTACCCTCGTATTCTATTCTGTTCTGCCTTGTGTCACGTCTCGCGATCGCACCTCTTGCGATCGCGTTCCTATTTCGTATCTGCTGTTGTGTGTGCGCGGTCGCGGAGTGGCGACTGGATTGGCGCACACACATACAACCTATCCCTTTTGCTCAATCTCATTCGCAATCGCCTCTCTTGCGATTGCGTTCTGCGCTTCGTACAATTCCTGTCTGGCACTTGTGGAGGTACAGAGGATTGGTTCCTCTGCACTCCCCAGCGCCATCTGCCGACAGGAATTTCCCTCTACAGGTGCATAGCACCTTTTGCTGGGTTCCTGCAAATTATACGCTTGTGGAGGATCTCCGCCGTGTCAGCGCACGCGTTGTGCGCTGATCACGGGGAAAGTTCCACAATCGTGACATACTGCCAGGGAGGTTAACAAGGGGACATCCAGATGTGGGTATAGGGATACTAATGTACCCCTTACCCTTTTCCACCACGAGTTAAAGTTTAGTAAAAATAGAAAATAAAGGCAATTAACTTGTTCTCCTTAGTTTTCTCCAAGTTGATATTTTCACGACTTATTAATATTATTTATTGTATTAATAAAGCAACAACGTATTAGGCAGTGCTGGACAATACATATATACAATGCAGGGCAGTTTCTTGGGCAGTGCGGGCAGGGCGACCGCACTGGGCGCAGACGAGCAAGTAGATGAAGGGGGGCGCAGGCAGAAGGACATTATCGCTAGGGAGCTGGTGACGCACGATGCAGCCTAATGGAAGAAGAAAGAAGATAACCAGCGCAATCACCTTCCTTGACTCCTCCTAGGCTGCCTGTGTCAGACTTCAAGTCATCATCATGTCACCACTGCGTGATGACACCTGATGTCCTGTAGCGGTACTGCAGGCTGTCGGGTCAGTTCGGGGCGCCCATGGAGGAGTCGGCTTTCCGGGCTCCCCTCGCCTGTGTGTTTTCCTGGTCCCTGCTTCCTCCTGGATGAGCGTCTGGTCACTAGAAAGTAGGCAGATCTACTTGTGACCTGTGGCTGTGTTTCTGTTCTTGAAGAGTAAGGGTTCCCAAGTCCACGGGGGTGGGGGGAAGGGGGCACAATTTTTACACCCTCGCCCTGGGTGCAATTTAGCCTAGAAACTGCCCTGATACAATGATACAGGGATGACAGACATAACAAGGTTATACAAAGTAGAACAAAGTTATACAAGGCAAATGGTACAAAATACATGATCATGTGATGTGGGCTGGTTAGGTAGGCCCAGTAATATAAGGACAGGCTGTCATAGGAAAGGAGCATGCAATCCTGTAGATTACACTAGGGAAGGAAGGACTTGTCATAAAATGCCCTTTAAACCAACAGCAAGCAAGAAAATACTCAAAATAATGTTGTTAGTACTTTTTCACCAACTTTTAGGTACTTTTTCAATTGTAAAATGCTTAAAAGTTATTTTAAAGAGATTATGAAAATTATCTCCTAGGGGAGAACTCAGGAGAAAAAGTTAATTGCATATGGGCCAAAGTATTTTAATTAACAATAAATACTTACCTTTCATTAATGATCCCACACCAATATCTACAGGAATAATGTTCCACACCAGTATCCTCTAAAGCTCTGCCACCACAGATGTACCTAGCAAACTCTCAATGCTGAATGAGGCTGCCTATACCCATTTATAAGCAGTGATGCCATCAAGGTAGCTACCAGGGATCCCCCAGCACCCAGCAGCTATTTTAGGGCTAAGGTTAGTTAAACTAACTAGCTTACAGAGGCACTCAGTGTTGATGATACTGGCAGATGCTGTTTACTCCTATCTGTTATTGCCTGATGAAGCGGGTTTGTATCCCGCGAAACGCGTTGCACTTTATTTGGAGTATCCAATAAAATAGTTTTGACTGAAAATCCACAGTCGTGTGTTCTGCCTGGAGGAGGTGAGTCCACCACTGCCTCCTCTATTACCAAGATAGGTTTTTAAGTTCTTTTAGTGTTTTTTTATCCTGTTGGCGCCTCTGTTATCCTATTATCTACATCAAGTCCACCCTTGGTGGAGGGTTGTACCCTTCCATCTTCTACTACAGAGAGCGACTTTTTAATCCTGAGTGCGGTCAGGACAATCTCCCCACCTGCTTTGACAGTGGTTGACTACTTGGTAACCCTGGTTTGTGAGTATTAAATTAATATTATTACTCTTGCAATTATACATTACCAGTACATACTACACTATATTGGGCTCTTGGTGTTCTCTCTTTAACTATTTTTAACATGAATGAGGGGTCCAGGGGACCAAGGCAGGGAATGGCTTTGCTAGAGTCGGTGTGATTGACTTCAATGCAAATTCATGCAAATTTGTCCAAAATCATCCAGCAACTTCACAAAAATATAAAATGTATATTTTAGGTGAAATAGGCCAGCAATTCCATGACAAAAAGTGTGGTAAGTGAAACTGGCCCAGTTTGCAGGAAGATCAAATGTATTATCCTGGCTCACCCATCCCTAATGCCCAGAGAACAGAGTGATTGCAGCACACTAGAAATACAAAGTAAAGGATCACACTTGAGTTTTCTGGATCTTAGTAAATCAGGCTCTGTCCCACATTGAGTGGGAAGTACTTAAAGATGCATACCTTTCTGTAGCTTGTGCTCTCTTCTTTCGTTTGATGCCTGAATCGCCGTTCTACACCAAATAGATTTTGTTCAATTTCAATTTAAAAATCGTGGCTGCCATTTTGGCTATGTTATAACTTCTGGGTCACCCCTGTCTTCTCTGTTAGAGAAGTGCATCACTGAATGAAGCAGGAAGAGTACGTGACACGCATGGCCATTGCAAGAGGCTCCTCCAGAGGGGTCATAGCACGACTTTGTTGGAAGTCGTCTGTCTTAAAGGCATGCCCATGAGAGGTGCTCGGAGTCCCTTTAACAAACATGAGCGCCGAAAAAAAAAGGAGCAAAAAGCTGAGCAGCATCCCTGAGCAAATCAGAATCATTTTTATTTAGTATCTACAGTATATAGTGCTGACATCTTCTACACTGCTGTACAGAGTATATTGTCTTGTCACTTAACTGCCCCTCAGGGGGGCTCACAATCTACCATAGTCATATGATTGTCTATGCATGTTTCATTTTGTGTATGTATCGTAGTCTAAGGCCAATTTAGGGGAAAGTCAATAAACTTAGCTGTATGTTTTGGGGATCTAGGAGGAGACCCATACAGACACGGGGGAACATACAAACTCCATGCAGCTAGTGCTCTGGCTGGGATTCCAACCAGGGGCCCAGTACTGCAAGGGAAGAATGCTAACCACTACGCCACCCAGCGCCGTCCCGCCCATGACGCTAAGTGACGCATTTGCATCAGGCACCATGGGTGCAGGAGCATCATGCGCCATGGGTGCAGGAAGTTCCTGTATATCGCCATTACCAGGGGAACTGCTGTGCTGCTTCCTCCCTCTGCACACAGCAGCCGGGTCACCCTGCTCTAATACACTTCTATGACGGAGGCTGATGGCGCCGAGGACTATCATAGGAAGCGGCCACGGCAGACCTTCTCAGTAGGTAAGACTACGGCGGCCGCGGGGATGGAGGAGGGAGCAGGCTGGCCACTTACCTGGCTAACCTATATAGTGAAAATCTATTAAACCCTTCGCACTCTCGCATGCAAATGTTCAAACAAATGCATTCACAGATTCACTCATCCAGGCACCACTGTTATCCCTACAGCTAAGTTGAAAGCCGGGGTCTTAGTTCACAGAAGAATGCATTCTTATGCTTAGTCACCTATACTGCGCAGAAGTACCCAGGTAAACATAGGTGTCCTAACTCTGGCCCTGTAACATGCATAGTGCAGACATGCAAACATTCATTGCATCAAACCTATCTAGGGATTAGGAGCACCCATCCTGACGTCCTCTCCTGGGACAGATAGCGCATCTTACCAATTGCACAAGGGAGCTAACGTAATCTATCCATGCGCACCATGCACATACACCAGTATAAGCTGTGTGCATGCTGACAAACACATACAGGGGAAGGAGGAAGTGCACTGAATTAAAACCCTAGCCACAGGGGTCAGTAACAAGAAAAAATACATATATCCTGGCACATCGCCTCTAGTTAGGACATTAAATAAGTTATTAAGGAAAGGGAGGTGCTGAAGGGGGTGTGGCCAGAAAACAGCAAAAATCTATTAACCCCTTCGCACTCTCGCATGCAAATGTTCAAACAAATGCAACTTATGCTGGTGTATGTGCATGGTGCGCATGGATACATCACGTTAGCTCCCTTGTGCGATTGGTAAGATGCACTGTCTGTCCCAGGAGAGGACATCAGGATGTGTGGTCCTAATCCCTAGATAGGTTTGATGCAATGAATGTTTGCATGTCTGCACTATGCATGTTACAGGGCCAGAGTTAGGACACCTATGTTTACCTGGGTACTTCTGCGCAGTATAGGTGACTAAGCATAAGAATGCATTCTTCTGTGAACTAAGACCCCGGCTTTTAACTTAGCTGTAGGGATAACAGTGGTGCCTGGATGAGTGAATCTGTGAATGCATTTGTTTGAACATTTGCATGGGAGAGTGTGAAGGGGTTAATAGATGTTTGCTGTGTTCTGGCCACACTCCCTTCAGCACCTCCCTTTCCTTAATAACTTATTTAATGTGCTAACTAGAGGCGATGTGCCTGGATATATGTATTTTTTTCTTTTTAACCTATATAGTGGGGGCAACTATACTAGCTGTACTGGGGGCAACTATACTTTTTATACTGAGGGCAACTATACAAACTGTACTGGGGGCAACTATACTAACTGTAATGGGGCAACTATACTAGCTGTACTGGGGGCAACCATACTACCTATACTGGGGGAAACTATGCTAGCTACCTATACTGGGGCATCTATACTAGCTACCCTATACAGGGGGCACCTATACCTGGCTGCCTACCTATACTGATGGTGAAAATCCAGGTGCTGTGTGATCATTCCAAATCGGGGGGGGGGGGGGGGGCATGCTCACAGGTTTGCCTCGGGCAGCAAAAAGTCTAGAGCCGGCCCTGGCGCAACCATGCTCCCTTATTTCATTGCTGAGACTTTATTGACTGCTTTGGAAAGCTACTCATTTTTGGCTACAGGTTTCATCTCAATGGTTTTGCTGAATATTTCATGCATTGGATAATATTTCATATATGAAATATTCTAACGAAAGAATGTTCTTGTCCCAATTTCAAGTCACTAAATTGTAGAAATGTCAACTGAAAGCTATCAGGTTGCCACAGATAACAGAATTGATGCTGTTTAAAACATTGTATACAAAGAAAAGGCTCACAATATCAACTTCAGCTGAAGTAGAGCTTATATTTAGCCTATAATTTGGAAATTCAAGTACAGAAATATCATCAGTAGGGCTGCAGAGAAATAAAAGAACTTTTTTAGGAATTCTTATGGTGGCCATACATCAGGCGATTTATCCACCCGATTAGATTATTGCAATCGAATGGGATGAAAATCTGTGCTGCCAAGAGCATGCCCAATTGATGATGCAAGCAATTTGGGGCTGAAATTGGTTGCATGTATCGATCGGACATGCCGCA
Organism: Hyperolius riggenbachi; assembly: GCF_040937935.1. Classification (NCBI taxonomy): domain Eukaryota; kingdom Metazoa; phylum Chordata; class Amphibia; order Anura; family Hyperoliidae; genus Hyperolius; species Hyperolius riggenbachi. Next base: position 213,173,280 of record NC_090651.1, on the reverse strand, counting down.
AGTTGTCCGGCCGTCATGCTCGATTGGGAGTGCAGCGGTAATGGGGTGTCATATCGGGTCGAGTGATGAACACAGCGAAACCCCTGGTGCTGTCCCCCATAGTCTAAAACGTACCCTGTGCATGAATACTTTACCTGTCGGTGTCCACCGCTGGCTCTGGCTCCGCACTCTTCCTACGTGGTTGCCGACGTAACGTGGGCCTGTGTGTGTCGCACAACATCCATAGTACATAAAATAATAACAAAAATTCAGATTGTCCAGAGAAATCTCTGCACACAAAGAACAAGGCTGAACACCAGAGGCGCAGCTATGGGGGGGCAAGGTGGGCGCAGCATTGCAAGGGTGCTCAGAACAGCTCCTCCCTACCCCCCCCCTCCCTTAGAGGCGTGCAGAAGCATTAACAGCAGCAGAAAAAGTGGGGCACATATGGCTTCCTAAAGGGGGCACATCTAGCTATCTATAGGGGGCACATATAGCTCTTTGAGGGGGGGGGGGCACATCAGGCTATCTGAATGGGGGCACAGTTGGCTATCTAAACAGGGGAGGGGGGACATACGGCTATCTATGAAGAGAAGGGGGCACATATGACTATCTAAACAGCATTTGTATATTTGACAACACCCATGATCACGACCACATTCTGATGCATGGCCATGCCCATTTTTTACAGAGAGGGGTGCAAAAACTGTTTTTGTCCCCAGGCGCTGAAAACCCTGGCTACACCTCTGCTGAACACCAGTATTGGATTGCTGTGATCTTTGAGCCTTTAAATGGAACTGTATTAAAAACAGACAAGATTCTGTAGTGGAAATCACTGCATGAATAAGGATAAGCGGACAAGAGCAAAATTCACTATCACCAGGTGCAAAACTGAACCTGAGCAACATATATTGTTATCCAGACTACATCTATTTAAAGGGGAACTTCAGCCTAAACAAACATACTGTCATCAAGTTGCATTAGTTATGTTAATTAGAATAGATAGGTAATATAATCTCTTACCCACCCTGTTTTAAAAGAACAGGCAAATGTTTGTGATTCATGGGGGCTGCCATCTTTGTCATGGGGGCAGCCATCTTTGTCATGGGGGCAGCCATCTTTTTGGTTGAAAGGAGGTGACAAGGAGCAGGAGACACAGTTCCAACTGTCCTGTGTCCTGATTATCCCTCCCAGCTGCACACGCTAGGCTTCAAATGTCAAATTCAAAATGTAAAAAAAAAAATTGCACCAAAACAGCAGAACAAAAACAACAACATCAGAAATCCCATCATGCTTTGCACAGCATCAGGGAAAAAAAGCCCGGGCAGTTTTCTTCTGTGCAGCTAAAAATGAGGCTTGTATAAGTGAAACAAAGTTCTGATGCTGTGAAACTGTTAAATGAGGCTTGTATAAGAGAAACAAAGTTCTGATGCTGTGAAACTGTTAAAGAAACACCAGGCCTTTTCGGTGCTGCTGAGTCGATTTTTAGTCCGGTGGTTCACTTTAAGGGTAGATCTCGCTCATTTTCACCCTTCTGCTGTCTAGACAGATATCCGCCTGCTATTCAGATAGATTTAGACAAGTTCCCGCCTGCTGTCCAACAAGATTCAATCAACTTTTAGCCTGCTGTCCAGCCAGACTCAGAGCCCCATGACTTCCGCTGCTTTGGTGACCTCAGTCCTGGTTGCCTCCCGTGGGCAAGGAGAGATTTTTCTATTCTTCCTTCTCACCTATGTAAAGTTAAGGTAGTCTAGGGAACCTTAGTGGGCTGCTTGCAAGTGGTACCTGTGCAAAGTGACCTCCTACTCTGCATGGGTCCTCACCATTTGCTATAGAAAGCCAGCATTATGTTTGGTGTCTTTGACTAGTGCTTGGCAGCAGTGACAGGTGTGCAGAGGCTCAGGAGACGCTGGCTATGGAGGCTTCCTTTTTAGTCTGGAGCAACTGTTATACTGGATTTCCCTTCTGGAATTTTCTATGCTTTGGTCTAGGTGTTCCTTCATGGACCTGTGATAAGCTATTGCCTGTGCAGAGCTGGGCCGTGGGAGTGGCCGACCTTGTTTTACCACACTGTAATATCACTCACAGAGAGAGCCCTCTGCAGCCATTCTCACTGCTGCCACCTGGTCTTTATATTGTGTAAAGCATCATGCTTTCTGTAGGTACAGACACTGGGTGGCAGTAGTGAGGATGACCGTGAGGGATGCTCTGCTCTCTTGCCTGTCACAAAGTTGCTTCTCTGCATGGAGTTGAGTAGGAGAGTTTGGAGAGGAGTGTGGGGAGGAAGAAAGGATAAAGGTGAGTATGGCTAGGAGGAATGGCTAGAATTTAGTGTGAGGAGGAAGGTGGGTGAGCATGTAGAGGGAATCAAGCAAGAGACTGAAGAGCACTGGAGATAAGTGAGGGAGGGAGGCTGGAGATAATTGATGGAGAGAGACTAGAAGTAAGTGAGAGAGAGATGCTAATGATGAGTAAAGGAGAAATACTGGAGATAAGTGAGGGAGAGAAACTGGATGTAACGAGCATGCATTGATTGTGAAATACTTATTATCTATACTATATAAATCATATGTATAACTAGAGCCTGTATACATGTCCTTAGCCCTTTTCTCTTTTTCCCCAGTTCTTGTCTCCATTGATTGCCCGATGAAGTGGGACTTTGCCCGTGAAATGTATTGCATACTGGAGCTACAAATAAATGTTATTTTGTTGTAATAAAATAACGAATCCTTGTCTGTATATCCTCAAGGGAGGTAAGTCCACCAAACTTCCCCCTTTTAAACTGTTTTTAGATGGTTTTACTCTACATTGGCGCCTCTGTTCAAAGCTTTTGTATCTAGTTTAGTCCACCCCAGGTGGAGGGGTGTCATCACCATTTTTTCTATCTACAGAGAGCGACTTCTTATACCTGAGTGGGGTCAGGTCATAATTCTCCCCACCTGCTGCTTAAGTGGTTACCTGGCTGGTAACCCACATTTGTGAGTATATACTGTACACTATTGTTTGATCCTCATTTGTTGATTTCTAATCTACTACACTATATTGGGCTCTAGGTTTTCCTTTCTTTACATGTAACGTGGACAGAGGCTGGAAATAAGTGAGGGAGAGAGGTTGGAGATAAGTGAGGAAGACAGACTGGAGATACGTGAGAAAGAGAGACTGGAAGTAAGTAGGTGACAGAGACTGGAATTAAGTAATGTAGAGAGGCTGGAGATAAGTAAGGAAGAGAAGATGGAGATAAGTGAGGGAGATGGACTGGAAGTAAGTAAAAGAGAGAATGGAAGTAAGTGAGGGAGAAAAACTGGAAGTAAGTGAGAGAAACTTAAAGTGAGTGATAAAGAGAGGGCGTGGGGTGGGATGAGCTTACATGGCTTTGCTTGGAAGCTCAGGGAGATGGGGAGCTATAGTTTTTATTAATAAAAAGTAAAAATCAAAGGGCCTGATTCACAAAGCTTTTTTGTTAAATGATTTCACCTTATTTATTAACTCATAAATTATCTCTCCTTAAATGACTTAACTCTTGATTTACCTCTTCTTACCTAACTTAACTCATGGTTTAGCTCTCCTTATCTAGCTTAAAGAGACTCCGTAACAAAAATTGCATCCTGTTTTTTATCATCCTACAAGTTCCAAAAGCTATTTTAATGTGCTCTGGCTTACTGCAGCACGTTCTACTATCACCATCTCTGTAATAAATCAACTTATCTCTCTCTTGTCAGACTTGTCAGCCTGTGTCTGGAAGGCTGCCAAGTTCTTCAGTGTTGTGGTTCTGTGATGCATCTCCTCCCTCCAGGCCCCTCTCTGCACACTGCCTGTGTATTATTTAGATTAGGGCAGCTTCTATCTTCTCTCTTATCTTTTACAAGCTGGATAAATCCTCCTCTGAGCTGGCTGGGCTTTCACATACTGAGGAATTACATACAGGCAGAGCTGTCTGCACTCTGCAGGAAGAAACAGCCTGACACTTCAGTGGAAGATAGCTGCAGGGGGAAAGAAACACACAAATGATCTCTTGAGATTCAAAAGGAAGGGTGTATACAGCCTGCTTGTGTATGAATGTATTTTCTATGTGTGGACATACTGTACATCAACCTACTTCCTGTTTTGGTGGCCATTTTGTTTGTTTATAAACAAACTTTTTAAAACTGTTTTTAACCACTTTTAATGCGGCGAGGAGCGGCGAAATTGTGACAGAGGGTAATAGGAGATGTCCCCTAACGCACTGGTATGTTTACGTTTGTGCGATTTTAACAATACAGATTCTCTTTAAATCATGGTTTAGCTCTCCTTATTTGACATAACTCATGGTTTAGCTCTCCTTATCTATTTACCTTATGAATTATCTCTCCTTATTTTTTTATCTCCTGCATTAGCACTCCTTACAGTTAAGGTGAAAAATAAGTAACCTTTGTGAATCAACCCCAAAATGATTAAAATATCTAGATATTACAGGTATATTTTGAGCTTACAGTGCTGTTTTGTTAACGTTTTTTTTTTCTGCAAAAAATACATAGTAATAAATTAACATTGCATCCTGTATGCGGGCAATTACTGTGGCTAAAGCCTGGGGCACATCAGCCCATAGAAGTGGGTCGCAAATGGTTAATCAATCTGCAGTGTTACATCACAGGTCCGCACAGGCACACTCACGGACCTTATATGAGACATTTTGTTGTGAGTATAATTTCATCCTCATTATGATTATTCCCTGCTAAACATACAATAATAAATTACACACAAAATATTACTGAAGTCTTGTCTCGAAGTGTCACGTATGCTGATACAACACACTTTGTGAAGGATGGCTGTATGATTTCTAAAGCACCCAGAGGTAACCCTGCCTAGATGCCACTCTCTATAACTACCAGCGTAGCAAGCAAGTTGGCACTGCTGACTATGCCTTCAGTTGCTATCACTTACTGGTGTTACACATTCATAGGTGTGATAACCAGTCTGGCAGCATAAAGCGGGATATTCCTATAAGTAACACTCACAGGTTGGCTCACAGTGCCAAGATCTCCTTACTACTTATACTACATTTGGCACATTTCTACCTGTAGTGCATCTGAGTGGCTTCAGTATGGTAATCTAAGAGGTAAATCTGGATTTGGCAAACCCCAGCATAGTAATCCTAGAAGTCAGAATTTGGCTTACCAAGTCCGGTGCTCCTCTGAGTGCCGCATGGGCTTGGCAGACAGCAATGCACAGCTTGTAGGGATCTTCATCCTAAAAGCAGGATTTTGAGAAAAGTCTCAGTTTATGTGTCACTTAAGAGAAACATTAAGCCTCAAATGGAAACGATTACTTTATAATTGAGAGAACAAAAAAAAAAGTTGTTGTTGAATCCAGGGCTGCCAAAAGAATTTGCTGGGCCCCATACAAGAAAAGAAATCCCCCTCCCCTTATAACACCACCCCTTCCCCAGTGTGTGTTCCTTTTTACCCCAGTCACCTCATAATGTGTTACAGTTTTCTAATGTTCTCTATTGAGCAAAAGAAGGGTAGAGTTTACTGTAGGTGAGTGGAAGTGGGCAAGATTGCAAACCGCTGTGGGCTGCAGCTTTCCACGACTGAGGCTTTTACACTAAGTACTGCAGGAAGTACAAAGGCAGTGGCACAAGTGGCATGATAGGTACAAATGCTAGATGACATTTGGCCAAGACAGGCACTAAGGACCGTCTCAGCCATGAATCTAGCATGTGTTCAGGAGCTCCCCGATGTTGCGTAAAGATCTTTAACCACAATGAAGCCCAAAAGACTGCCGGGGTTCTTTGTTCTCCTCCTCACCCCGCCCACATAGAGAAATGCAGCCTGCATATATTTAAAGGGTTTTGCATGTCTAATTCCTCCTCATTTGTGTCTAATGACGTGTTGTAATTTGATCTCTCCCCGTGTCAAATGACTGCCATGGCAAAAAAAAACTCATTTGAAAGCACAGGATGTTAACAATATAGCCATTTGGTTCCCAACTGCCTGGATTTTGACTACTCTCTGCCTGCTGCCTGCTGCCTGTTCCAACCTCTGCCTGCATTTGACTACTCTCTGCCTGCCGCCTGCAATGACCTGTGCCTGGATTTTGACTACTCTCTGCCTGCCGCCTGCACCGACATCTGCCTAGATGTTTACTACTCTCTGCCTGCTGCCTGCACCAATGTCTGCCTGGATTTTGACTACTCTCTGCCTGCCGCCTGTTCCAACCTCTGCCTGAATTTGACTACTCTCTGCCTGCCACCTGCACCGACCTGTGCCTTGATTTTGACTACTCTCTGCCTGCCGCCTGCACCGACGTCTGTCTGGATTTTGACTACTCTCTGCCTGCCGCCTGCACCGATGTCTGCCTGGATTTTAACTACTCTCTGCCTGCCACTTGCACCGCCCTCTGCCTGGATTTTGACTACTTTCTGCCCACCGCCTGCACCGACCTCTGTCTGGATTTTGACCAATCTCTGCCTGCCTTATTTGTGTGGTTTCACTATTTTTTAAGTTTATTCATAAATGTAATTAATTCAACAAATTTATGTTCTCGGCTTTTATTTATATGCAGAATGTCTACCGGGCTTTTATTCTGCCATATTTTTGTGAGTTATGACTTAAGAATTGTAGGCCTAAATAAAAAAAATGTACTGCTTTTAGACTCATAATTCCAGACAGAATGCACTGCCAACTGAGAGGGGACTATTTTCCCACCCGTCTCCTGCTGGCACATGAATATCTCCCTGGCCGGCCCGACAATATATAGTTCCGGCCAGGAAGCAGTGCCGCCTTAGCCCTGCCCACTTGAAAGACCCCAACCATTTTCCTGCCCAGCCCACATGCACGCTAGGCTCTGCCACCTGTTTGCTGTTTGGCAGAGGAGAGAGCCACGCTGGAGGAGTGGATGGGAGACTTCTATCACTTAAAGAGACTCTGAAGCGAGAATAAATCTCGCTTCAGAGTTCATATTTAGCAGGGGCATGTGTGCCCCTGCTAAAACACCGCTATCCCGCGGCTAAACGGGGGTCCCTTCACCCCCAAACCCACCCCCGCAAAAGTTGGTCGTAAAATTGGTCGTATATTCTTCCTTCCTGGAGGCAGGGCTAACGGCTGCAGCCCTGCCTCCAGTCACGTCTATCGCATCACCTCCTCTCCCCTGCCCCTCTCAGTGAAGGAAGACTGAGAGGGGCGGGGGAGAGGCGGAGATACGCGCTGACAGACGCACGTGGGGCAGGGCTGCGGCGGTTAGCCCTGCCCCAACCAGGAAGAGATCCCCTACTGCTCGGAGGGGATTTGTGAGGTGAGGGACCCCCGTTTAGCGGCACGATAGCGGCGGTTTAGCAGGGGCACACATGCCCCTGCTATCTATGAGGTCTGAAGCGAGATTTATTCTCGCTTCAAACTCTCTTTAAGTAGTTTTTTTTCCCCTTCAGGCACACCAGTGACCCCAGCCAGCAGCCAGACACCCCTACCCGCACCCCAGCCACTATCCAGGCACCCCAGACACCCCCACCTGCACCTAGGCACCCCAGACAGCACAGAGACACCCCCTTTCTGCACCCAGGCACCTCAGCTAGCAGCCAGACACCTCCACCTGCACCCAGGCACCCCAGACAGCACCAAGACACCCCCTTTCTGCACCCAGGCACCCCGGATAGCACTCAGACACCCCCATCTGCACCTAGGCACCCCAGACAGCACCAAGACACCCCCTTTCTGCACCCAGGCACCCCAGAAAGCGCCCAGACACCCCCACCTGCACCTAGGCACCTCAGCCAGCAGCCAGGCACCCCAGCCAGCAGCCTGACACCCCCACCTGCACCCAGGTACCTCAGCCAGCACCCAGACACCCCCTTTCTGCACCCAGGCACCCCAGACAGCACTAGGCCACATCTGTCCCATGGGCCTTGTGTTTGACAACTGTGCTTCAGGGCATCTTAAATTTCGGAGATCTGATGATCAATGATCAATCAGTGACTTAGGCCCAGTGCACACCAAAACCGCTAGCAGATCCACAAAACGCTAGCAGTTTTTGGAGCGGATTTCAGAGTGATTCTAGGCATGTTTAGAGTCGTTTTCTAAACATGCCTAGCGGTTTTGGGAGTGTTTTTGGGTAGCAGATTACTTATACTGTTACAGTAAAAGATGTTACTGAACAGCTTCTGTAACAAAAACGCCTGGCAAACCACTCTGATGTAGCGTTTTTAAGAGCGGTTTGCGTTTTCCCTATTCTTTACATTGAGGCAGAAACGCTTCTGCAAACCGCAGTCGTGCAGCAGGAGGCACGTTTGCGGTTTGCTACAAACCTCAAACCGCCGGTGTGCACCATCCCATTGAAATACATTAGCCAAGCGGTTTTACAGGCGGATGCGGCTGGTGGATCGCATCCAAAACCGCTCGGTGTGCACTGGGCCTCACACCAGACACAAGTGATATCGGTCATCCAAAACAGTTGTTATTTCATACGGCCTTTCCTCATTCAAACACACTGTTCGGCTTTCTCTGGGGAGGGGAGAATAAAAAGAAGAGAGCTGCCAGTATAATTGGTGGATATTGGATAAACAATATCCACCAATCATCGTGTGTGTCATAAACAGGAAGAGAAATGATCTGGGTACATTTAAACAAGGTTGCAGCAAAACTGATAAATGCTTTCAGTGCTGCTGCAGAATTGTTTTTTATTTTGTAATAATTATTTTCTTATTAAGGTGCATAAGCTTGCTGAGCTGCTGTGTGTTCGTTATTCTTAATCTAAAACGCTTAACCTTTTTGATCTTTGTAAAGCTTATAATTAACTCTCCTTAGGGCAGTACTTAAATTTACTATGACAGCCTACACCCTGCATAAACTCACTGTGCTTCTGTGTGTACAGTTCTCTTGATCTATGTGATATTCTCATGAAACCTTACTACAAAAACCCCCAGGGCAGTGACAGGCTTCCCCCAGCTGGAGGTCTCATCTCATTGACCATCTGTATTTAAAGAATCACTCAGGCCCAGTAAGGTCACTAGAATACTAAAGGTGGCCATACATCAGAAGATTATGGGCAGATTCGACCAAAAGACAAATTTATCTCTAATCGAATCTGATCAGGCGTTTCTGACATTATTGTCAGATCTGACAAGATTAGCTGCATGCTTCTTTCTGGTGTGATTCAGACACTACTGCAGCCAAATAGATCAGCAGAACAGCCAGGCAACAGGTATTGTTTAAAAGGAAATCAATATACCATATATCTTATACTATATCAATATATATCCATATACCTCTCACTTCCGTTTTCCTTTAACATGTAGTTATATAATAAGTTCCCATATCAGAATTCTACCCAGCTTCAGCTAAAGCAGTGTAACCAGGGGCGTAGCAATAGGGGGTGCAGAGGTAGCGACCGCATCGGGGCCCTTGGGCCAGAGGGGCCTCAAAGGGCCCTCCCTCAATTACAATATTAGCTCTCTATTGGTCCTGTGTTCATAATAATCACTTCTATAGATGCTTTGAATATTGGTAATCACTAACAAACTGTTCCCCATCCCCTTCTTGCACCTCTGACACTGTAGTTGCCATTGGCAGGTTTTGGTGCGCTGTATCAATTGTTATGTATAGAGTGCTTGGGGGGGCCCCATTGTAAAACTTGCATCGGGGCCCACAGCTCCTTAGCTACGCCACTGAGTGTAACTATGGTCTGCTATGTGACAGAGGGTATGTGGCTGAAAAAGTGCAGTGTGTAGTTACTGACAAGTACAGGAAACAGATTTTACAATGAACAGTAATACAATACTCTATATCCACTGCTATTATTTTATGGCAATATATGCAAGCTTAGGGGTCAGAGTATCAAGATGATTTAATTGCTGGGAAGACCATTCTTCATGATGTCTGTATCTACTAGTGGATCTATAGTAAATATAAAATGCTGTCAAAACAATCAGGAGATGTAAGTGGAAGCCTAAATCAAACCCAAAACACAGTAAAAAAAAAAAAAAAAAAAAAAAAAAGAAAGAAAAAAATGGAAAAAAGCAGAAATGTAAATGTGCAGGTTGTAAATTCCAGTGACAGCATGCATGATGTAATTTGCTCCAAAGGTGCAATTACCCTTTAAGTTCTTAATACTGAACCAACAGTTTCCACTATGTGAAGCCAGAGTATCAGCTTGATTGGGCAAGGCATATGCATCCTTAACAGTTTGAGTATTCAGCCATTTGATATCTGTATAGATTCTATGTTCTCCATATGGTTTCCATGCCAACACAAATGATGAGGCCAATTCATTATTACACTTAGAGATCATTTCTTTCTTCTGCATTTTATTCAAGAACTTAAAGAAAACCTGTGACGAGAAAAACCTCCCCTGGGGGGTACTCACCTCGGGTGGGGGAAGCCTCCGGATCCTTTTGAGGCTTCCCCCGTCCTCCTCTGTCCCACGGCGGCGGAGAAAATCCTCCCGGAGCGGTGGGGATGTAAATATTTACCTCCCGGGCTCTAGCGAAGGCGCAGTATTGGCTCTCCGCCTTGAAGATAGGCGGAAATAGCCGATCGCTGTTGGGCCGCTCTACTGCGCAGGCGCAAGTCTCCTGCACCCACGCAGTAGAGCGGACCCGACAGAGATCGGCTATTTTCGCCTATCTCCGTGCGGAGAGCCACAACAGCGCCCCCGCTGGAGCCAGGAAAGGTAAATAAATCAGCACTTGTCAGGTTTGTCGAGGGAGGATTCTGGGGCACTTCGGGGGAGCCAGCGCTGGACTGCCTGCAGCTACAGCGGAGGGGGAAGCCTCATTGGGACCCTTAGGCTTCCCCCTACCAAGGTGAGTACCCCCAGGGGACGTTTTCATTTTCTAAAACTGTGTAGGGAGAACTCTTTTGAAGGGAAGGCAAAAAAAGGTTGTTAGGTGTTAGGCATAGCGAATGTAAAAAACCTTTGGCTTCACTACGATCTAGGTTCCACTAAAAAGATCAATTTGTAGCAAACAATTAGCTCCTTTCTTTTACTGTTTTGTTTTTGTACTTTAGATGTTCGATTGGTTGGTTGGTTGGCTGATGTATGGCCACCTTAAAGCCTAGCACACATTTTGAAGATTTCAAGATAGTTCTGCAGATCATTTAGGTTGCAGTTTAGGTGTTCTTGCTGTACAGACATGATGTTCAGCAGGGGTGTAACAATAGCCACAGTGACCCCCACGACTGCGGGGGAGCCCAAGGGCTAGCTCCTCCTTCCACCTTGCAGAGCGTTAGCACAACTATGTGACTTTATTTTCCTGATCCTGCTGCCTCACATCTCCTCTTCATCCCAGCAGCCACTTGCTCTGTGCTGCATACACAGCCAGGGACAGATCAAGACCAAGTTGTGCCTGGGGCAAGGTCAGGTTTTGGCGCCTAAACTGCCATTCATTTTGCAGCCTTTTTAAGAATTCAACAAACTCCGCCTGGGGCAAGATACCCGCTTGCCCCCCCCCCCCCCCTCACCCCCCTAGATCCGTCCCTGTACACAGCTCCCGATCGTTGTGACATCAGGAGCTGTGTATGCAGCACAGAGTGAGTGGCTGCTCGGAGGAAGAGACTACTAACTACAGTGCATCTGCAGGGGGAGCATGGGATAATTCTGTTTGCTGGGGGCCAGGATATCTCTTGTTCTGCCTCTGTAAAAGGTTACATCAAATTACTCGTTCACAAATGATGACTGAGGAATTGCAGTTTATCTTCCTGTTGGAGAGACATTAGCTTTTATGTGAATACAACAAATGACTAGGAGTTTGAGAATCAGATGAGTACTTGTGGGATCCTTTGAGAGGACACCATATCATTGGCAGATTGCAAAAAGCCCTTGAACTTAGCATTGAACCCCTTGAACTTAGCATTAGTACCCCTTGGGGTACGCATACAACATGTTGAGAACGCTGATGATAGCGCATAGGATGGCAACACAGAACACTGGTGGCATAAGGTCCTTGAATAATGCTTTGCACTGCAAATAATATGAACAATATCTTAGTACAGAAAAACTAAATTTAAAAGAAGTAAGAACAAAATGTACGCCACTTATAAATTAACTGATGGGCCAAGGAGTTTACTCATCTTAATTGGAGTCCGTTCTACAGCTGGGACTGAGACACTAATCTGTGGGATCACAGCTTCATTCTGGGAGTCTCTGGAGGTCCATAACAGGAAAAACTATTAGGAGTTAATCGCTTTTTCACAGACCTTCACAAGGGAAGATCTGGAATCTGTAGCTAGTGCCAATAAACAGCCTTCCAAGCTGCGTTCTGAATTCTGAACAAACACAACAGGAAATAAAAATGTCCAGTGCTGGTCATAAAAAGTTATTTATGTAGTTAAGAGACAATATTATAGAAAGTCAGAAAATTCATAATATTAAGATTTATATAAGATAATATTCTGTTTAACTGTAACCCCAAACCTGAACCCATATACCTCCATATCTACAATACTAAATAATATGTCTAGCCCTAATTAATATGTGCATCCCATAACTACAGAAATTGCCTTACATATTAACACAAAATCCTGAGACTCAGTGCACACTATGCCAGATGCATAGCGTGGAGGAATCCCATTGGTCTGTTTTAATGCAATGGGGAGCCCAAGTGCTTATGCCTCTGCTGGGGCTCTGATCAGTATAGCAGGGTTTGACCTCAGTGGCAGCAGCAGCGGACCCAAGCGGTGGCAGCGATATAGATGAAGGCATGAGATGACAGAAGAAGGCAGAAGGTGATATATAGAGTTTATCTCTTTAATGTAGAAAATTAGTGGTATTTTCAAAATTATGCTTTACAGTTGTATGTGTATGCTACTATACCACTTAATAAAAATGTTTTGAAAACAAAAAAAAACAAGTAGGTGCTGGAACGGATAAGGTACTGTATGTTCCGTTTGACTTTAATTGTTTTCATCCGAACCCCCAGCATATGCTGTCTGGAAAAGTCCTGCATGCCGTAAGTTTGTGTTCCTGCACTGCAATGATGGTAATGACTCTCAGACAGTCTCCTGGGGTCCCCTCCATAGTGGCTGCCAACCCAGCCAGGTCGGTGGTTTCTATGCATGCGCGGCTGCGCTCCCATGACTGGGAGCATTCTGTGCAAGCGCAGAGGTGCTTGGGCCCGGCCAGGTCAACGGCCACTACAGAGGGGACCCCAGGAGACCCCAGGAGAGGATGAAAGTGGGCCTGTGGTGAGGGGTATATAGGCTTCTGGGGGCTGAGGGAAGCCCCGGGTAAGTAAATCTGCATATTCAGAACCCAGAGAGCTGTAGCTAAACTATACCTATAAACTATTCCTGCTGTTTGGTGCGCTGGAGGGTCAGTGTTTCACCTCTAGTGTTTGGCCATGAGACTTTTTTTACCACCAGGCAACGCCACTACATGTCAAACGTGACATGTACGGTGTTACCAAACACTACCGAATGGAGCTTGTGTCCAGCAGCCGGGAGGCTGAATTGCCCGACAAATGAGCAGTTCAGCTGCCTGTAGAAAAGAGGCCTTAATTCTGCTTAGCACCTGCAGGTCTGAGATTACCACTAAGCAATACCGTCACTACATAAAAGCAGAAATATGCTATAGAGAAAAAATATTGTTCCTTTCCAGGAAGGCTCATTTGATGAACCTTTCTATGTTAAACTCATAAAAATATTTCCACAATCATTAAAAGAAAAAAGATGTGATGCAAGAATAAATGATTGCCTTATAAGAACTTTTTACGGGAGCTTTTATTTCGTGACAAGAGCAACTGCAGCACGCAGGGAAATTTAGCATTTTGTTTTTCTGTCCGGCTCTCCTCACATATCCAAGCACCATGAAAATGTCCTGATAAATAAACTGTTCAATAAAAATGTAATGCTTTCCCTGAGAGAGCCTTGCAGGCTGCTCCAATGTCTCCAAGGATGTGTGGACATGTGGAATCAGTGAGGGGGGCATTTTGCTTTGCCAAACATTTTGAAAAACATACTGTATGCAGAAAGAATAAGCCTCATGATCATTAACTGATAGGCACTAATAAGGATTATGACAGTATGCCAAGCTGCAATGCTATTCACACTGGGACACACTGGGCATAATGATTAAGTCAGCTTCTGACAGATTTTGCCACCATATTACCTGCATTGCCCTTGTTACTTAGACTAGTAGCCATCTGCAGTCTACAGGCTGGCACTCGCAATGCAATTTTATCATCAGATCGATGGGTTGACTGATCATTACCAGCATGTCCGATCTTCTCCTAATCAAGAATGTGATTTATTTTGTGCAGTACTGATCTGAAAATCGATCCTGGTCTCGATCGGGAGCTTTTCGGACTTTCTGAAAAATTATCAATCACCCCATCGACCTGACAGAAATTGCATGATGTCATGTGTACCAGTCCTTAAAGCATGGACCTGAACTCAGAACTTTCCTTGCTGTTCTAAAAGATAAGCAACAGCATAATAACCTTTAAAGAAAAACATTTCTATGTTACAGTTGATACAAACCCCGCAATAAATCTGCAGCGAGTCTAATTTCTGCTTTAATGAAAGCAGACATAGGTTTAATATCCTTTACAAATGAGCTGATCTGCTGGGGCAGCCAGCTGACACAATTGAGAGATCAAATTACAAAATGTGATTAATCACAGATGAGGGAGAATTGGATAGGCTAAACTCTCTAAATATATACAGAGTGCACTTCTCTATGTTTTCTTTCTGTCCACTTTAATTTAGACCAGGTCCACTTTAATATAAAAATCAGTCAGGACAAACACACATGAGTAATTATTCTGAAATTAAACAAGCCGTCAAGGGTGCTGCTAATAAGTATTGGATAATATCCCCACATCTACGACTATAACAAATAAAACATATAACAATCATGCCCATACATAGAATTAAAAAAAAAACAGATTTATTTAGCAGTGCTGTCTGTGGAGAAAGATGCCAGTGTAATTGAAGCAAAGGGACAAACTCCAGTTCTTGCTGTTTCTGTGTATTATTGCTGTATTATTTTGGCGTGGTTAATTTATCTGCAACCCACCTTCCATTGTTGCTGCGCCTCCCAATCATCTTTCCCATTGTTTTATTGTTACCGACCCTTCCAAACTGCCTGGTCCAGTTAAAGGGTAACCAGGGCGAGTGTTCCAACACTTTAGCATACCCGACAGAATAGCATACAAATGCTACTGAGCATGTGCAAAGTGATGCAGGTCATACATTAACCCCATAATGCCCATCAGCAGCATTAACCTTGCAACCAGAGTTAGCTGCCTGGGTCCTGGTGTGCAATGTCCACTTCCTGCAACACCGCCAACTGCATTGTAAGTGGACGGCGTTGCAGGAAGTGACGTTAGTGGAGCGCACGCTGGAACGCGGAAAAGGTGAGTCCTCCCCGCCCGTGCCTCGTACTATCGGGTGCTTCCTAACTATTTACAGCTGGAGGGGAGCACAGATTGGGGGACCCAGGTGAGGGAGGGGGGGGTCCGACCCCCCTCCCCACGGCTAGGCCCAATACCCCCGTCCTGCCCGCTACCCCTCCGGCTCGGTGGCCGCCCCCCGCACCCACGGACGGGCGGGTGCCGCCCCTAGAAGTTTGCCGCCTGAGGCAAAAGTTTCACCCCGCCTCATGAGCGGGTCGGCCCTGAGGGTAACCAGTGAAACCAGTAGGAGGATCATCGCATACAAGCCACTGCTAAGGGGTACGTACTATACTGTGTATACAGCTGTTAGTTACTATTTGTGATTAGAATATGACAGGACTGATGTTCTTGCCGACAAACTTTAAACTATTAAATTCCCTCATAGGGTATTCTCAATGCTAGCTTTTTTAAAATAAAATATTGTGGCATTGTAAAGGGATTTGCTTCTATTGAGGACCTCTTAAGAACTTTCTCATACAGGCACAGCTGTAAGGAGGAGTACTACATTTACAGAGCAGTCAGAGGTGTATCTAGAGGGGTGCAGGCATAACTCATGCCATGGGCGCCACAGCAACATGGGCGCCATGCCTGCTCCTGTGCTGCACCCCATGCCTGCTCCTTTGTTGCGCTACTATGCCTGCCCCTGTGCTGCACCGCCATGCCTGAACCCAGGCCCCCTGTCACTAAGACCTCAAATCCGATCTAATTAATTTATGTATGTAGGGCGCACTTGGCCTTAGAATAGAGTACCGAGAGGGAATAGGAAGAGATGTTTCCAAAATAGTAACTTCAGCAATATACCAAGCCAAAAAACATAAGCAACTTTAACACATGTACACGAGAAAGGTTGCTGCTTTCTTTGGGGGGGGGGGGGGGGGAAGGGGGCTCTGACCCGGGGGGGGGGGGGGGGGCAATTTTAGTGTTTGCCATAGGCTCAATATTATTCAGATATGCCCCTGAGAACAGTACGTCACTTCCACCACTTGCGGCCCTTCCTACCAAATGTTACCATAGTACTGAGTAGATGCAGGCTCCCCAAAGGTACAGCGTTTAAGTAGTTAAGGGGTGTCAAACTCGAATACAATGTGAGCCAAAAGTGAACAATGGGACCAAGTTGTGGGCCAATCTCAATGTCTAGTGGCCACCTCCCTCCCTTATAAAGTTCTTTGGTGTCTATTGGCCCCTCTCCCTCCTCTATTACACCTGGGGTCTAGTGGCCGTTTTCTGGTGTCTAGTGACCCTCCCTCACCTTTACAGTTCCCAGGTGTCTAGTTGTCCTTCCACCCCTATACAATTTTCTGGTGTCTAGTGGTCCTCCTTACCCTATACAGTCCTCTGGTGTCTATTGGCCCCATGTCTCCTCTATACAGTTCAATGGTGTCTAGTGGCCCCTTCCATCCACTATACAGTTCCCTGGTGTAAAGTGGTCACCCTCCAACACCTAAAGAGTTCACTGGTGTCTAATGACTATCCTTACACCCCTATATGCTTCCCTGGTGTCTAGTGCTTTCCCCCTCTCTCTCCCATATGGTTTTCCTGGTGATCTAGGGATTCACCCCCAATATAGCTTCCCTAGAGGTCTACAGTGGGTCCAATATAATGCAAAGTGGGGAAACCACTTGTGAGCCAAATCTGAGTTTGAAGTGTATGAAGTAGGCAATGGTCTACATCAGAATGTCCTAATAGTGTCATCGGTAGGTGACAGACTACTTTGTCTGGCTACACACTATTTGGCATGCTTTTTCTGAGCACCTTTTCGTATGTATGTCACTTGCGCCCTTGTTGCTTTCTCCCTCCCTGGTAGCCAAGTGCCCTCCCCTGTGTGGTGGTGGTAATAGGCTGGTAGCAGGTCTTAATAGATACTGGATGACTACCTTAAGGTATATCTGAGTCATAATGAAAGTTTCCCCTTTTACCTACCTGGGGCTTCTTCCAGTACAGGCACAGAGTAACAGCTTATACTGCACATACTGGAGATAGCATAGGTCAGCACACGCTGCAGTTAGTTTAATATCAGTACAGGAACAGAGTAACAGCTTATACTGGAGGTAGCAGAGATCAATACACATATCAGTTTAGGTACATAGTAACAGCTTATGCTGTACATACTGGAGCTAGCAGAGATTAGCACACATTGCAGCTAGTTTACTATCAGTACAGTCACATAGTGACAGCTTATACTGTATATACTGGAGGTAGCAGAGATCAGCACACACTGCAGCTAGATTACTATCACTGCAGGCACAGAGTAACAGCTTTTACTGTACATATTGGAGGCAGCAGAGATCAGCACACACTGCAGCTAGTATACTATCAGTACAGGCATAGAGTATCATCTTATACTGTACACACTGGAGGTAACAGGTATAGTAGCTAGATCTGTGTCCCCTAACAAACCCCCCCCCTTTTTTCTGCAGTATAATAGCTAGATGTGTCCCCTAATCCACCCCCAATACACACAGTATAGTAGCTAGGTCTGTACCCCCTTCCCCCAGTATACTAGATGTGTCCCCTAATACAGACACCCCCTCCCCCCCCCAAAAAAAAAAACAACAACACACACACTGTAGTAGCTAGAAGTGTCCCAGCCCCCCTCCCCAGTGTGGTAGCTCCTCTACCCCCCCCCCCCACCCCCCCAGCATTACTGACTTACAAAGTGTGTGGGTGTGGAATGGGGGGGGGCAGGTAGGCAGTACACTCACCTCCTTCTTGTTATTTCAGGGGTTGCAGGTCTCATCTCTCTTCTCTGTAGTGTAGCTCTGCACTACCTGCTTAGTTCTGACATCAGGCAGTGCAGGAAGTGCAGAGTAGCTACACTACAGAGAGGAGATAGACGGACCTGCATTGCCTGAAACAAGGTAGAGGTGAGAGTGCTTGCCTGCCTGCCTATTGGTGCCTATTACATCTCCTTCCACAGGCTGCCAGTTGCAGCTCTCCCACTAGCAGCAGTGGTAATAGGCTGATAGCCGCGGGTCCCCGCCCACACTTCATATTTATTAGCTTGCAGTCAGCGGTCCTGGCAGCTTCAAGTCCTCAGCAGAAGCAATGCAATACGCTCCTCTTCTCTGGCGCAGAGTTTGGACTTTTCGGGCGCCATTGCGTGACAACACTGGCTGTCTCCTAGTTTAGGCTTACTTATGTGTAGCAGCTACTTCTCCCAGGCCAGGGAAGTATTCATGCGCAGCAGGATGGTAAGAAAATAGCCCCCCCCCATCACCATCTTGCTGCTTGAAGTTGTGATGAAGTGTGGGGGACGGTGACTGTGGGTGGTGGATACTTGCTTGGGGGGAGGGATAATAATAAATGTTGTCATTTTATTTTTAAAAAATAGTGACCTGCCGCAGGGACTGCCCCCCACCCCCCGGCCGCACTGGCTGCTATGGTTATCCCTGCACCACTGTAATTAATTATTTTCAACACGTGCACTAACTGAAGGGCTGGCAGCAAAATGGGTGCTCCCAAATTTTTAAGGATGTACAGTGGGGTGCGAAAGTTTGGGCAACCTTGTTAATCGTCATGATTTTTCTGTATAAATCGTTCGTTTTTACGATAAAAAATGTCAGTTAAATATTTCATATAGGAGACACACACAGTGATATTTGAGAAGTGAAATGAAGTTTATTAGATTTACAGAGAGTGTGCAATAATTGTTTAAATAAAATTAGGCAGGTGCATAAATGTGGGCACTGTTGTAATTTTATTGATTCCTAAACCTTTCGAACTAATTATTGGAACTCAAATTGGCTTGGTAAGCTCAGTGACCCCTGACGTACATACACAGGTGAATCCAATTATGAGAAAGAGTATTTAAGGGAGTCAATTGTAAGTTTCCCTTCTCTTTTAAGTTTCTCTGAAACAACTCTCAAATTACCTGAAGACAAAGATTGTTCACCATTGTGGTTTAGGGGAAGGATACAGAAAGCTGTCTCAGAAATTTTAGCTGTTTGTTTCCACAGTTAGGAACATATTGAGGAAATGAAAAACCACAGGCTCAGTTCAAGTTAAGGCTCGAAGTGGCAGACCAAGAAAAATCTTGGATAAACAGGAGCGACAAATGGTGAGAACAGTCAGAGTCAACCCACAGGCTAGCACCAAACACCTACAACATCATCTTGCTGCAGATGCAGTCACTGTGCATCGTTCAACCATTCGGCACACTTTATACAAGGAGATGCTGTATGCAGAGGAAGCCGTTTTTTCCGCCTACGGCACAAACAGAGCCGCTTGAAGTATGCTGAAGCACATTTGGACAAGCCAGCTTCATTTTGGAATAAGGTGCTGTGGACTGCTGAAACTAAAATTGAGTTATTTGGGCATAACAAGGGGCGTTATGCATGGAGGAAAAACAACATGCATTTCAAGAAAAATACCTGCTACCTACAGTAAAATATGGTGGTGGTTCCATCATGCTGTGGGGCTGTGTGGCCAGTGCAGGGACTGGAAATCTTGTCAAAGTTGAGGGACACATGGACTCCACTCAGTATTAGCAGATTCTGGAGAACAATGGTCAGGAATCAGTGACAAAGCTGAAGCTGCGAACCTAAACACTGCTCAGAGGTGCCAAGCGTGTCTCGGACCTACAGTTGTATGATACTCCTGTTGTTTAATGCCTGATGAAGCGGGACTGTGCCCGTGAAACACGTTGCAGTTATTGTTCGTGGAGTATGTAAATAAATTGCCTTTTTGTTACTTACGACGGCATCGGGTCGTTTTCTGTGTGGTCGGTCCACCGCCGCCGCCTGAATATTTTAAACATTTTATTGTAATTTTTCCTTTTGGCGCCTCTGTACCTTCACTGCTCAAAATCCACTATGGCATTCACGCAGAGGAACAAGTACAATGTTCTGGAATGGCCATCTCAGTGCCCAGACCTAAATATAACTGAAAATCTGTGGTGTGAGTTAAAGCTGAGCTGTCCATGCTCGGAAGCCATCAAACCTGAATGAACTAGAGATGTTTTGTAAAGAGGAGTGGTCCAAAATACCTTCAACTAGAATCCAGACTCTCATTGGAACCTACAGGAAGTGTTTGGAGGCTGTAATTTCTGCAAAAGGAGGATCTACTATATATTGATTTCATTTCTTTTTTCTGATGCCCAAATTTATTCACCTGCCTAATTTTGTTTTTTACAATTATTGCACACTTTCGGTAAATCCAATAAACTTAATTTCACTTCTCAAATATCACCGTGTGTGTGTCTCCTATAGTATATGATATATTTAAATGACATTTTTATCGTAACAACAAACAATTTATAAAGGAAAATCATAACGATTAACAACGTTGCCCAAACTTTCGCATCCCACTGTATTTATACAATTTCAACCCATAGGTCAGCTTTCTTGTGGCACCCTTTCTTTTTGCAGCCATCCCTACCATTCCATGTGCAGCCACCTCTTTTATGTGTAACATACATACACAGAGGCCGCTCTCTTTCATGTACTTGGGCAGCAGCTTTCCCCGTCTGTTGCTCTCCATCCTTTTTCCATTTGCAGCCTTCTCTTCCATATACAGACATTCTTTTCCCATGTCCAGCTGCCCCCTTGGGCAGCAGTTGCCCGAGGCCGGGCTTGTGCAGCCTTACTGGAAATCTGGCTCTGCAAGATACCAGATTGTATTAAGATCGTGATAAAGGAACTATGGAGGGGAAAGGTGATTGTGGGCTCAGATTCAAGGTTCACAGTTTGAAATAATGCATGCCATCATTTCTTACAAGTTACAAAGGTGACCATTTTACATTAAAGCCAACTTATGCAGGCCTCCTTAATAAAAGACACAAAAGGATGGGGTATCTTGACACCGTAAAGGAAAAAGACACAGGAAACAAAAATGGGTGCCCACATTGCGTTAGTTCCTGAAAAGAGGAAATTGTAAAATACAAAGGGCTACTCACAAAGGCTGGGGGGCAACTAACCACTTGAAGCAGGTGGAGACAATTAGCCTGACTTCACTTGGGGTGTGCAGGCTGGATTTGATTTGGTTGCTTTCCTTCTTACAAAAAGACTGGCTATTATGATAGTTTACACCCAGGGCCGGATTACCGACCAGGCAACAAAAGCAGTCGCTTGGGGCCCCATTCAGAGTCAAAGGGGCCCCATTAGCACATAAACCAGCCCTTGCCATCCTGTCAGCGGTGGCTGGATGGTATAATGGTTAAAGGGACTCTGAGCAATGCAGTAACTATGGAAAGATGCATATCATTTTAAAGCTCTCTTTCTCCTCTTTCCAATGATATCTAAACGGCTGCTCTATGCCTTTTAGTTTTCGATATTTTCGCGATTGAAATCGCGGCCACAGGACGACTTTTCTCCAAAGTCAGCGGTGGCTGGATGGTATAATGGTTAAAGGGACTCTGAGCAGTGCAGTAGCTATGGAAAGATTCATATCATTTTAAAGCTCTCTTTCTCCTCTTTCCAATGATATACAAACAGCTGCTCTATGCCTTTTAGTTTTCGATATTTTCGCGATCGAAATCGCGGCCACAGGACGACTTTTCTCCAAAGTCAGCGGTGGCTGGATGGTATAATTGTTAAAGGGACTCTGAGCAGTGCAGTAACTATGGAAAGATTCATATCATTTTAAAGCTCTCTTTCTCCTCTTTCCAATGATATATAAACAGCTGCTCTATGCCTTTTAGTTTTGGATATTTTCACGATCGAAATCACGGCCACAGGACGTCCTTTCTCCAAAGTTGGCAGCTCGATTCAGCACAATGCAATGAAATATAAGGAACCCAGGGGGATATAATTACAAACATCATGCTGGTAGGTGTGAGGATGTAATGAATTAGTTGTGGGTATGCTTAAAGGCATATCCACAGGCACTGCTTGGAGTCCCTTTAAGGGCTCTGCCGCTGACACAGGAGACCAGGGTTCGAATCTCAGCTCTGCCTGTTCAGTAAGCCAGCACCTATTCAGTAGGAGACCGTAGGCAAGTCTCTCTAACACTGCTACTGCCTATAGGGCGCGTCCTAGTGGCTGCAGCTCTGGCGCTTTGAGTCCACCAGGAGAAAAGCGCGATATAAATGTTATTTGTCTTGTCTTGTCAAATGATGCCGTGCGCTGCTGATTGTCTTCAGAGCCAGGCTCTCCTCCTAGGTCCCCCTCCTGCTACTGTGCACTCTGCTGCTGCCCACTCCACCCTCCCTTCCCACAGAGAACCACAGCTGCAGCAAGAATGATAGCAGCAGATGGCAAACGCTCACTCACCTATCCATGATCCAAGCAATAGAGATCCCGTCATCTGAAACCCATCTGTCTCTTCTACAGAGCAGCCGCTCGCTCTGAACTTCCTGATTCTCAGATCAGACATGAAGTAGGAAGTAGTAATAGTAGTAGTAACAGAGCGGCAGCACTCTAGAGGAGAGAGATGGGCTCCGGATGACGGGACCTCTATTGCTTGGATCGCAATAGGTGAATGTGATTCGTCTGGTGCTGTCATTCTCCCCCACTGCGGCTGCCTTCTCTGCTGGACTATCGTATTCACTGGGATGGAGGCTGCATGGTGGCTGTCTAGTTTGGGAGGAAATTGGTTGTTCGGTGGTGGGAGTGGTTATGTAATTCTGTCTGGGGAACGGCTTCCGGTTTGGCGGTGTCCAGAGCTTTCTGCTATTGCCAGGCTGGAGATGCAGGGGGAAAGTGCTGCTGCTGTGATATCTGGCGCCCTCTTCACAGGGGTGCCCCAGCCCCTGAGTGCAAATGTCCCAGCCATTCATCTCTCACTCTGCATTTTGCCGCTGCTATTCCCTGCATTGTGCACCCACAGAGGAAAGCGTGCTGTTGCCCATAGCAACCAGTAGCTCGGCTGCCCGGTGTGTGCGACATATTGCTGTGCAGCTGCATCTTCTGATTCTATTACGACATGATGGGGGGGCCCAAATCAGTTACTTTGCTTAGGGCCCCATTTAGCCTTAATCCGGCTCTGTTTACACCACGTGAGGCCACAAAGGAGCCATCCTACAGCGGTGTGTGGGGGGTATATATATAAGCACAATAGGGGCACAATAGGGGTAAATAGGCGCCCAGTTGTAGATAAAGTTCTTTACCCCTATTGTCCTTAAAAAAAGAAACTCATCATTAAGGTTGTACTGTGCCTGAGGATGCCTCTGCTGCAAATAAACAATGTGGAACCTATCATGAAGGTACAGAAAAAGCCCCATGGCACTAGCATTCCCTGTTAACCATCTAGTTACTTTTGTGGGAGAGCTGGACCTCAGTGAAGATGTTCATGACTTAGTCTATTTCTGCATACACACAAAAACCCATAGGACCCTTTAATAACTTTTTGCCCCCCTCTGCTGTACGGGCTCATTAGAAGGAATCACATTACCACTACATTAGTATTGGGTGTGTGAATTAATGAGACGACATGCTTGATAGACAAATTGCAGAGTAAACTTAATCCCTCATCAGAATTGCTCAATTACTGAAGAGTTGCATGTAAAATAAACAAAACAACCGTTTCTTCATTAATGCTCTGGCAGGAGGCCATGTTTGCTTATATTCTGCATAAATGAAACACCATTTGGAGGTAATTTGGAATCTTTCTGTGCAGATGGAGTGGAAGCATTAAACAGCCATGGAAGTGGCAGCACCGTGAACATTCGGCTAACAGAGTTTATCAAAGTGTGGAAAGATCAAAATTACTGCTGAGTTGTGAAAACATTATCCCTCTGTTTAGAGGATTCTAAAATGTTTCATTAGCAGTGCTAATAACATGTGTAATTGCCATTGGTAAAAGGTCACTAACAGTGCAATACAAACTCAGGCAAAAGTCTAATAACGTTAAATGAGTTCACATTACAATCTGTACAATTGCTTCAGCTGAAGGCACCCTACTGCTCTCTTAATGTGTGACACACACTCTCTTAGATTTTAGTATCCTTAAATACATTTGTTCATGGATAAGACCCAAAATCAGAAAGATCCTAAATTGCTACTTCTCTAGCAACAACTACAACCCTTCAAAACATGTGGATCCATAGCTCCAAGGGTGTAGCAAATAGCCATAGCAGCCATAGCAATTGCTTTGGGGCCCTGGAGCATATTAGGCCCAAGTAGTAATTGATGTGTTAACTAATAATTTTCCTGTGTTTCTTCATCCTCTGACTTTACCTCGGTACCCATAGACTATATGAAGTGTAACTTGCCTAGGAATGCATATTGCCCAGTCAATTCATACTGTATTGGGTAGGGACAGGTGGCATTGCCCAAGAGTGCCTAAGTCTGAGGGCCCCATCAAATTTATGCTTCGGGCCCCATAATCCCTAGCTATGCCTCTGCATAGCTCCCAGCTGTTCCTTTTTGAAATGGACAGTCCATCGTTTGGAACCAAATCCCTATGACCCTCTTTCATCCTAATTTATCCCTCTTTCAGGACTGATGTACACAACTGTATAAACATATGTATTCTCTATATGAATGTGTTTCTGCAACTTTATTTATGCTCTCTAGATTAAAAACATTGCTTATTTTCAGATGCCACTATACAGGGCCGGATTTGTGGGAAGGCATTCAAGGCCGGTTCCTAGGGCGGCAGATTTCAAAGGGCGCATTGCAAACATGCACGCCGCAAATTGTAAATTGCTTGGTCCGATCTGAGTCATCCAACTACCTGCTGCAAAGTCCTATGATAACTTCAGTGCCGCGGGCAGCAACGGACATATCTCCGCCCTCCGGCGCCTCCTCCACCCCAGTTCCTGCCTGTCAGCCTGCTGGAGGATTGTGGGGATTCTGGGGAAGTCAGTGGCAGTGTGCGGCGCAATTCGGCTAGAGGCTGGTGCGTGGCTGCTGGTGGCTCATCATACACACAGCAGCTCCAGGACTTCTGGGAAGGAGGGAGACAAGAACGGGGGAGGATGAAAGAGAGCCAACTGCATAGAGGAGGGCGTCAGAGGAGGAGAGGAGAGGCAGGTACCCCTCACCCGGGACGGACAGTGTCGGCTCCATGACTATGAAAAGAAACAGGCTGCGTGAGTGACAGCTGGGGGAGGGGACAATGGACGGACTGCAAGGCTCAGCATGAATCAAGAGAGCACCTGAAAAGCTAAAAGTGCCAGCATAGCCTTCACCTAAAGCACTGCAAGTGTCAACATAGCCTGTACCGGTTACATAGTGCAACAGCCAGGTACAAGCAATGCTGACACTTATAGTGCATTACACACAGGCTATGCTGGCACTTTTAGTTCGTCACACACAAGCACATATAGATTATACTTGTACTTGTAGATCATCACATACAGGCTATACTTTCAATTGTAGTGCATCACATACAGGCTATACTTTCACTTGTAGTGCAATTTGCATTTCAAGTGCCAGTATAGCCTGTATGTGATGCACTACAAGTGCCAGTATAGCCTGTATGTGATGCACTACAAGTGCCAGTATAGCCTGTATGTGATGCACTACAAGTGCCAGTATAGCCTGTATGTGGTGCACTACAAGTGCCAGTATAGCCTGTATGTGGTGCACTACAAGTGCCAGTATAGCCTGTATGTGATGCACTACAAGTGCCAGTATAGCCTGTATGTGGTGCACTACAAGTGCCAGTATAGCCTGTATGTGGTGCACTACAAGTGCTAGTATAGCCTGTATGTGATGCACTACAAGTGCCAGTATAGCCTGTATGTGATGCACTACATGTCAGCACAGACTGTGTGAGAGGCACTACAAGTGCCAGTATAACCTGTGTGTGGCACTACCAGCTTAGTCTGTACCTGTGGTGAATAATCACTGGTACTGGTCTACTGTAGGTATGGTGAGCAGACGTTCCACTTTGCTGGGCACACGTCCTGTCCTAGGCTGAAATTTGTCCCAGGCAATGTCCCGGGTTGTCCCAGGTTGGCCGCCGGACATCCTGGCTGCGGGACTCTGGGTGGTTGCCCACCGCCCAAATCCAGAAGATGTATGGCAGCTCCTACCCTCCTCCGAGGTGTGTAGGCAGGTGACGGTGCCACAACTAGCACATACAGGACTGCACTCCACCTGTCAGGCCAAACCACTTCCTCCCTCTTGGTAGCGTCAGGGAGGAAGAAGCGACAAAGTCACATGATGCCGTGCACACCTGCACTCTATCCAACAGTTTTTTGGCACCACAACTTCCCACCTGTGGGTGGTCACATGGCTGTGTCTGATGTCAGGATTAGCCATCTACTGCTAGGCAGGTGCGATTGCGGCAGATTTGACTCCAAATCACAGCCAGCTCTGGAGGATGCGGGGTAAGGGGGAGCTGAAGACACACAGGAGAGGTATACACAACAGGCTTGGTACCAGAGACTTTGTCTGTGTTTGGTGATTGTTTATGACACTGTGCAACAGTGCAGGAAACATGAGTTTGTCTTACCTACTAGCTGTTTGTTTAATGCACGCAGCCACAGCTCAGTCCTCAATCTGAACCGTATCTCCCTGTGTTTTCTAAATATGCTATTAATTAAAAAAAATGATCAGATAATTGTATAGTTGATAAAGTATGTTGACCAGACATCCTGCTTTACCTGGGACAGGACACAGATTTAGGGTCCTCTGTTTCTCTGGCCACTTTGTTAGGTACATCTTGCTAGTACTGAGTTTGACACCTTTTTGCCTTCAGAACTGCCTTATTCTTCATAGCATTTCTCTGAAATTTTGATACACACTGACATGATAGCATCACGCAGTTTTTGCAGTTATGAGTCATCCATGATGTGAATCTCCCATTCCACCATATCATGGGGAAACTCTACTTTATTATGTGTTTGGGGAATGTTGTCTAACTACCTTTAGGGTCACTTTTCCTGTGTTTTAACTTACATTGCAGTTAGCACTGTCCGTGCCATGGCTGGCCACGCCTATTTTTCGCCACGGCTACCTCACTCTGAATCCCCCCACCATCACCTTATCGCTTATTTAGAAAAAGAAAAAAAAAATTAGGATTGATCAGGGGCTGGTGATAGTGGGCCTAGGGGGCGGCTGGTGATAGTGGGCCTAGGGCGGTAAAAAGTACAAATCCGGCCCTGCCAGTATAAAGAAAAAGAAGTAATCACAGAAATGATCACTGTAGATTGAATTATCAAAATATGGGGCATATTCACAAGAGTCAGATAAAGCTGTCATGTGCAGAAAGCACATAGATATTTTACCATTGATTATGGTAACAAGATGGCACCTAAGTGCAATTAGCTTTACCCATGTTACCTAGGTAATGCACCAGGGAACATATGCAATTAACTTTTTCTCCTAGGAGATAATTTTTCATCTTCCATTTAGAATTATTTTTAGCACTTTGAAATGGAAAAAGAAGTAAAAAGTAGGTGAAAAGTACTAACAAAATTATTTTGAGTATTTTTTTGCTTACTGGTGATTTAAAGTGCATTTTATGGTTAAGGTGTGAAAATATCACCTAGGAGAAAACTAAGGAGAAAAAGTGAATTGCATATGGCCCCATGAGCCTGATTCTATGCACATCCTATCAATAAAATGCTTTTTGAGCTATCATCAAGAAAATATTCAGAATCATTTTAACAGTACTTTATCACCTACTTTTTGGTACTTTTTCAATTGCAAAGTTATTTTAAAATGATGGCAATAATCTCCTAGGAGAAAACTTAGGAGAAAAAGTGAATAGAATCGGGCCCCATGAGTGTTGATAGAGTTACAACACTCACAAAATTGCTCCCTGCACATGACAACTTTACCAGACTTGTGTGAATATGCCCCCATGTGTCTTGCCCATGAATACGTTTATGTGATAAGAAATGTCTCAGTGGCATAACTGGGGTTTGGCAGGGACGTAGCATTTTGGTGTCCATTTTTTCATCTCAAAAATGTAAGACGTATGTGACTAAAGGTGGCCACACACACCATACAATTTTTTAAATATCTTTTCAATTCAAGAACTGTAATACATTTCTCTGATTGTTTGTAACATTTTAAAAATCTGAGCAATGTACCACAAACACATGTTCATTTTTTTCCAATTATGAAAAAATTATTGAAAACTCAGAAAAAATTGCTTGGGTCTATACATCAAGTAATTGACAATCTACCACACACCATTTAATTGTCATATAAATTGATCAGAAAATCCAACACTCCCGATCTTCTTTTATAGAATTAAAAAAGGGAAATTAGATCAGAATTTTCAAACGAATAAAAAAAAGCTTTCGTGTTTTGGGGACAAACAATGTTTTTTATAGAATTGCTGTAAAATTGAATCATTTTATTATATGGTGTGTGTGGCCACCTTAAGGGAATCACATGGATGGCAGGTATTTAACCTGGAATGGATTCTTCCCTGAAAAGTCTTCTGTTGCTGTATACAGTATGCCCACTTTATAGAGAATTTATGTGTGCATCAAACCAAGTAACACCTGACAAATCTGGCTTTGCAAATTTGGCCTAATTGGCTACTCACAAGACATGGCTCATGCAAATATGCATTTGCTTTCACATGCCAAAGTTTGTAGGGTTAAAACCAATACCGCAAAACGGTTGCCCTCGCCGTGGCGCTCCTGGATAGTGCTAATTTTTGTTGGTTCAACCTGGGACGAGGGGGTGGAGGGGGCGGGGCGAGGTAATGGGGGTTGCGGCGCTAGCGCAGCGTTCCGTAAAATGGGCGTGGCCATGACATTGTATGGGCGGAGCTAGAATAATGATGTAACAGCGAGGCATAAGAAAGCAGTGTTTACGCCATGGAAGATTCGCATTTTATAATCATCTTTAAAATATAAAACAAGAAACTCTTCCCAAAAGCTTTTTCCCAAGTACATCTCCCAGCTCCCACCCCACTATGCAATAAATACACACAAAATCTGCAATGGACACTTCTTTAGCCAGATTCTCTCCCTTCCTGTGGGTACACATGTAATAAAGGCGGCAACAAAAAAGGGCAACAGATATTGCCGCTAGTAGAATAAAGGTAAAATTACCAATATTCTACTACTTAAATCCCTTAGGAAATTTCAGTAATCTTTACTGATATTGTATTATGACTTAACCTAACCCTACTCACAGACAGAACTCTCCCTCTACCGATTCCTAACCCTTACCCCCACCCTCTACCGATGCCTACCCTTTAACCCCCACTTTACTGATGCCTAATCCTTAACCCTTCCTCTACCAATGCCTAATCCTTAACCCTCCCTCTATCAATACCCAACCCTTAATCCTTCCTCTACCCATCCCTAACCTTTAACCCTCTTTCTACCAATGCCTAACCCCAAACCTCCCCCTCCCCTGTTGGTGCCTTACTCTTAACCCTCTCTCCCATGGTGCTTAACCCTTGACACCACCCCCCTCCCGCCACACAAACACCATTAGCACAGCATTACAGGGAAATTTTAGCGCCTGGAGGCTTCCACTATGTGATTTTCGTATTGAGAATTTCTATTGCGGTTACATGCATTTCCTATGCTTTTCATACTGAGACTTCCACTATATAATTTTTGTATTGAGATTTCCTAATGCCGTTATATGTTTTTCGGACTTAGATTTCCACTATATAATTTTCGCTTAGAGACTTCCCATTGGTGTTAAAAAATATTGTGCTCCCATATTGTACTGTGGGCGCTGCAAAAGCCGTTAATAACATTGTGCTCTTTTTAACCATTTGACATGTGCCCTTTTTACCTGCTTCGTTCAATTGTTCTCCACTCTACCTATGCTACAGAATATAAGAACAGAATCCTGATAATGAGTAGTGGTAATGTGCACTGAGGATGACTGGCTCATATATTGGGGTAAAGAGTATAATACTTACCTCTCAGTTACACATACCTATGTCTACCATAGTCCAGGGTGGTCAGAACTCTATATGTATGGCTGGCTTTCTGTATGTATGGCTGGATCTTGCTCAGTGAATGCATGCACACCAGTTTCTGATATGCACAGTGGCAGTTAAAAATAGTAAATCTACTTTACTAAGCTCCAGTACTTGGTTCTGCACTTACAAAACTGCAGTGAACTTGGGAGTAAAGGTACATTTCCACTAGAAGCCTGCAAATTCACACGCTATTTTTCGGACGCATAATGGCATGTGTACACACAACTTCACATATGTATCCATTCATTTTAGACATGCAAATTCTCATGCGCAATGGCTACATTTTGTTTGTTTGTTTTTTCTTTTTTTCCATTCTTTGTTTCTATTGACATAACATGAAAACACGCAAAAAGAATGGATGTGAAAATCGTAGGCAGCGTAGGCAATCGTATCCAGAAAATTGTGGCACCACTGTCCACATTTTTCCTGGATGCAAATTTCTAATGGAAACTGGCCCATTAAAATGCATTGCTATGCAAATTCGTGTGCAGCAAATACACAGAGGAAATGGGCCCTAAATGTAGCCACTCAATTATAGATTTTTCAGTTCAATTACCAGCATATTCTATTAAGTTGCTCGAATCTCTATGCCACAAAATGTCCGATCGATAAGAATTTGGATCGTTACCCCAAATCGATCAAAATTATTGATTGAACTGGGTGGGAAATCTATTGATTGGAGGCAGGGCAAATTTATTTCTTTTAATATATTTTAGTGCCTTACTTCCAATTCTCATACATCATTTCAAAGACATTAGCAAAGTATTGATCTTATATCAATGATTAATAAGAGACGTGATCAACTAAAATTACTTTGCATGAACAAAGCTATGTGTAAAAGATTAGCTATTTAGTAACAACAATGTTATATTGCTATATATGTTATATATAGTATATGCAATGTTCCACTTAGTTCTTTCTCTGTATTTTATATTTTCACAGAATGTTTGATATAAAGAAAATCATACTGGTACAATGTAACACTTATGATTGTCTTATACACAAGTAGTCAAGTACCAATAAAAAGTTAAATTTGAAAAAAAGTGTAAAAATGATAACATGCAGAGAAAAATATATTTTAAAACATGCCCTCAAATTGCCCCAGCACTGTGCACAGCATCCCCGAGAATAATGGCTGAATATAGCTGTAATTTAATTTAATTTTTTTCCAAATATCAGCAGCTACTTTAGCTATGACCCAACAGAGAAACATAACTTCATCAGCATGCTCTTAGCGTTGGGCAATAGTCAATCTGACCCATAATTGCAACAAAAAGCACTTAAAGGGAACCTTAACTGAGAGGAATATGGATGCTTCCTTTTAAACAATACCAGTTGCCTGGCATCCTGCTGATCTCTGCGGCTGCAGTAGTGGCTGAATCACACACCTGAAACAAGCATGCAGCTAATCCAGTCTGACTTCAGTCAGAGCACCTGATCTGCATGCTTGATGAGGGCTTGTGGCTAAATGTATTAGAGACACGGCATCAGCAGGAGAGTCTGGCAACTGGCATTATTTTAAAAGAAAAAATCCACATCCTTCTCAGTTTAGGTTTCCTTTAAAGGACTACTATGGGGGGTAGGAGGAAAAAAAAGAGTTGGACTTACCTGGGGCTTCTAATGGTCCCCCGCAGGTGTCCTGTGCCCGCTCAGCCACTCACCGATGCAGACTGTACTGGGCCTGCGCAATACACTCCTGGTGACGTTAGCAGGAGCGAGGACACGGCCGCACAGGTACAGTGGTTTTCCGACTTTAAAATTGGAAATTCCAGAAGTGAACTAGAGATGGGGACAGGAGCATTGGTGAGGCTGCGTGGGCACAGGACGTCTGCGGGGGACCATTAGAATCCCTAGGTAAATTCAACTCTTTTTCCCCTACCCCACCCCCTTCCCACTACATTAGTCCTTTATAAAAACATGAGAATTTTAATTGCAGTTGCAGCGCCCCGTGATTGCCATTTTTCCACTAGCAATCAAGATAAAATCACAAACGCAAGCAATTGTGATTTTTCATTAATTTTGTTATGCAGTTGTTAATTTGCATTTAACATAAAAGCACTATCGCTTCAAAAATCGCTCCAGAAAGTGATTGCAATTTACAGAAAATTTAATTTCTACAGTGGAAAATACTTTTCATGATTCCCATGTTAAAGTAGCAACTCTAGTGATTTAAAAATCGCTAGCGATTTGCAAATAGCTCTCAGTGGAAAAGGGCCCTTAAGGTTGTGTGCACAATTGACACCCGCTATGTTGAACTTCTCTGTGTGTGCATGCCAACATCTTCCCTGTATTTACTTTTATTATTATGGCTCTGTACAAATTAACAAGCTGACATATCATTGCATTCCAGCGGATCTGGAGGTGTGTTTAGCTTCTAAGGGAAACAATGGTTAATTTGCATATATTCAACAGAACAGAAACTTTTTTGCTACTATCATAAATTCAACAGTGATGCACTGGGAAACATCTCAAGCTCACTCCAACCTGAATTATCTCAAATTATTTCTGTTTTAAGAAAGCAAACTTTTGTTTTCCTTTTATAAATACACAGTAAATAATTCCATGGTCAAATGCTGCCCCCCTGTGGATGATTACTTAACTGCTGAATAGAAACATACTGTAGTAGGCAATCATGTCTTTTATATCAGAGTCAGAATTAATTTATTTGGCCAAATAAGTTTGTACTTACAAGGAATTTGACTTGGCAGTTGCAAACAGAACAATTCAAGGACAGTGTATAAGTTATAGTGGCAGTTATAGTGGCAGGGAACGGGGTGAGAAGTGTTCATTTTAAACAAGGACTCTAAGGGCCCATTCACACTTGTGCGTTTTCAGAGCGATTTCAAAAACGTGTGCACAATGAAAGTGTTTGGAAGTGTTCTCATCTAAGCGTTTAGCGATTTGCTGAAACGCAAACGCGTTGCATGCATCGTTTTCTGAGCGATTCTGGAGTGATTAGCGATTCAATAAAAATATTTGAATTGAACTAGAAATCGCAAAACGCTAATCGCTGGAAAAACACTCTCTATACAGTAAAAAATCGCTAGGAAAAAAACACCATAAAAACGCTCAGCGTTTTGCGTTAGCGTTTAGCGTTTTCTAGTGTGAATGGGCCCTTTGGCCTGGTGCACACCAAAAAATGCTAGCAGATCCGCAAAACGGTAGCGGATTTTGGAACGCTTTGTCTTATTATTTAGCTGCGTTTTGCTAGCGTTTTGCGGTAGCGTGTTGTATGCGTTTTTGTAGCGTTTTGCGTTTTTTAAGGAAAGAGGTTGAAAGAGTTGAAACAAAGGGTTAAAAGTAGATATATTGATGACACATGTGGATCAAATGAAGGAATTGAAGTGAAATCACCAATATAAAAAGGGAGTGCTCCTTCACAGCATTGTGGGTTAGTTGAGGAGAGGCAGGGGCGCCTCTAGCCTTCTTGTCACTCCAGGCAAGAAATCCTGTGGCGCCCCCCCCCCCCCCCATAAAAAATAAAACAAAAATCATATACATTATAGAACACTTCACACATGATATAAGCCATCAGAGAGAGATAACTATGAAATGGGGCCCTAGGCAAGATAACACTTTGCCCTCCACTGATGGTCACCTGGCTTATTTAGTTAGATTTGGTGGGGGCTAGCAACCACCAGGCCCCTAAACTCTCTCTAGACCCTAGGCAGCTGCCTAAGTTTGCCTTGTGGATGATCAGCATTGTATGCCATACAGCACATGCTGCCAGTATGCACCTCAAATAAATACAGCATCCACACTACAAGTTCCAATGGCAGTCACATTGCAAGATTGGATTATCAAGCAAGACATTCTTACTTTCAAAATAATTTTTCACAAACATTATGAGATATGCAAATATGTTACCACCTGTTAGGGTAGGACTAGAGTGGGTATATCATGACATTGAAGGGCTGATATGGTAAGGTGGTTTAAGGCCCAGTGCACACCGAGCGGTTTTAGCAGCGATCCGCCAACCGCGTTTGTCTGTGAAAACGCTTGGCTAATGTATTTCCATGGGATGGTGCACACCAGCGGTTTGAGGTTTTTAGCAAACCGCAAACGTGCCTCCTGCTGCACATTTGCGGTTTGCAGAAGCGATTCTGCCTCAATGTAAAGTATAGGAAAAATGCAAACCGCTCTGAAAAACGCTAGATCAGAGCAGTTTTCCAGGCGTATTTGTTACAGAAGCTGTTCAGTAACAGCTTTTACTGTAACAATATTTGTAATCTGCTTCACAAAAACGCTCGGCATGTTTAGAAAATGTCTCTAAACATGCCTAGAATCGCTCTGAAATCTGCTCCAAAACCGCTAGCGTTTTGAGGATCTGCTAGCGGTTTTGGTGTGCACTGGGCCTAACAGTTTGATTCATCATCCATTCTGGAGATAAGCACAGTGTGTTTGTAGTGTAAGTGATACAAGAGAAGAGAAGTAGAATGGAGGGAGGAAGGGTAGTAGAGGGTCAGAATTGATGACATGGATGAGCAGATATCTATGAGTAGAATAGAGGCTCAGTGGGTACCACTACTGCATTTTAGTGCTGAGTCCTAGGCTTGAACATTGGCCAGGGCAAA
Source organism: Hyperolius riggenbachi (assembly GCF_040937935.1). Lineage (NCBI taxonomy): Eukaryota > Metazoa > Chordata > Amphibia > Anura > Hyperoliidae > Hyperolius > Hyperolius riggenbachi. The sequence goes on along the minus strand of NC_090651.1, from coordinate 213,138,567 downwards.
TCTGCATGGAGTTTCTGTCTTCAGACACTTCAGACATTTACTGCATCCTAAAAAACATACTAATAAGTCAACTGGTTTACCCCAAATCAATCCTATATTGAAAATATTAGACTATAACTGTGGTAGGGATTAGACTGTGAGCTCCTCTGAGGACAGTCAGTGACATGACTATGTACTCTGTAAAGTGCTTCAGGAGATGTCAGTGCTATATAAATAAACAATAATAATATGGTAGGACATTATACTATGACTATGGTAGGGTTAGATTGTGAGCTCCTCTGAGGACAGTCAGTGACATGACTATGTACTCTCTACAGTGCTGCAGAAGATGTCAGTGCTTTATAAATACATAATAATAATATGGTAGGACATTAGACTATGACTATGGTAGGATTAGATTGTGAGCTCCTCTGGGGACAGTCAGTGACATGACTATGTACTCTGTAAAGTGCTGCAGAAGATGTCAGTGCTATATAAATACATAATAATAATATGGTAGGACATTAGACTATGACTATGGTAGGATTAGATTGTGAGCTCCTCTGAGGACAGTCAGTGACATGACTATGTACTCTGTAAAGTACTGCAGAAGATGTCAGTGCTATATAAAGTACTGCAGAAGATGTCAGTGCTATATAAATACATGATAATAATATGGTCGGACATTACAGTTTGACTATGGTAGGGATGAAATTGTAAGCTCCAGTGAGCAGTCAGTGACATGACTATGTACTCTGTAAAGTGCTGAAGATGTCAGTGCTACATAAATACACAATAATAGTTCCAAATGCTACTGGCTCCCCTGAAGAGTGCCCAGACTAGTGTACATAGTTGTGCACATTGTTCCCCAAGTAGCAGTTGTTTGGTCAGAGAGACAGTGGGAGAGGGAGCATGAGCAGAGGGTGAGGGTGAGGGCAAGCAAAGTTAAGCTCCACACTCACCACAGTGACTGCAACAACACAGGAAGATGGATCCAGCGAGGTGTCCCTCATGACAAGCGTCCAGCGATTCCTCTTCCTGCCAGCGGGTATGTGAGATGTCACGTGACATTACAGGACGGGCGCGAACGAGAAGTCAAGCGACCTCAGTACTTTACTTGATCCTCAGTGACGGTCACTTTTCACCACACAACGCTAAGCGATGTCACGACATCGTGTAAATGACTACTTGTCGCTCAAAAAAAATAATTGATGAACATCGGGAAAATCGTTGGAAAAATCGTGAGGTGGTACATAGCATTAGAGAGAGGGCAAACAGACAGCATTAATGGAAATACATTATTATGCCATCTTCAATTATAAGTAGTGATGGATGTAATTACACACATTGCTTACATGTCCATTATCATTGTTTGAGCTTTAGATGCTGCCCTCCTATTCACTCACGCACAATGAAAGACAAAACCTGCAACCCCCACTGTGTCCATTACACACTTCAAACACTGTCCTGTTGAATTCAGGGAGAAGTGCAGGCTGTGTAGGGGAGAGGATCAGATGATCCATAGCTAGTCATGGCGATCCTCCTGACATCTAGACATGCAGACATTCTAACAGAGCACACAGCTGTCTGCAGAGTTTACTGTTTGTTTGTTCAGGGGCGTAGCAATAGAGGTCGCAGCGGTCGCATGCGCGACTGGGCCCGGCTCCTGAAGAGGCGGGGGAGGGGCCCGGGGGGGCCCATGTCAGTGGGGCCAGGACTGAGTGCGGCCCGTGCGCCGTGCACGCTATTGGGAAGGGGGGAGCCGCAGCTGCGGGGAGAGCAGCCCGACCTCTCCCTCCCTTCCTCTCCCCGGGCCCCCCCCCCCCCCCTTCAGATGCAGAGTGACGCGCACGGAAGCGCTGTAGGCTGAAACTCACCTCTGTCCCTGCGTTCCAAGTGCCGCTGATCTCCTCTCGCTGTATAGATGTTGTTACACACTGCTTCCGGCTAAACAGGAAGCAGTGTGTAACAACATCTATACAGAGCGGGAGGAGACCAGCGGCGCAGGGACGGAGGTGAGTTCTGCCTACAGCGCTTCCGTGCGCCGCGCACTCTGCATTTGAAGGGGGGGGCCCGGGGAGAGGAAGGGAGGGAGAGGTCGGGCTGCTCTTCCCGCAGCTGCGGCTCCCCCCTTCATTATGGGGGGGGGGACCTACCTACCTACCTAATCCTGGGGGGCAGCTACCTACCTATCCTGGGGGGGCAGCTACCTAATCTAACCTATCCTGGGGGGCAGCTACCTAATCTATCCTGGGGGGCAGCTACCTACCTAACCTATCCTGGGGGGGCAGCTACCTACCTAACCTATCCTGGGGGGGCAGCTACCTACCTAACCTATCCTGGGGGGGCAGCTACCTACCTAACCTATCCTGGGGGGCAGCTACCCACCTAACCTATCTGGGGGGGGCAGCTACCTAATCTAACCTATCCTGGGGGGCAGCTACCTAATCTAACCTATCCTGGGGGGCAGCTACCTAATCTATAATGGGGGGCAGCTACCTACTCTAACCTATCCTGGGGGGCAGCTACCTACTCTAACCTATCCTGGGGGCAGCTACCTACTCTAACCTATCCTGGGGGCAGCTACCTAATCTAACCTATCCTGGGGGCAGCTACCTAATCTAACCTATCCTGGGGGAAAGCTACCTAATCTATCCTGGGGGGCAGCTACCTAACCTATACTGGGGGGCACCTACCTCATCTAACCTATACTGGGGGGCAGCTACCTCATCTAACCTATACTGGGGGGCACCTACCTATCTAACCTGGGGGCACTTACTTGTCTAACCTGTATTCGGGGCACCTAGCTAGCCTATACAGGTGGCAACTATACTGGCTACCTATATTGGAGGCACCTACCTAACTAACCTATACTGGGGGCACCTACCTATCTAACCTATGCTGGGGACAACTATTCTGGCTACCTATATTAGAGGCACCCACCTAGCTAACCTGTACTGGGGGCACCTATCTATCTAACCTATACCGGCGGCGCCTGCCTATCTAACCTATACTGGGGGCAACTATACTGGCTACTTATGCTGGAGGCACCTACCTGGCTAACCTATACCGGGGGCAACTATACTGGCTTACCTATGCCTGGCTACCTATACTGGGGGGACCTATAGCTGGCTATAGGGATTTGGATATGTGTGTGCGTCGGGTGTTGCCGGGGGAGGGGGGCTGTTGTTGCCATGGGGGGGCCCACATCCAGATTCCGCATCGGGGCCCAGAGGTTTGTAGCTACGCCACTGTGTTTGTTTGTTTGTCTCACTCCCTCTGCAGACTCAGTAACATTTGGGGGTAGGGCGCTGTCGCTGTGTGCTCTGTGGAGGGGCAGAGAACAGCTATAAGCCAGAGACACCTTCTTCTTAGGGAGTATCTATAATTCTGAACTCTAAATGATTCTTTAGTGACTTAGCAGAAGACTATTTGTGAAAAGAGCAGAGTAACCAAGCAGCTCAGGGTGACCCAAGCTACTAGGAATGTATAGGGGGATAAAAGGAACCAAATGCCCTCCTACTAAAAAAGCAACGCTTGGTGTAATTTGCCTTCTTAAAACAGAAGGAAATCTTTTTCTCTCCAGTCACGGTCTTTCAGGACAGGAATTTTTATTTCCCCTTTTATTTCCCCATCAAAGCCGTTCCAAGCCGCTGCCTGGGTGGTCAGTAGGTAAAGGCGCCCCTGAGGAGAGGTGACATAGTGCTTGAGAGTGCGGAGATTTTGTTGTGAGAGAAAATGTATCCAGATTTGCTATTACTAATATGTGTAGCAGCATATATGAGACGCAGGCCAAGGACACGGAGATACTGGGTGCATCCCATACTGCAACAGCGGCGCAGGAAGGGTCAATTTTGGACACTGTATCGTGACTTGAGGCAGCATCCAGACAAGTTCTTTGGCTACACCAGAATGTCTGTGGGCAGGTAAGATGTGTTTTGTTTGTTCTGTACCATTTGGCTCTCTTGTAATTTAAATAATTAATGTTTTAGCCATTGCTGAGCCTTATTTCACACTCTGTTGGACTCCAATGTACAAACCAACACACTCAGCAATCAGGTGCATGCATTAAAAGACTAATATTACCATTATGCTTGTTCCTGGTGTGTTATGCATACACTGGCTATCACCGATAGCTTATTTTGAGTACCCAGTAAGTACTATAGTATATAAGCATAGATCATTTTTGATCAATAACCTAAGGTACTAACCACACGTAACACACATTTCTACCTACACCAATGTCATGCACCTATGAACAGCTGAAACTCAGTAAAGACACTTGTTGTGGCCATCGATTTTTTTATTTCTTTTTGGTAGTGGTTGCCCAAATAATTCTTTAGGCCATGTTGTGATGATACTTGTTTTGAAAAAACAGAAGCTATATGTCCACAAAAGTTTTTTTTTATATCACAAACATCATCAGCAAATAATATATGCATCTGTCTTTTTAACAGTTTTGATGGCCTATTGAACAAATTGAAGGATGCCCTTCAACGACAAGATACCAACTATCGCCGTGCAATAACTCCAACGGAGCGTCTCCTCATAACTTTGAGGTATGTGAAATTAACGTTCAACTTTTAACATAAAACATAAATATTTACAATACCTATAAGGCACACTTCCTAGTCATGTTGTGCAAGGTATTCAGACATACTACCAGTGTCATGAATGAAAGCTTGTGGAGCAGATTGAGGGCCCGTTTCCACTATCGCGAATCCGCATGCGGGCAACGCATGCGGATTCGCACAGTCAGTACAAGTGGATGGGACTGTTTCCACTTGTGCGTTTCCCCGCACGTTTTTCTGTGCAGAAAAAATCTGCAGGGTAGGGGCCTCAGAATTCGCCTGCGTGTGGAATGCAGGCGAATCGCACACAATGTATTTAATAGGAAAATCGCATGCGTTTTCCCCATGCGTTTTTTGCCGCGATTTCGCATAGGTACCCATGTTAATTTACACAGGCAGTGACATGGTTAAAATCGCATACAGCCTTACCTATGCGGAATCGCATGCGAAATCGCGGCAAAAAACGCATGCGGAATCGCACCCGCATGCGATTTGCCTGCGGTGATTCGCCGGCGATTTCGTAACGCTATAGTGGAAACGGGCCCTCAGCAGTAGTTTGTGGCTGAGTCTGAGCTGATAAATCAGTGTACACTGGAGTGTCTGATCTTTGATACCTATTAGCTTGCTCAAAACGCATAGGTCCTGTCATTGGATAATGAGGCTGCTGCCCATATGGCAGGTTTGCCATATGCATAGGTGGGTAACTAGGTGGGTCATACATACGGTGACTCTGGTAAGATGGTTGTGGGTATGAATGATACTGATGAGTGGCATGAGGCATGCGTTGTTGAGGGACATAGTTGGAGATATTTTCTTCTGGATGGCTCTGAGTGATCAAAAATTTGCCCAGGGTCTCTGATATGGCATGTCTGGCTGCCCATTGTTTATCAGGTGGCACTTTTTGTAACAATGGCACTAAACTTAACAGATACTGTGTGCATGGCTCTTTTAATTGTTTGATTTCCTCCTCTCGCTTCTCCATATGATCCACAGCCTTTTCAATTGAAGTAATGAGCTTGTGATCGTATTCAGCCCTGCTCATACTTCTTCCTATTCTCCTGCCTTGGGTTGATGCCCTCACACCTCTACTAGATCTGTGAGTTATGCGTGGCCTAGTAGTTAGTGTGCTGGGTTGTGTTTGATCAGCTGTTGTAGAGTCACTCTCATCCAGTGTAGCTGTGTCACCATCCTGTGGAGTTAAATCTTCCACTTCGAGATCACTGCTTGTGTTGTGGCCAGCATCTATTTCCGCCTTCTCAGGATCAGGATCAGGTGGCAGGCTATCTTCAGTTCTAATGTAAAGTAAATGAGAAAAATTATGTACTGTTATAGTGGGCAGTGATGTGAAATAAAAAATGTCATTGATGTACATGTGTAAATGGCAAAAAATAATAGTTGCCTGTCTCTCCTGCAGAAATGTTGTGTGTATTACTTTAAGGCACAGCCCCTGATTCATCATGCAGATCAGATGTTCTAAGTGAAGTATTAATGTATGATCTACATGCTTGTTTGTGGTGTGTAATTCAGACACTACTGTAGGCAAATAGATCCACATGACTGTAAGGCAACTGGTATTTGTGCACAAAATCCTACCAGATTCCTGACAGATAATAATCGCATTACAAATTGCATAGTCAAATGTCATATTAAGCAAAGGCCTACTTTACATTGTTTTGGGAAAGGAAAAGTGCGCTCCTCAGGTGTATTATGAACGTCGTTGAAACTCTTGGAATAATGAGCTTGCTCCACCTGGTGCGCTGTAATCAGCAGGGAGTGTATGCCCTGAATCACAACTTATATTCTAATTGATATTAGCGCTCAACAGGACCTACAATGGATAATCGATACCATAAAAACTTCTAACTGGTTAAAATCTAACATATAACATCATCCATACATAAGTTATAACACTGAGATATTGAATGGCCTAGCATGCAAGACCCAAATCTCAGACCTCTTTCCGCATCCTCTAGATGATATATAAGGAGTGATAAGTTGAAAACCTTTTACACACAAACACACTAGTGCATAATGTGAAACCGGCAAAAGTCCAAGTTTAAGAGTCCCAAAATTTAAAAAATTCTAAATCCAGTAAAAAGTCCCAGATAGCTGATTCTTAATACTTAAAATGACAGCAGATGATATCCTTCTCCAGAAAAACAAACATGCTCACCAGATAACCATGCCAATCGTAACAGTTGGCATACAGCGCAAGCGGCCCAGCTAGTAACCTCACTGGATCCTCCTGTGTATCTTCAGCCGTGTCCAACCATGTATGAAAAAAAGGAAAAAAGAGCCTCTATGGCGTAGTATGCTTAATCTCCTCACCACAAAGTGCTCAACAGACACGTCTACATACACTGTGGCCCAACACCTTTGCTTTCCTCTTCACACAGGCATTAAAACACTTAGCCTCTTACCAGATAGCGTGGCTGACCCGATTAGACCAGCGTAAGCGCTTTGATATAGCCACCTTGCATCCGTTTTGAAGTTTCATAAATATTCCTCAGCCCCTTCAACTTGAAACAGAGACTGACATAGCGTAATACCGTCTTTATTCCAGTTTAAAAGGATTAAAAGTGCACTTACAAGATTCGAATTAAAATGCGCATATCACAAGAAGTATCCACATGGCTCAGCGTCTTCCTCTGTGGCTAACTCCGCCCAACTTTACATTGACCTCCGCCCGCCTACTTTACATTGACCTGTAGTCAATCACATTAAGTCTATCACACTCCTGCAATGCATTGTGGGACTTGTACTTAAATAACAGCTGTAGAGGATACTTTTCGCTGAAGTGTAATAGGTAAACATTTGCGCCATACTTACTCAGCCGACTCATGATGTTTTCTCAAAAATTCAAGAATCCCACAGAATTTATATTTTGTTCTTTGGGAACTGCCAGGACCACTTTTTGATTCGTGATATTGTTTCTCCAGCTCCTTTTTATAACTGTCTCGCACAGACTTCCATCTTTTGCGCAACTTTGAAAAAAAATAAATAAACATTTTTCTATTACTTTTCAGATTTCTGGCAACAGGGCATTCATATGCAGCACTACATTATCAGTTCCTGATGGGAAGATCTACAATCCGGTACCTCGTTTTGGACACCTGCAAACTGATCTGGAAAACACTGCATTCCAAGAACATTGAAGAAACTTGAAAAATATATATATAAAAATACAATAAATCTTTATTGAAGACAACACTTGTGCAAAAATATTCATAAAAAGTATCCTTCAAGGAACATTTTCCATAGGAAAGAATGGCAAACATACAGCAGTGATTAACATCAAGATTAGTGCAAATGTAAATATTGAGGCGACAACGTCGACTTGTTTCGGGATAGACCCTTCATCACGCCTCCACATGTAAAGATAAATCTAAAACCAAAAAATATAAAGCCATTAGGACCATGTGGTGATAAGATGCAACCAAAGAGTGAAGCATAATATGAGCTGGTGCAAAGAAAATAAAAAGTGCAAAAATAGAGAGTAATAATATACAGTACCACTGTTGTGACAAGGTTGTTAAAGTAAAGAAAGAAACAAGGAAAGAAAAAAGGATACCAGGAACCCTTAAGAAAGTAATAAGCAACAGATGCCACCAACAAAAATGGCAAACTCAAGACTGAAAAAGGGGGTACCTGTATAGTTAACACTTGTTCTTAAAAAAACATCTGGACAATATGAAGCCAGGTATGACCACCTATAAAATGATAAGTATATATACACTCTATCACTAAGCTAATTAAAAATCCAGCAAGTAAAACACTTAAAGTGACCAATCAGTAACTATGGAAAATAGCAGGCGTTAATTAAATGCTCTGAAAAAATGGATAGAGCAGGCATCAAAAATAAAATAGATAAGATGAAATATAATGGCCACAGCGAATAAACTACTCTATAAAAATCACGGGCTCAATACAGTCTCATAGATATATCATAATACAATCACTATCTAAGCAATTGATAAATTAAAGACCACAAACTACTTACTCATCCAATATTCAAATACAGGAACCGCACATGGCAGGAGCTGGAGGAGAATGGCAACTAAGGTGGACAACACAGGGGTTTAAATATCCCTAACTCCACCCATAGGGGCTTGACTCAAGAACTCAAGAGCCAATCAATGTAAAATATGACCAAATAAGGGAAAAACAGATCAGGGAGGGTCAGACCACCAGAAATCCAGCCACAAAGCATGCTGGGCGGAAGTTACATCATGTGTAGTGATGCATACAAAAGTACGCATGGACCGCATATAAATAGGCAAAGGACGCATCAAAAATACGCATGAATGCATACAAAAATACGCATGGATAATAAACTAGCAACATACAGCAGAACCTATGCGCTCATGCTGAAAAATTAACTCTTAAGGAAAAACATGTTTGTGAATCCCTGATGTATCCGACCCCCCCAGAACCGCAACGCCACTAGTGGTCACAATGCATGTCACGGGGGTAGCTAATCTACTTCCCCAAAGCCCATCTCACATCATGCAAATGCATAAATATATAATAGAAAAGGCTGAACAATACTTGCCCCTCCAATAGACAACAAGCATCATATATAGCATGGAAAGAGTGGGAAGAGAAGGTGTATATTACTTGCTACCCAAGACATTGAAATGAAAATAAAGCACCAAAAGGATGGGCCTTCACCAAAAGATAAGCCATAGACCATGCAATTCTAACTTGATAACATATCTCTCAATTTTTAAGTTATCTCTCAATTTTTAAGTTCCTGAAAATCACATTCATTAACGTCTGCAAAAAAATTGACAATGGGTATCATTCATAAAGAGGCTGTCGGTTATGCGGGAAAACACTGTTCTTCTTCGCAACCGGTAATTAAGACTTCTGGGTGGTCATTCATAAAGAAGTTGCCTGTTGCGGTAGAAGTGCGGAGGTTTTCTGGAGGAAGCTGGCGGTAGCATTGCGTAAGACATGCGGAAACATAAAAGCTGCCCGATTCCCTCCGTGCGCTCCTCTGCCTGATGCTGCTTGGGAGGGCCGTCTCATTCATTTACATGTAATCCGCCCGCCTATCGCTACTGTCGAGCAAGCGGTATTTTCCTTCCGGATACCGCTTGCTCTAATCTTTATGAATGGATGTGTTTGTTACTTTTTCTAGATTAATCTAGAAAAACTCCGCACAAGGCGGAAATGTATCGCTCTGCACGGGAATGTAATTTTTTCATGCGGAAAGAGCCTTTATGAATGCTGACTTTGCCGAGTGGTCGGTAAAGTCAGCTGTTTTTAGCATTTCCGCATGCGGAAATGCTTTATGAATGATACCCAATGTCTTTTAACTTTACGTAAGAAGCGTTGTACATCATCCAAGAGTTACAAAAAAGCCCAGCATGCTTTGTGGCTGGATTTCTGGTGGTCTGACCCTCCCTGATCCGTTTTCCCTTATTTGGTCATATTTTACATTGATTGGCTCTTGGGTAGCAAGTAATATACACCTTCTCTTCCCACTCTTTCCATGCTATATATGATGCTTGTTGTCTATTGGAGGGGCAAGTATTGTTCAGCCTTTTCTAATATATATTTATGCATTTGCATGATGTGAGATGGGCTTTGGGGAAGTAGATTAGCTACCCCCGTGACATGCATTGTGACCACTAGTGGCGTTGCGGTTCTTGGGGGGTCGGATACATCAGGGATTCACAAACATGTTTTTCCTTAAGAGTTAATTTTTCAGCATGGGCGCATAGGTTCTGCTGTATGTTGCTAGTTTATTATCCATGAGTATTTTTGATGCGTCCTTTGCCTATTTATATGCGGTCCATGCGTACTTTTGTATGCATCACTACACTACACATGATGTAACTTCCGCCCAGCATGCTTTGTGGCTGGATTTCTGGTGGTCTGACCCTCCCTGATCTGTTTTTCCCTTATTTGGTCATATTTTACATTGATTGGCTCTTGAGTTCTTGAGTCAAGCCCCTATGGGTGGAGTTAGGGATATTTAAACCCCTGTGTTGTCCACCTTAGTTGCCATTCTCCTCCAGCTCCTGCCATGTGCGGTTCCTGTATTTGAATATTGGATGAGTAAGTAGTTTGTGGTCTTTAATTTATCAATTGCTTAGATAGTGATTGTATTATGATATATCTATGAGACTGTATTGAGCCCGTGATTTTTATAGAGTAGTTTATTCGCTGTGGCCATTATATTTCATCTTATCTATTTTATTTTTGATGCCTGCTCTATCCATTTTTTCAGAGCATTTAATTAACGCCTGCTATTTTCCATAGTTACTGATTGGTCACTTTAAGTGTTTTACTTGCTGGATTTTTAATTAGCTTAGTGATAGAGTGTATATATACTTATCATTTTATAGGTGGTCATACCTGGCTTCATATTGTCCAGATGTTTTTTTAAGAACAAGTGTTAACTATCAGTGGTGCTCAGCAGAGCTCGAATATTCGAGTAGCTCGAATATTCGAGCTCTTTTTCAGCTATTCGAGCTCGGTATTCGAGCTCCGAATAGCTGGAGCTATTCGAATGGGCTATCCGAGTACACTCGAATAGCCCATTCACTATTCGAGCTATTCGAGCAACCCGGCGCTATTCGAGCTTCGGTACCGAGCTCGAATAGCGTCATAGCCCAGATTGATGTCCTTAGAGCCAATCAGAGGGCTCCCAGGCCCTCTGACGGCAGCCAATCACAGAGGGGGACCCTGGCCAGCCCCTACCCTATAAATAGCGGCCGCCATGTTCCGTTTCTCCATGCTTGCCTGAGACTTGTACAGAGAGAGAGTTGCTCCTTTGTGCTTTGGCTTAGCAAGTGCTCTATTGTGATCATTTACCTAGCGTTTTTGCTCACCTACACCTGCCATATACACCTATATTGTTGTTAGTTAGATAGACATTGTATTTTAGTTAGTAGCTTGTGTGTTACATTAGAGACAGGCAGCTGCTGCAAGCTTACAGGTTTAGGCCTCAGCAGGGCCTTGCCTCTGTGGGCAGCTGTCCTCTGTTTATTTCTCTCATCTATACCAGTATTTCTGCTGTCCTTTACTAATAGTATTGTAGTTATACTGTACTAGGAGTAGGACACTCACTGACTGTCACTGTTTATAGGCTACTAGCTAGCTCCTGCGTGTGTGCACTCACTCACTGTCTGTGTGTACACACACTCTATTTCCTTCTGATTACTGATAGATTATTGTTAGTTAGTTGTACTTACTTACTACTTACTCTTACTGTACCCGTAGGGACACTCACTGTCACTGTTCATATAGGCTACTAGCTCCTGCGTGTGCGCACTGCACTCACTGTCTGAGTGTACACACACAACACACACTCTATTTCCTTCTGATCGCTGATAGATTATCGTAATTAGTTAGTTCTACTTACTGTTACTACTTACTCTTACTGTACTAGGAGTCTAGGACACTCAGTCACTGTGTTCATAGGCTACTAGCTCCTGCGTGCGTGCACTCACTGTCTGAGTGTACACACACCCACACTCCATTTCCTTCTGATCGCTGATTGATTATCGTAATTAGTTAGTTGTACTTACTGTTACTACTTACTCTTACTGTACTAGGAGTCTAGGACACTCAGTCACTGTCCATAGGCTACTAGCTCCTGCGTGCGGTCACTCACTGTCTGAGTGTACACACACCACCCACACTCTATTTCCTTCTGATCGCTGATTGATTATTGTAATTAGTTAGTTCTACTTACTGTTACTACTTACTCTTACTGTACTAGGAGTCTAGGACACTCAGTCACTGTCCATAGGCTACTAGCTCCTGCGTGCGGTCACTCACTGTCTGAGTGTACACACACCACCCACACTCTATTTCCTTCTGATCGCTGATTGATTATTGTAATTAGTTAGTTCTACTTACTGTTACTACTTACTCTTACTGTACTAGGAGTCTAGGACACTCAGTCACTGTGTTCATAGGCTTCTAGCTCCTGCGTGCGTGCACTCACTGTCTGAGTGTACACACACCCACACTCCATTTCCTTCTGATCGCTGATTGATTATTGTAATTAGTTAGTTCTACTTACTGTTACTACTTACTCTTACTGTACTAGGAGTCTAGGACACTCAGTCACTGTGTTCATAGGCTACTAGCTCCTGCGTGCGTGCACTCACTGTCTGAGTGTACACACACCCACACTCCATTTCCTTCTGATCGCTGATTGATTATTGTAATTAGTTAGTTCTACTTACTGTTACTACTTACTCTTACTGTACTAGGAGTCTAGGACACTCAGTCACTGTGTTCATAGGCTACTAGCTCCTGCGTGCGGTCACTCACTGTCTGAGTGTACACACACCACCCACACTCTATTTCCTTCTGATCGCTGATTGATTATTGTAATTAGTTAGTTCTACTTACTGTTACTACTTACTCTTACTGTACTAGGAGTCTAGGACACTCAGTCACTGTGTTCATAGGCTACTAGCTCCTGCGTGCGTGCACTCACTGTCTGAGTGTACACACACCCACACTCCATTTCCTTCTGATCGCTGATTGATTATTGTAATTAGTTAGTTCTACTTACTGTTACTACTTACTCTTACTGTACTAGGAGTCTAGGACACTCAGTCACTGTCCATAGGCTACTAGCTCCTGCGTGCGGTCACTCACTGTCTGAGTGTACACACACCACCCACACTCTATTTCCTTCTGATCGCTGATTGATTATTGTAATTAGTTAGTTCTACTTACTGTTACTACTTACTCTTACTGTACTAGGAGTCTAGGACACTCAGTCACTGTGTTCATAGGCTTCTAGCTCCTGCGTGCGTGCACTCACTGTCTGAGTGTACACACACCCACACTCCATTTCCTTCTGATCGCTGATTGATTATTGTAATTAGTTAGTTCTACTTACTGTTACTACTTACTCTTACTGTACTAGGAGTCTAGGACACTCAGTCACTGTGTTCATAGGCTACTAGCTCCTGCGTGCGGTCACTCACTGTCTGAGTGTACACACACCCACACTCTATTTCCTTCTGATCGCTGATTGATTATTGTAATTAGTTAGTTCTACTTACTGTTACTACTTACTCTTACTGTACTAGGAGTCTAGGACACTCAGTCACTGTCCATAGGCTACTAGCTCCTGCGTGCGGTCACTCACTGTCTGAGTGTACACACACCACCCACACTCTATTTCCTTCTGATCGCTGATTGATTATTGTAATTAGTTAGTTCTACTTACTGTTACTACTTACTCTTACTGTACTAGGAGTCTAGGACACTCAGTCACTGTGTTCATAGGCTTCTAGCTCCTGCGTGCGTGCACTCACTGTCTGAGTGTACACACACCCACACTCCATTTCCTTCTGATCGCTGATTGATTATTGTAATTAGTTAGTTCTACTTACTGTTACTACTTACTCTTACTGTACTAGGAGTCTAGGACACTCAGTCACTGTGTTCATAGGCTACTAGCTCCTGCGTGCGTGCACTCACTGTCTGAGTGTACACACACAACACACACACTATTTCCTTCTGATCGCTGATTGATTATCGTAATTAGTTAGTTCTACTTACTGTTACTACTTACTCTTACTGTACTAGGAGTCTAGGACACTCAGTCACTGTCCATAGGCTACTAGCTCCTGCGTGCGTGCACTCACTGTCTGAGTGTACACACACTAAATTTACTTGTGATTACTACTGATTATTGTAACTGCTAGTTGTACTTCCTGACTGTTACTACTTACTTACTGTACTAGGGGACACTCACTCAGTCACCTCACCAACCAACCCACTCCATTAAAGTACCCTACTTTTCAGCCGCCCTTTTACAAAACTTTTGTCTATACGCCCAAAACATTTAAGATGTCTGGAAGTGGCAGCCAGCGCGGTTTGGGCAAGGGGAAGGGCAGCAAGGGAATCAGGAGGAGAGGGAGCAGCATTGTGGCAAGCCGCGGCCGCGGGCGCGCCACCATGCACAGTTCCGCAGCAGCAGCAGCAGCGTCAGTGGCTAACATTCCTCCCATAGCCACTGGCCGTGGACGCCTTGGGCGCCGCCCAGCAGGAGCATCTGCAACTCACGCTGCAGAGACACAGCAGCAGCAGCGTGTAGCACCTGCTCCCATTTTCCTCCAGCCGGGTCGGAAACGTCCCATTGAGGAAAAGGATGCAGACACTGTGGTGCAACTCATGACGGAGGATGAGCAGCCCGCCATCAGCTCTGCATCAGAGGCCTCCACCCTCACCACCACCACCACCACCACCACCACCCCTGTCCGCAGCAGCCGCCCAGCAGGGCCTGGGGAGGAGGCCAGTTCACCGTCAGTTGGCGACCTGTCATTCAGCAGTCTTTTGACCCCAGGCATCATGAGTCAATTGTCTGCTGTTGTTGGCGATTTTGAGGAGGAGATGCTGATGGGCACTTTGGGGGATGAGGGATTGGACAGCAAGACTGTGGCGACAGTCAAGCAGCCCATCCATGCATCAGGAGAGGAGTTTGGGGGGTCCTCATCCCAGCAGGACATGTTTCAGGAGGGGGAGGATGATGATGACCCGGTGACAGACAGAGACTGGGTGCCACCACCTCCAGGGGATGTCGTCCTCAGCAGCTCTGAGGAGGAGGAGGAGGATGCTCTTGTGGGCCTTGCAAGGAGGCGCATCATTGCAAGCATTGGCAGCAGCAGTAGGCAGGTCCCACAGCCTGCTGGTGTCTCAGGCTCAGCAGCAGCAGCAGCAGCATCTGCCAGTACCACCACCAGCCGCACCCAAGCCCCCCAAGCCCCCCCCCCAACCACCACAGGGAGACAGGCAGCAGCGCTTCCATGCCGTAGGGGGATGTTTAAGTCACCAATCTGGCGATATTTCACCATGCCCACTGTGTACAGCAAGTACGCCACTTGCAACCACTGTCAGCGGAAGTTGAGCAGAGGTGCAGACCCCTTAAAGTTCTGCACCAGCTCGCTCATCAACCACCTTGCGGCTAAACATTTCCACCAGCATGAGGAGTTCCAGAGGCTGAAGGCATCTGGTGCTGGCAGTGGCACCACACCCATCACTGCACAGCCTTCAGCAGCAGCAGCAGCAACAGCAGCCACCCGCCCTCCTGCTCCTCCAGCAGCACCAGCAGGAGTGCGGAAACGCACTGCTCCTCCCCCCTCTGCAACTCCTGCCGCCGACACTGAGGCCTGTTCTGGCAGCCAGTCCTCAGTGGCCTCCTCTGCTGTGTCTGCTGATTCCCGTGTCAGCAAAAGGCCACGCCAGAGCCTTTTGAGCGAGTCCTTCCAGGGGGTGGTTAGGGCTCTGCCTCCCAGCAGCCGTCGCGTGCGGCAGCTGAACGGCTTGCTGGCACGGGCCATGTGCTCCCAACTCCTGCCGTACACGTTCGTGCAGGAGGGGAGCGACATTCGTGCGCTGCTTGCTTGCGCAGCCCCAGACTGGCAGCTCCCCAGCAGACACTTCTTTGCCCGCAAGGCCATTCCTGCACTGCACCGCTTTGTGATGGCCAATGTGGAGCGAGGGCTGGAGCACGCGGTTGGTGAAAGGGTCCACGTCACCATGGACTCCTGGAGCAGCCGCTTCGGGACAGGCCGCTACCTGTCCTTCACTGTCCACTGGGTCAGCTTGGTGGAAGGGGGTGAGGATGGGAGAGCAGCAGCGGGCACAGCAGCAGCAGCAACACAGTGGGTGGTGCCACCCGGCAGGGTCAGGGGAACTGCAGCAGGTTCCTCCGATCCTCTGCCATCCTCCGGCACACCTGGCCAAACCCCCCGCCTCAGCAGCAGTGTGAAGGCCCGCCACTGCCAAGCGCTGCTGCACTTGGTCAGCCTTGGGAAGACCAAGCTGACGGCAACCCATGTGTTGGCCAAACTCCAGGAGCAGGAGAGGATTTGGCTGACCCCCAGAGGCCTCAGAGTCGGAGAGGTGGTGGCCGACAATGGGGCCAATCTGGTTGCCGCAATAGACAGGGGAAACCTGACCCACATCCCCTGTCTTGCCCACGTGCTGAACCTGGTGGTGCAGAAGTTCCTGCGCACCTACCAGGGGATGGGCGAACTGCTGGAAACGGCAAGGAATGTTGTGCGTCACTTCCGGCGCTCGGCTGCAGCCTGTGCGAGCCTGGAAGACGTGCAAAAGGAGCTGGATCTGCCACGCCATCGGCTGATCCTTGACGTTCCGACTCGCTGGAACTCCACCCTGGCGATGTTGGAGCGTCTGGTTGAACAGAGGCACGCTGTCAAACAGTACCTTGCCCTGGCCACTGTTTCCGCAGCTCAGAGAAGGGACAAGACCAGCAACATCCCGTCCATCGTCCCCGATGATGACTGGAGGCACATGCAGCAGGTGTGCTTTGTGCTGGCTCCCTTCCTGCAGGCCACAAACATGGTGAGCAGGGACCATGCTATGGTCTGCGAGTGGGTGCCCCTGGTTTCTCTGCTGAACAGGGCCCTCGATGCTTTGCTGGAACAGGGAGCGGCAGCCTTGGACCAGCAGGAGCGGCAACCAGCTGCGCAGTCCACCTCTGAGGGGGAGGAGGAGGAGGACTTGGTGGAGGTCCCTGACCTGGCTGCTGATGAGGGGGATCAGCACAGCGCAGCTGAGTTGGTGCGGGGGTGGAGAGAGGATGAGGCGGCAGAGGAGGAGGATGAGGACAGCACTGACGTCGATGTGCCAGCAGACGTGGCCCGCCTCTTCCCAATGGCAGCGCACATGCTGACGTGCCTGCGCAGGGACCCCAGGGTGATCCAGATGAAGCAGAGGGAGGACATCTGGATCAGCATGATGTTGGACCCACGCCTCAAGGGGAAGTTGAGCCAGTTCCTGCCGCCTGCAGGAGGAGACCCAGCGCAACAAATAAGGAGCTTGCAGCAGGCCCTTGTTGAGCGCTTGGAGGAAGCCTTCCCCCAGCCTTCCACCCCCACTGTCCAGCAGCCAGCACAGAGGCAGCAGCAGGTGCCTGCATCCAGCAGCAGCAAGCGCCCCACAGACCTGCTGTCTCTCAGCCACGAGCTCTACAGGACTGTAGAGGCTCCGGCAGCAGTGACTAGAGAGGAGATGCATGCAGCAGCATCCTCCTCCGGTCACAGCCAGCGCCTGACCCGCATGGTGGCTGACTACATGGGGTCGTACAGCGGGCTTGACAGCGATGCCCCTGTTGATCCCATGGAGTATTGGGTCAAGCGCATGGAGATCTGGAGCGAGCTGGCGCAGTACGCCCTGGAAGTGCTGTCCTGCCCCCCTTCCAGCGTGCTGTCCGAGCGCTGCTTCAGTGCAGCTGGTGGCGTGGTCACCGAGAAACGCTCACGTCTGTCTCACAAGTCTGTGGACAGACTGACGTTTCTCAAGATGAACCAGGCGTGGGTGGAAGGCGAGTTCCTGGCCCCTGTTGTCGGCGAGAGGGGGACATGAACTGGCTGCCGGAACCATCGTTAATGTGCCTTACCACCCTTTACCACCTCCTGGCTCCTGCTCACTAAGCCAGCCTGGTTCACTTTGACTATTACGTCGCCTGCAGCCACACATTTTACACCTACAGTGGGCTGCTGTGTACTGCCCTTCTGCTGTCTGTCTGTGTTTCCCACTGCCAGGGTACACAGAATTACCTTCTTCTGCTGCCACTCTGCCACCAGCTATTACGTCAAACAATAGCTATATTGGTTGTAAAACCAAAAACCAAAAAACCATTAAAAAAAAAAAAAGGTTTAATTTTTCTGAGGTGCCCGGGTTGAAAACTGTGTTGTCCCAGTTGTATATTGGACACAATGTGGGCTGCACGACCGCTGTCTGGGACCTCCTGTTGTGTTTATTTACAGCCCTGGTATCACCGCTAGGTACCAGGGCTATTATGTCACGCTGCCTACCTGCTGCCACACTCACACTGCTCCTCCATACCTCCTCCTGCTGCTGCTGCTGCTGTCTGTCTGTGTTTCCCACTGCCAGGGTACACAGATGATTTACCTTCTGCTGCCACTCTGCCACCAGCTATTACGTCAAACAATAGCTGCTCGCCTACTCCTCCATTCCTCCTCCTGCTGCTGCTGTCTGTCTGTGTTTCCCACTGCCAGGGTACACAGAATTACCTTCTTCTGCTGCCACTCTGCCACCAGCTATTACGTCAAACAATAGCTAAATTGGTTGTAAAACCAAAAACCAAACTAACCATTAAAAAAAAAAAAAGGTTTAATTTTTCTGAGGTGCCCGGGTTGAAAACTGTGTTGTCCCAGTTGTGTATTGGACACAATGTGGGCTGCACGACCGCTGTCTGGGACCTCCTGTTGTGTTTATTTACAGCCCTGGTATCACCGCTAGGTACCAGGGCTATTATGTCACGCTGCCTACCTGCTGCCACACTCACACTGCTCCTCCATACCTCCTCCTGCTGCTGCTGCTGCTGTCTGTCTGTGTTTCCCACTGCCAGGGTACACAGATGATTTACCTTCTGCTGCCACTCTGCCACCAGCTATTACGTCAAACAATAGCTGCTCGCCTACTCCTCCATTCCTCCTCCTGCTGCTGCTGTCTGTCTGTGTTTCCCACTGCCAGGGTACACAGAATTACCTTCTTCTGCTGCCACTCTGCCACCAGCTATTACGTCAAACAATAGCTATATTGGTTGTAAAACCAAAAACCAAAAAACCATTAAAAAAAAAAAAAGGTTTAATTTTTCTGAGGTGCCCGGGTTGAAAACTGTGTTGTCCCAGTTGTGTATTGGACACAATGTGGGCTGCACGACCGCTGTCTGGGACCTCCTGTTGTGTTTATTTACAGCCCTGGTATCACCGCTAGGTACCAGGGCTATTATGTCACGGCGAGCTGCCTGCCTCATTGACTGCCTGCTGCCACACACTCATCCTCCTCCTCCTGCTGCTGAATTTACCTCCTGCTGTCTTTGTGTTTCCACTGCCAGGGAGCACATACAATGGCGCTTCCAACATGCGTGCGCCCACCAGCTATTTGTTACGCTCAAAAATAGCTGCATTTCTTTAAAAAAAAAATTGAAAAGAGAAATACGTGAAGATGATGAAGAAGAAGATGAAAAAGAAGAAGAAGATAAAGAAGAAGAAGATGAAGAAGATGAAGAAGAAGAAGATGAAGAAGAAGATGAAGAAGATGATGAAGAAGAAGATGAAGAAGATGATGAAGAAGAAGATGAAAAAGAAGAAGAAGATGAAGAAGATGAAGAAGAAGAAGATGAAGAAGAAGAAGATGAAGAAGAAGAAGAAGAAGATGAAGAAGATGAAGAAGAAGAAGATGAAGAAGAAGAAGATGAAGAAGAAGAAGAAGAAGATGAAGAAGAAGAAGAAGAAGATGAAGAAGAAGAAGAAGAAGAAGAAGAAGATGATGAAGAAGAAGAAGATGAAGAAGAAGAAGATGAAGAAGATGAAGATGAAGAAGAAGAAGAAGATGAAGATGAAGATGAAGAAGAAGATGAAGAAGATGAAGAAGAAGATGATGAAGAAGAAGAAGAAGAAGAAGATGATGAAGAAGAAGAAGAAGAAGATGATGAAGAAGAAGAAGAAGATGATGAAGAAGAAGAAGAAGAAGAAGATGAAGAAGAAGAAGAAGAAGATGATGAAGAAGAAGAAGAAGAAGATGATGAAGAAGAAGAAGAAGAAGAAGATGAAGAAGAAGAAGAAGAAGAAGAAGAAGAAGAAGATATAGAAGAAGAAGATCTAGAAGAAGAAGAAGAAAGATAAAGAAGAAGAAGAACAAGTATATACAGTAACACTACTGAACAAAATTTAGGACACAACTTCTCTTTCCACATTTTTTTTTAAAGGAACATCCCCACATAATCACTTGCTGTTGTTACTTGGAAAAAAAGATGTTTCTTGCATCATTCACCCTCAAAACAAGTGTTGGAAGCTATTTAAGGCCAATTCGAATAGTCAGCTCGAATAGTGAGCTCGAATACCGACTCGAATAGTGAGCTCGAAGTCCGAGGTCGAATCGAATAGTAAAAATTATTCGACTCGAATATTCGACTGACCTCGAATAATTTACTATTCGAATTCGACCAAACTCGAATTTTAAAAAGGGGTATTTGAGCATCACTATTAACTATACAGGTACCCCCTTTTTCAGTCTTGAGTTTGCCATTTTTGTTGGTGGCATCTGTTGCTTATTACTTTCTTAAGGGTTCCTGGTATCCTTTTTTCTTTCCTTGTTTCTTTCTTTACTTTAACAACCTTGTCACAACAGTGGTACTGTATATTATTACTCTCTATTTTTGCACTTTTTATTTTCTTTGCACCAGCTCATATTATGCTTCACTCTTTGGTTGCATCTTATCACCACATGGTCCTAATGGCTTTATATTTTTTGGTTTTAGATTTATCTTTACATGTGGAGGCCTGATGAAGGGTCTATCCCGAAACAAGTTGATGTTGTTGCCTCAATATTTACATTTGCACTAATCTTGATGTTAATCACTGCTGTATGTTTGCCATTCTTTCCTATGGAAAATGTTCCTTGAAGGATACTTTTTATGAATATTTTTGCACAAGTGTTGTCTTCAATAAAGATTTATTGTATTTTTATATATATATTTTTCAAGTTTCTTCAATGTTCTTGATATACATATCCTTGTATTGGAATAAAGTGTATATGGGTGTTGTTGCACACCTCAGAGGATATTGTTCCTTTTGATTCCCTCTATACAGAATCTGGGAAACACAGCAGCCAGAATTCATGCCACCTCCTGATATACCTATGTGGGAGGCTAATATTCAACATTTCTGGGAAAAGCATTAATTCCCTAACTGCCTAGGAGCAGTGGATGGGAAACATGCCCGTCTGGTTATGCCTGCAGCCACTGGCAGTTTGAATTACAACTATAAAAAATGTTTTTCTCTTGTGCTCATGGCTGTGGTGGATCCGAATTTGAAATTTCTATATGTGGATGTGGGTGCTTACGGCAGTTCACATGATTCTGCAGTTTTCCAACACAGCAGATTTGGTTTGAAACTTTACCAGCACCACGACCCTGGCCTGACACACAACACCCACCTTACCCGTGTGTGTTTGTGGCTGATGAGGCATTTGCTCTATCTGAACATGTTATGCGGCCTTATGCCCAAAGAGATATGTCTCAGGAAAAAATGTTTTTTAATCAGCGCCTTACCAAAGCCAGGCAAGTGGTGGAATGTGCTTTTGGCATTCTTTCAAACAAATGGCGCATTTATCATACTGCCCTAAAAATGAAACCACAGTATGCAATAGCAGTTGTGAAGGCCACATGTGTTTTGCACAATTATGTCAGAACATTAGATGACATGAACACAGAGGAGAAGGAGGAGGAGGAGGAGATTACACCCAGTGCTCTTCTAAATGTCGCCCCTTCTACCTTACGTGGGCCTATTTCTGCAATTCAAATGAGAGATAAACTCGCAGATTATTTTGTGCCATAACCTATTTTTATGTCAATATTAAAGGGTGACATTTAATTTGATTACATTATGATCTTTAGTTTACTATTAAACATTAGTTCAACCTGTTTGTATGTGTTAATCTATGATCATGCTCTTAACTGTACTATAACAACCCAATTCAGAATACATGTGCATACATACACACACATGTAGGTGCTGTTTCGATTGAGAGATGGCTATAGAGAGACAGAGACTGCAAGAGCGACATCTGATAATTACACTTATAATTAGCTAATTAACCTTTCAGGGGAGGGGTCTTCACATATTGTAAGCACAGTGCAGAAATACTCAACTTAAAACAGTTAACATCACATAGCAAGGAAATGAGCAGCGCTACTTAAAAACAGACTAGTGCCTACCTGCAAAAGAGTGCAAGCCCCACTTGTGGGGTCGAATACACACAGAGCATACACATGACCTGTCTACCACTAGAGGAGGATGTTGGTTTCCATTAACAGCTTGCATGCAACCTATTAAGTACTCGTCCCTCCCACTGCGAAGAAGTCAATCTTCCATGGGAGGGGCCTAACACTAACTAAATCCTAACCTATGTATATGCATAGCCTGGGTGCGGCTAATCAAATAAAATCGAAAATTGAAAATTGCGCAAAAGGTGGATCAGCGCAAAGGTGGATCAGCGCAAAAGGTGGATCAGCCCCAGGGGGCTCAGCGCATCTCTGATGGAGGCCATTCGGAGGCGGCCTGGTGTTGCGCTGATCCACCTTTTGCGCAATTTTCAATTTTCGATTTTAGTTTTTGGTCAGCTGCTCCCACTTAACAGCCATGCTTTTGGTGTATATGCAGAGCTTCTGTTTGGGTTCAAGGTGCGTTTGTAGTTCCTGGGGGGGCCCAGCGCATCTCTGATGGAGGCCATTCGGAGGCGGCCTGGTGTTGCGCTGATCCACCTTTTGCGCAGTTAACATCACATATATAACAAATACACTCACTTTTTGCATCTTTGGCCTTTGGTGACAAATTATCCCATTTTTCACCCAGAAAGTCATGGGCAATGTTTCTCCAGATGTCATTAAGCCTTTGATGATCTTTATGTCCAGGCAATGTCTTGTCATACAGCTCTGGACAATTCTGTATCTTAATTATTAAATTTTCAGTCGTAAACCACGTGCCAGACATCTTGCACAAACCTTCTCTGCAATCCCTCATGCAAAGCAGAACAACAGGAAGTACACTTTGACCTGGAAGAGCAGCTTCTGTCCAAAAACGCATCTGCATCCGCTTCGAAAACCGCTATACCATGCGGTTTGCCAGGCGTTTTGCGTTTTTCCTATACTTAACAGTGAGGCAGAAACGCATCGGCAATCCAAAATCTGCAGCAGCCCGGGAGTATGCGTTTCTGCAAAACGCCTCCCGCTCTGGTGTGCACCAGCCCATTTAAATACATTACCCAAGCGGATCCGCACCCGCAAGCGGATCACAAACCGCAGCGGAAACTCTCTGGTGTGCACTAAGCCTATCTTCTTGTGCTGGTACGATGGGTTTTAAATGCCACAATTCTTTTCGTTTTTCTATCTTTTCATTCATTTTTTGTGCCATATGCTGTTTAAGATGGTGTTCACTGTCTGTCACTATTCATTTTATTTGCTTTCATGTGCTAGTTTTAAATGCCACAATTCTCTTTAGCTTAGATATAAAGGTGCATGTAACCAGCCCAGTTACAATTTGAACTCGGAATTTGCGATGTCTCCCCATCACCAGAGTCTGCTTTATGTCATGTTGAGGGAACTGTTGATTTTATCAATTTAGCCAGGATGCCTGGGAAAGCCTCCTGAGTAGAGCCTCATACACATGAGGTACAAATGTCTGCAGTTGCAAGCAGACAAGAGACAAAGCAACGACAGTTCGTCGCCAGGTCCCTCTGCACGTAGCACAGAGGGACAGAGATGTGGCGGAAGCTGTCTGCAGGGGGTTCGTCCCCCTGCCAGATGTTCCCTTCACTGCATGTTGTCTCTAGTCCCTAGTCCGCATACACAAGTCGGTACGCGCGGCGGACTAGGGACGGTTCTTGAGGCAGAAGTTGCCGGCGATTGAACCGTTAAATCGCCGAACGACAGAGGGACCTAGTGACAGTTCGTGGCGCGCGCTTCAGCCACACGTGCGAACTGTCGCACGGACAGGCGCGCACCACGTGTAACAAGCTACAGTTGTGCCCCGTGTGTATGGGCCTTAACAGTTAAGGCATCTAATTACATTTATGTCTACTAAAGAATGTTTCTCCTCTGTATGTCAGTGTATATAAGCTGTGTTTTTCAGTTTTTTTCAGGAACCAGTTCAACAAAGGCTTTTTATAAGCCGAAAGCTCACTGTTTTTTCATCTCTAAGTTAGCCAATAAATGGTATCATCCTGATTCAAAACTCCTTGATTTTACTGATGGCTAACACGGTACAACACTCTACTAGCAGTTCTATGCTGTAATGCTTTCAAGTCCTAGCAGATCTAGCGTGGTTCTGCATTAAGCGTGGCTACCGCCAGAGGGAAGAACATAATAGATGTAGAAGATATACTGTATGTAACAAACATGCTTGATTATTGTTGCTTATGTCATTATCATTCATCATCATAATTACTTGTTAATTTAATCACTGGGAACCATTTATAAGAAAAACACCAATGTAGTATTATCAGTTTTGCAAACCAGCTGTGTTTCCTTATATACCTTGTGGCATATACATGCTGTAAGGTGTTTTTGGGATGCAGCACAATGCAGTATGAATGCCTTGCTCCTTCTTGATCAGGGACACCTTGAGCAATGCATGAGGGCAACATCCATCTGCTTTGTCTTTCTTCACATTAAAACTGAATTGTTGAACTAGGGGGGTTTATCAGTCCCACAATTTAAATTATATTATCTTGCTACCCATCTCCGGCAATTTAGAATCTGATCGAAGTAAGGGTGGTTTATCAGTCCTACAATTTAAATTATATTATCTCGCCATTTAGCAGAATGGCTCTCCCTTCCTCTTAGGACTAAATTGGCAGAAGTGGAAGAAGTGGTTTTGCAATTTGCTATGGAAGCTACGCCTGGCCTTGTAAACGGGATAACAAAATATGTTAAGCCGTTGCTTAATGCTGTTAAGTTTACATGGAATCTCTGGCACAGGGCCCGCGTCAAATATGGTTTACCTAAGGTCCCTTTTAGGTTGACTCGAATGCAAGGTAAGCCACTTTTTCCACATAATTCACTGATTAGACATAGGTGTGATTCTGCAGCGCTGGACCAATCTTTCTTTCAGATCTCTTTGACTCTTCTCTTACTAAGATGCTAACTTTTTTGCAGCTACAGGCAAAGTATCCGATTCCTCACTGGAAATTTCATAAGTATTTACAAATGAGATCATATGTCTTTAGATCTATGGGTAATCTATCTCTTCCCTGTCATGATCGCTGCTGCAGCAGGTATTGCTGGAAGTAGTAGTGCTGAAGCTCAGGCAGTTCTGATCTCTTTCCATGCAAGCTGCATAGCTTTGTCTGCCTTTCCCTGCTGTCAGCTTGTGACTGATTATCATTCACCTGTGTGGGAATCTGCATGTCTGCTCCCATTGGATGACCTCAGTATAAAGATCTGCTTCCTGCAGGACTCCTCGGGTTTTCATAGCTTCAGTTTAAGCCTGTCTTGCTGTTGCTTCAGCCCCCGATCGTGTTTCTTGTTCTAAAGATACTTTGCTGGTCTTTGCATCATATATTGGTTCATTGCCAATATATATGCATACCAGCATGTTTATTATTTTCCTTGTATTCGTGTTACGTTGATAGTACACGAACTGTTTATATCCTGTGTGCAGTTAGTCAGCTTTCCAGCACGTTTTGGTAGGTTGCGCGTATCGTGATCACCCGTGCTGAGTTAGTTACCCTGCTCCTGGTTTTGTTTGTGGATTGCGTTCATCTCTGCGAAAAGATAATGAATCCTTCTGAATCCTGTTCTGTTACCGTTTGTGGATTGCGTTTATCTCTGCAAAGAGATAACGAATCCTTCTGAATCCTGTTCTGTTACCGTTTGTGGATTGCGTTCATCTCTGCGAAGAGATAGCGAATCCTTCTGAGTCCTGTTCCCTGTATTACTCCTGTCCTAGTCAGAGTTCCTGCTTATGTCATATATCGGTTCATTGCCGATATATACATATGTTAGTCAGACGTTACAAATAGTTTCATTGATAGCTGTAATTGTAATACGCTAGGAAAACATACTTATTGTATTTTTGTCTGTGTTACGTTCATCTATCTCGATCCTGCTATTTCCTGACTATCCTGTCCTGTCTTTGTGAGGCACGCCATCGCTGCAACGCATTGGCTGCCTCATTCCAGTCTGTCTTGTTGTGGACGCTTGCTGTCACTAAGTAGCGGCTAGCTAGCAAGCATTCATTCTGTCTACCTGTCCTGATCTCCTCAGTTCTGGTTTATGCGCTCAGCGCTACCTTGCGCTGAGACGTTATCGCAAAAGTATTGTTTGTGGCTGTCGGATCTGCACCGGCTCTGTGCGCCACAATCTCGTATTGGAGTCAGTCCTCCCCTCCACTATACTAGTGATAGCCTGTTTCCTTGTGCTAGTGTGTGTACCTCCTTCATGTCAGCTCATGCGTTGCATGCTGACTGTGGAGAATACACCACCAAGCCTTACATTCCCCTGCATACTCCATTTTAGCGTCTATTATTGGACTCAGATAGGGAACCAGGTCTGATTTCAAGGTTGTATTAGGCTCTTTTGATCCTGGGTCCAACCTCTTTTCCAAAACATAAGTATGTGTTGGATTGGGAGGCTAAATAGGGGTTATCTTTAGATTTGTCAGAGTGGGAAGATATCTGGCTTAATGCTCGTAAGACCTCTTTGTGTACTCAGACAAGGGAAAATATTTACAAGATCTTATTTCAATGGTATATGACTCCGAACAAGTTGAGTAAAATCTATCTGGGTATTTCAGATCAATGCAGGAGAGCATGCGGTGGGGAAGGTACGATTGAGCATGTCTTTTGGTTTTGCTCGTTGGCCCAAAGTTTTTGGAAATCGATACAGTCTCTAATTTACAAGGTCATTCTAAACCATATTCCTTTGGATCCCTGGATATTTCTTTTGGGAAAACTCAAAGAGGGTTTGAAAATTCATACTCAAAAGATGCTCAATCATGCTCTAATGGCAGCTCGTATTTCTATAGCTGCTTTTTGGAAAAGAGTGGAAGATGTGATTCACAGAATACGGTGGGTTAGGCCTATGGAACACTTGACCTCCCTTGTCAATGAAAAAGAGGTGTTTAAGAAAGTCTGGGATTATTGGGATGCTAATTTTGAGTGTATAGGAGAGTGAGATGGTGGGGTGGTGGTGATAAGGGCGATTCTCTATATGGGAGATAATGGTTGCCAACATGGTTGGGAGGTTATCCGGGTTATCATGAATCCTACAGGTTACAAGTAGAGATGTCGCGAACCTCCGATTTTCGGTTCGCGAGCCGGGTTCGCGAACTTCCGCGGAAGGTTGGGTTCGCGTAAAAGTTCGCGAACCGCAATAGACTTCAATGGGGAGGCGAACTTTGAAAAATAGAAAAAATTATGCTGGCCACAAAAGTGATGGAAAAGATGTTTCACGGGGTCTAACACCTGGAGGGGGGGCATAGCGGAGTGGGATACATGCCCAAAGTCCCGGGGAAAAATCTGGATTTGACGCAAAGCAGCTTTTTAAGACAAAAATCACATTGAATGCTAAATTGCAGGCCTAAAGTGCTTTCAAACATCTTGCATGGGTATACATCAATTAGGGAGTGTAATTAGAGTTCTGCTTCACACTGACACACCAAACTCACTGTGTAACGCACCGCAAACAGCTGTTTGCATAGTGACGGCCGTGCTGGACTGGTGCGCACCGTGGCCAGAGTGTAGGCCGTGGCGTTTTTCCAGCCCATATGGTTGCCGGGCTGTGGTAGCTCAATGATAGAACAACAGTGACTGTCCAGCTGATCAAATTTGGTCTGACCACAATGAAGCAACGACCTTATTATCTTTTGTGTGCCACCCCCACCCGAGACACTCAAATAGCCGGCGGTCATTGCTTCATTGTGATGCGCAAGCCCCTTCACCGCAGCAAGGTAATGATCACGAAGGGGGATGGGCACATGTACATGCCTTTTGTTTTTTTGTTGCAGCCGCCCGCAGTGCAGCCAGAAAAATTAGGCAGGCATGTACACGCACCAGAAAAATTTGTGTAGCAGCCGCTGCTAGCAGCGGCCTTAAAAATTCAGGAATCCGCCTAGAGTCCTGGACCCTGTTGGTGGTGGCGGAGAAGGCAGTCAAGCGGCCTGCAGGCAGAGATGCTGTGTGTGGGGACTGACTTAGTCTTTGGTCGTGCAGTAGCCCTCCGTGATCCATTCCTCATTCATTTTGATAAAGGTCAGGTACTGAACACTGTCGTGACTTAGGCGACTTCTCTTCTCAGTAACTATGCCTCCAGCTGCACTGAAGGTCCTTTCTGACAGGACGCTTGCGGCAGGGCAAGAGAGAAGTTGTATGGCAAATTGGGACAGCTCTGGCCACAGGTCAAGCCTGCGCAACCAGTAGTCCAAGGGTTCATCGTCGCTTTTCGCAGAGTCTACATCCACACTCAAGGCCAGGTAGTCAGCTACCTGCCGGTCCAGGCATTGGTGGAGGGTGATCCGGAAGGATTATGGTGAGGAGTTGGACTAAAGAATGGCCGCATGTCCGACATCACCCTGAGATCGCTGGAGCGTCCTGTCCTTGCCTGCGTGGACTTGGGAGGAGGAGGGTTACTGCCAGTGGTACCTTGACTGCGTTTTGCAGCCACATCACCCTTAAACGCATTGTAAAGCATCATCGACAGCTTGTTCTGCAGGTGCTGCATCCTTTCCGCCTTGTGTTGAGTTGGTAACAGGTCCGCCACTTTGTGCCTGTACCGAGGGTCTAGTAGCGTGGCCACCCAGTACAGGTCATTCGACTTGAGTTTTTGGATACGGGGGTCCCTCAACAGGCTGGACAACATGAAAGAGGACATCTGCACAAAGCTGGATGCAGACGTACTCTCCATCTCCTCTTGCTCTTCCTCAGTGACGGGATGCAACTCCTCTTTAGGTTCGCCTGCGAACGGTTCCATGCGAACTTCAATGGTTCGCGTTCGCGTCCCGCAGGCGAACTTTTGCACCATGAGGGTCAACTTTGACCCTCTACATCACAGTCAGCAGGCCCAGTGTAGCCAATTAGGCTACACTAGCCCCTGGAGCCACTCCCCCCCTAATAAAAGGCAGGCAGCGGCGACCATTACGCTCACTCGTGTGCCTGCGTTATTGAGAGTAGGGCGAGCTGCTGCAGACTGTCTCTCATAGGGAAACATTAGTTAGGCTTAGCTTGTTCCTGGCTGCATACCTGTTCTGTTCAGTGAGCCCACCATACCTGTTCTGTTCAGTGAGCCCACTGGATACCTGCATACCTGTTCAGTGAACCTGCCACTGCATACCTGTTCTGTGAACCCACCACTGCATACCTGTTCAGTGAACCCACCACTGCATACCTGTTCAGTGAACCCACCACTGCATACCTGTTCAGTGAACCTGCCACTGCATACCTGTTCTGTGAACCCACCACTGCATACCTGTTCTGTGAACCCACCACTGCATACCTGTTCAGTGAACCCACCACTGCATACCTGTTCAGTGAAACCACCACTGCATACCTGTTCAGTGAACCTGCCACTGCATACCTGTACTGTTCAGTGAACCCGCCACTGCATACCTGTTCTGTTCAGTGAACCCGCCACTGTATACCTGTTCTGTTCAGTGAACCCGCCACTGTATACCTGTTCAGTGAACCTGCCACTGCATACCTGTTCTGTGAACCCACCACTGCATACCTGTTCTGTTCAGTGAACCCACCACTGTATACCTGTTCTGTTCAGTGAACCTGCCACTGTATACTTGTTCAGTGAACCTGCCACTGCATACCTGTTCTGTGAACCCACCACTGCATACCTGTTCTGTTCAGTGAACCCGCCACTGCATACCTGTTCTGTTCAGTGAACCCGCCACTGTATTCCTGTTCAGTGAACCCGCCACTGCATACCTGTTCTGTTCAGTGAACCCGCCACTGTATACCTGTTCAGTTAACCCGCCACTGCATACCTGTTGTGTTCAGTGAACCCGCCACTGTATACCTGTTCTGTTCAGTGAACCTGCCACTGTATACCTGTTCTGTTCAGTGAACCCGCCACTGCATACCTGTTCTGTTCAGTGAACCCGCCACTGTATACCTGTTCTGTGAACCCACCACTGCATACCTGTTCTGTTCAGTGAACCCGCCACTGTATACCTGTTCAGTTAACCCGCCACTGCATACCTGTTGTGTTCAGTGAACCCGCCACTGTATACCTGTTCTGTTTAGTGAACCTGCCACTGTATACC
Organism: Hyperolius riggenbachi; assembly: GCF_040937935.1. NCBI lineage: Eukaryota > Metazoa > Chordata > Amphibia > Anura > Hyperoliidae > Hyperolius > Hyperolius riggenbachi. The sequence continues at coordinate 213,108,212 of NC_090651.1, read as the reverse complement.
TGTTCTGTTCAGTGAACCTGCCACTGCATACCTGTTCTGTTCAGTGAACCCACCACTGTATTCCTGTTCAGTGAACCCGCCACTGCATACCTGTTCTGTTCAGTGAACCCACCACTGTATACCTGTTCAGTTAACCCGCCACTGCATACCTGTTGTGTTCAGTGAACTCGCCACTGCATACCTGTTCTGTTCAGTGAACCTGGCACTGTATACCTGTTCTGTTCAGTGAACCCGCCACTGCATACCTGTTCTGTTCAGTGAACCCGCCACTATATACCTGTTTAGTTTACCCACCACTGCATACCTGTTCTGTGAACCCACCACTGCATACCTGTTCTGTTCAGTGAACCCGCCACTGCATACCTGTTCTGTTCAGTGAACCCGCCACTGTATACCTGTTCAGTTAACCTGCCACTGCATACCTGTTGTGTTCAGTGAACCTGCCACTGCATACCTGTTCTGTTCAGTGAACCCGCCACTGCATACCTGTTCTGTTCAGTGAAAACGCCACTGTATACCTGTTCAGTTAACCCGCCACTGCATACCTGTTGTGTTCAGTGAACCCGCCACTGTATACCTGTTCTGTTCAGTGAACCTGCCACTGTATACCTGTTCTGTTCAGTGAACCTGCCACTGCATACCTGTACTGTTCAGTGAACCCGCCACTGCATACCTGTTCTGTTCAGTGAACCTGCCACTGTATACCTGTTCTGTTCAGTGAACCTGCCACTGCATACCTTTACTGTTCAGTGAACCCGCCACTGCATACCTGTTCTGTGAACCCGCCACTGCATACCTGTTGTGTTCAGTGAACCCGCCACTGTATACCTGTTCAGTGAACCCTGCCACTGCATACCTGTTCTGTGAATTCGCCACTGTATACCTGTTCTGTTCAGTGAACCTGCCACTGCATACCTGTTCTGTTCAGTGAACCCACCGCATCAGTGCGCATACCTGTGCAGTTAAGTGAACCCACCTACCTACGTGAGTGCACGCAGTGTGATATACTACTCCGTGCATACCCGATATGGACAAAACAGGTAGAGGAAGAGGTAGTGCCAGAGCCAGAGGAAGGCCACCCGGCAGGTCTGTGCGAGGTCGTGTAAATGTAATTTCGTGTGGACCTGGCCCACAGTACAGTGCTCGGAAGAAGGCACGTCCCATCACCTCCCAAGATTGTCAGGACGTGGTTTAGTATTTAGCGACACAGAACACCTCATCTTGCTCAGCCACCAGCGCTACTACTAGCACCACTTCCGCTGCATTTGACACTTCGCAAGAATTATTTAGTGGTGAAATCAATGATGCACAGCCATTGTTGTTACAGCCAGATGAATTTTCACCAGCTCATATGTCTGAGTTACGCGACAACACTATGGATGTAACGTGTGAGGAGGAGGAAGGACCTACTGATGGTGCATGTTTGGATTTTTCTGAGGCAAGCGAAGCTGGGCAGGATGATTAGGATGATGACGATGATAGGGATCCTCTGTATGTTCCCAATAGAGGAGATGAAGAGGGGGACAGTTCAGAGGGAGAGTCAGAGAGTAGTAGGAGGAGAGAAGTTTCTGAAAGAAGCTAGGGCAGCTCTTCGTCAGAAACAGCTGGTGGCAGTGTCCGGCACCATGTATCGCCACCTATGTACAGCCAGCCAACTTGCCCTTCAGCATCAGCTGCTGAGGTCCCCATAGTGCCCACATCCCAGGGTGGCTCAGCGGTGTGGAAATTTTTTAATGTGTGTGCCTCAGAACGGAGCAAAGCCATCTGTTCGCTCTGCCAACAAATATTGAGCCGTGGAAAGGCCACCACTCACGTAGGGACAAGTGTCTTACGAAGGCACCTGGAGAAAAGGCACAAACAGCAATGGGATGGCCACCTGAGCAAAAGCAGCAACAGCACACAAAAGAAAAGTCACCCTCCTTCTCCTCTTCCTCCTTCAGGTGCATCATCTGCTTCTGACGCTTTCTCCCTTGCACCTTCACAGGCACCCTCCTCCACTCCGCCTCTGCCCTTGAGCGGTTCCTGCTCCTCTGCCCACAGCAGCAGTCAGGTGTCCGTGAAGGAAATGTTTGAGCGGAAGAAGCCAATTTCGGCCAGTCACCCCCTTGCCCGGTGTCTGACAGCTGGCGTGGCGGAACTGTTAGCTCGCCAGCTGTTACCATACCGGCTGGTGGACTCTGAGGCCTTCTGTAAATTTGTGGCCATCGGGACACCGCAGTGGAAGATGCCAGGCCGCACTTATTTTTCTAGAAAGGCCATACCCCAACTGCACCGTGAAGTTGAGAGGCAAGTGGTGTCATCTCTTGCGAAGAGCGTTGGGTCAAGGGTACACCTAACCACGGATGCCTGGTCTGCCAAGCACGGGCAGGGCCGCTACATTACGTACACAGCCCATTGGGTCAACCTGGTGAACGATGGCAAGCAGGGCGCAGCGGACCAAATTGTGACACCTCCACGCCTTGCAGGCAGGCCTCCTGCCACCTCCTCTCCTCCTGCTACATGCTCTTCACTGTCCTCCTCCTCCTTGGCTGAGTGGCAGTTCTCCTCTCCAGCTACACAGCCCCAGCTCCGCAGGGCCTATGCTGCATGCCAGGTACGACGGTGTCACGCCATCTTAGACATGTCTTGCCTCAAAGCGGAGAGTCACACTGGAGCAGCTCTCCTGGCTGCTCTTAAGAAACAGGTGGATGAGTGGCTGACCCCACACCACCTGGAGATAGGCAACGTGGTGTGCGACAGCGGCAGCAATCTCCTTGCCGCTTTGCATATGGGGAAGCTGACACACATACCCTGCATGGCACATGTCATGAATCTAGTTGTTCAAAGATTTGTGTCAAAGTACCCTGGCTTAGCGGATGTCCTGAAGCAGACCAGGAAGTTCTGTGGGCATTTGAGGCGGTCTTACACAGCCATGGCACGCTTTGCGGAAATTCAGCGGAAAAACAACTTGCCGGTGAGACGCCTGATTTGCGATAGCCCGACTCGCTGGAATTCGACCCTGCTCATGTTCTCCCACCTGCTAGAACAGGAGAAAGCCGTCACCCATTACCTCTACAACTACAGTAGAACGAAACAGTCTGGGAAGATGGGGATGTTCTGGCCCGACAACTGGACACTGATGAGAAATGCATGCAGGCTCATGCGGCCGTTTGAGGAGGTGACCAACCTGGTGAGCCGCAGTGAAGGCACCATCAGCGACTTGATTCCCTACGCTTACTTCTTGGAGCGTGCTGTGCGTAGAGTGGCGGAGGAAGCTGTGAATGAGCGTGACCAGGAACAGTTACGGCAGGAACAGGCATGGGACCAATTTTCATCAGACCCAGCTGTTTCCTCAACACCTGCGGCAGCACAGAGGGGGGAGGAGCAGGAAGAAGAGAAGTCGTGTGCAGAAGACGAGTCAGACTCAGAGGATGATGAGCAAGGTGTTTCTTTGGGGGAGGAGGAGGAGGGGACAGCGGCAGGAGAACAACCGCAGCAGGCATCGCAGGGGGCTTCTGCTGCTCAACCTTCCCGTGGTATTGTTCGCGGCTGGGGGGAGGAGGTTGACTTACGTGACGTCACTGAGGAAGAGCAAGAGGAGA